>NC_041388.1:395997130-396114886 GCF_002162155.2 Triticum dicoccoides | reverse complement strand
ACGCTCACTGTTCATCCCATCGATCGGCTTCAGTTAGCAGCAGTAGCCAAGGAATCGCTCGATTGGGTTCAGTTAACAGCCATCGATCGATCGCTCGGGTTTAGTAACGCGTAGCCTGCAGTGCAATCGCTCGGGTTCAGTTAGAGAACAACGCCTCGCTCGGGTTCAGTTAGAGCCAACGCCTCGCACACACGTGCGTACGTTTACGAGAGAAACACGCAACACTCGGCCCCCGACCTCCCACCGTAACCGGGAACTCCCCGAAATTTCTCTCCCCCTCACTTCTACCACGGTTTTTTCCGTCATGGACGGCCCAAAGAATGTCATGCAGCTGCGTCTTCGGACCGCCCAGGACGAAAAGCCCATTTTCTGTCATGATTTTTTGTCATAGAAGTAGGAGCCCACCACATCTATGATGATACCGGGTTTTCTCACAATTATCATCATAGAATGCCATATGTATGACAGAAAAAATATTCGTTCGGCCCAAAATGTCACGGATGTGTCTTTTTTTGTGTAGTGATATGATGCAACAAGAAGGTTTTGTCGATCCAAAAGGTGCTAACAAAGTGTGCAAGCTCCAGTGATCCATTTATGGAGTGGTGCAAGCCTCTCGGAGTTGGAATATACGCTTTGATAGTGTGATCAAAGCATATGGTTTTATACAGACTTTCAATGAAGCCTGTATTTACAAAGAAAGTGAGTGGGAGCACTACAACATTTCTGATAAGTATATGTGAATGACATATTGTTGATCAGAAATAATGTAGAATTCTCTGGAAAGCATAAAGGAATGTTTGAAAGGAGTTTTTCAAAGAAAGACCTCGATAAAGCTACTTACATTTTAAACATCAAGATCTACAGAGATAGATCAAGACGCTTGATATATTTTCAATGAGTACATACCTTGACAAGATTTTGAAGTAGTTCAAAATGGAAAGGTCAAAGAAGGAGTTCTTGCCTGTGTTGCAAGGTGTGAAGTTGAGTAAAGACTCAAAACCCGACCACGGCAGAAAATAGAAAGAGAATAAAAAGGCATTCCCTATGCCGCAGTCATAGGTTCTATAATGTATGCTATGCTGTTTATCAGTCCTATTGTATACCTTAGCATCTTTCTGGAAAGGGGGTACAATAGTGATCTAGGAGTAGATCACTAGACATCAGTCAAAATTATCATTAGAGGATTAAGGAAATATTTCTCGGTTATGGAGGTGATAAAAGAGTTCGTCGTAAAGAGTTACGTCAATGCAAGCTTTTACATCGATCTAGATGACTCTAAGTATCGATCTGGATACATATTGAAAGTGGGAGCAATTAGCTAGAGTTGCTCTGTGCAGAGCATTGTAGACATAGAAATTTGTGACATACATACGGATCTGAATGTTGCAGACCCATAGACTAAACTTCTCTCACAAGCAAAACATGATCACTCTTTGGGTGTTAATCACATAGCAATGTGAACTAGATTATTGACTCTAGTAAACCCTTTGGATATTAGTCACATGGAGACGTGAACTAATCACATAAAGATGTGAACTAGATTATTGACTCTAGTGCAAGTGGGAGACTGAAGGAAATATGCCCTAGAGGCAATAATAAAGTTGTTATTTATATTTCCTTATATCATGATAAATGTTTATTATTCATGCTAGAATTGTATTAACCGGAAACTTAATACATGTGTGAATAGATAGACAAACAGATTGTCACTAGTTTGCCTCTACTTGACTAGCTCATTGAATCAATGATGGTTATGTTTCCTAACCATAGACATGAGTTGTCATTTGATTAACGGGATCACTTCATTAGAGAATGATTTGATTGACTTGACCCATTCCGTTAGCTTATCACGGTGATCGTTTAGTTTGTTGCTACTACTTTCTTCATGACTTATACATGTTCCTATGACTATCAGATTGTGCAACTCCCGAGTACCAGAGGAACACTTTGTGTGCTACCAAACGTCACAACATAACTGGGTGATTATAAAGGTGCTCTACAGGTGTCCCGATGGTGCTTGTTGAGTTGGCCTAGATCGAGATTAGGATTTGTCACTCCGATTGTCGGAGAGGTATCTTTGGGCCCTCTCGATAATGCACATCACTATAATCCTTGCAAACATTGTGACTAATGAGTTAGTTGTGGGATGATGCATTACGAAAATGAGTAAAGAGACTTTCCGGTAACGAGATTGAACTAGGTATTGAGATACCGACGATCGAATCTCAGGCAAGTAACATATCGATGACAAAGGGAACAACGTATGTTGTTATGCGGTTTGACCGATAAACATCTTTGCAGAATATGTAAGAACCAATATGAGCGTCCAGGTTCCTCTATTGGTTATTGACTAGAGATGAGTCTTGGTCATGTCTACATAGTTCTCGAACCCGTAGGCTCCGCACGCTTAACGTTTGGTGATGATCGGTATTATGAGTTTATGTGATTTGCTGTACCGAAGGTAGTTCGGAGTCCCGGATGAGATCGAGGACATGACGAGGAGTCTCGAAATGGTCGAGACATAAATATCGATATATTGGACGACTATATTCGGACATCGGAAAGGTTCCGAGTGGTACGGGTATTTTTCGGAGTACCGGAGAGTTACGGGAATACGGGGAAGAAGTATTGGGCTTCATGGCCAAGTGGTGGAGGAGAGGAGGCAGGGCGTGCGGCCCCCCTAGACCAAACCAAATTGGACTAGGGGGCCGGCCCCCCTTTCCTCCGTTCCTTCCTCTCCTTCCTTCTCCCCTTCCCCCTTCATTTCCTCCTCCTAGTAGGAGTAGGAAAGAGGAGTCCTACGCCTACTAGGAGGAGGACTCCTCCTCCTGGCGCGCCCTACAGGGGCCGGCCGAATTCCCCCTTTCTCCTTTATATACAGGGTAGGGGGCATGAGGGAGTCCTAGATTAGGGGGTGTCCGGACAGCCGGACTATAACCTTTGGCCGGACTGTTGGACTATGAAGATACAAGATTGAAGACTTCGTCTCGTGTCTGAATGGGACTTTCCTTGGCGTGGAAGGCAAGCTTGGCAATACAGATATGTAGATCTCCTCCCATTGTAACCGACTCTGTGTAACCCTAGCCCCCTCCGGGGTCTATATAAACCGGAGGGTTTAGTCCGTAGGACAACAACAAGAATCATACCATAGGCTAGCTTCTAGGGTTTAGCCTCTCTAATCTCGTGGTAGATCTACTCTTGTACTACCCATATCATCAATATTAATCAAGCAGGAGTAGGGTTTTACCTCCATCGAGAGGGCCCGAACCTGGGTAAAAACATCATGTCCCTTGTCTCTTGTTACCATCCGCCTTGACGCACAGTTCGGGACCCCCTACCCGAGATCCGCCGGTTTTGACACCAACATTGCTGCTTTCATTGAGAGTTCCACTGTGCCGTCGCCAGAAGGAAGGATGTCTCGTCTCATCTTTAAAGACGGTACTACTGTTGGGGGAGGTTTGGCTATCGGCCAAACTCTCCGGCTAGGCGGTTTAATCATGACCGCCTGTTCGGCCACCACGCTGACAATGACTTCTCGGGTCATCAAAAACGGCCTCCACGTCAAATCGGCACTCGCCAAACAGATGGATCCAATGGAGCTCGCCTCCCTAAACGAGCTCTTGGATCGCATCGCCGCCCTGGAAGTCTCTACGGACTATTATCGGATTGGGCTTAAACCCGATCAAAGGGAGATTAACTCTCCGCCGGTTACCCATCATATTGCAGTGGTGGAGGAACAATGCGGCGACCTCTCCTCCATATTGAGGACCAATTATGTCCGAATTCCTGAGCTCTCTGAGCCGGATACCCATTCGCGGGAGAACAGCATCCAATCCCTGAACTTAGAGTCAGGCGGCGGGCCAGGATTATCGGGCAACACCCCGGAACCAGAATTTCCAAAATTGGAAATTCCTCGGCCCCTGGATCCCAGATCGGGTAAGGGTTCGGATTCAATTCCACCCACCCACCCAAACATAAGCGATCTTTCCCACATCAGGCAAGAGCCCCAGGAAAAAGTACATCACTATTGGGCCAAATTCCTCCTTGCGATGAACGAGGTTAAGGACTGTCGCGAGGAAGACGCAATCTTATTTTTCTGCAATAATTGCACGGACAGGGAATCCTTAACGCCATAAATCGCCGTGAGATATCACGCCTCGCTGACTTGGCGTCCATAGTACGAAAGTACTGTGTGATGGAAAGTGCCTGGAAAACCAAAACAAACTTTTGGGATAAGCCGGCCATAATACGAACCCAGTCCAAAATAAAAGGGTGCACTATCAAAAGACACCCGGGTCAACTACCAAAAAGCAAAAACCCTCTATAGGGCATGGAACCATACTGGAGGGATGGCTCAACGGACCCTGTAAAATTCACAGTATAGAGGGAGCCATACCAACACATAGCCTTAGAGCATGTTGGATACTCCAGCAGGTAGCCAAAAGTGGCGAGGATCTCCTAATTCCAGAAGCCACAGAGCACCATCCCAAAAATACCAGTACGGTATTAACGGTCTTCGAGACCTTCGCATCAAATAATAGGCGAAAGCGAACACTCCGCAGCCTTTCCGAAATCTACCACGTGGCGACAATAAACCCATGGAGTGACACGGCTATTACTTTCAATGCCAGTGATGAACCTAAATTCCGAACAGCCCGAGCACCAGTCGCATTGGTCCTTAGTCCAATTGTGGATGGCTTTCGACTCACCAAGGTACTCATGGATGGCGGCAGCGGATTAAACCTCATCTATGAGGAAACCCTTCAAAAAATGGAAATAGACTGGAACCGCATCGAGCGAAGCAGCACAACCTTTAGAGCAATAATCCCCAGTCGGGAAGTGCGCTGTACAGGCAAAATCACACTAGATGTGGTGTTCGGCACGCCGGGGAATTATAGGTCCGAGGAGATTACGTTCCAAGTGGCCCCGTTCAGTAGAGGTTACCACGCCCTGTTAGGGCGGGAGGCATTCACAATCTTCCAATCCATACCCCATTACGGGTACATGAAGCTCAAAATGCCCGGGCCCAACGGAATTATCACTCTTGCTAGTGATCCGGACACAACACTCCGCGCCAAAAACAAGACAGCCGCACTGGCCCTCGAGGCATTATCTGAAGCCCTACCAGCTGAGGAACTGACTGCGATGCGCTCCACGGTGAACATGGACGATGTGATACTCGATAAGAGATCCAAGTCCACCTCCTTTAAACCGGCAGATGAAATAGTCAAATTCCAAGTCCATCCAACGGACCCTACAAAAACAGCTTCCATCGGGGCACAATTAAACCCTGACGTAGACGCCGCACTACGAGAGTTCCTACGCCAGAACTGGGACATTTTTGCCTGGCACCCTTCAGACATGCCAGGAATCCCACGTAGGTTGGCCGAGCACAGCCTCAATATTCTAAAGGGATTCAAGCCGGTCAAGCAGGCTCTTCGACATTTCTCTGAACCTAAGAGACAAGCCATGGGAGAGGAACTAGACAAGTTATTGGAGGCCGGATTCATTAGAGAAATAAAACATCCGGACTGGCTAGCAAACCTGGTGATGGTACCAAAGAAGGACAAATCCTGGCGCCTGTGCGTCGATTTTAAGGACCTCAACAAGGCTTGCCCAAAGGATCCCTTACCCCTCCCCTGCCTCGATCAAATTATCGACGCTAACGCAGGACACGATTCATTGTGTTTCCTCGATGCATACTCCGGCTACCACCAAATTAAGATGGCGGAGCCCGACCAAGCCACAACGGCATTCTTCACACCATACGGCCCCTTCTGGTTCAACACAATGCCCTTTGGGATCAAAAACAGCGGCGCAACATATCAGCGCATGATTCAGACATGTCTGGCAAACAAGATCGGCAAAACAGTGGACGCATACGTAGATGACGTGGTCGTCAAAACCAAACATGTCAAATCTCTAGTAGACAACTTGAGGCTCACATTCGATAACCTCCGAACATATGACATCAAGCTCAACCCGAAAAAATGCGTTTTCGGTGTGCCAGCCGGAAAGCTCTTGGGCTTCATTGTATCCGGCAGAGGAATTGAAGCAAATTCGGCCAAGATCCGAGCTCTGTCACAATTGGATATCCCAACGGATCTCAAACAAATCCAGAAATTAACTGCATGCATGGCGGCTCGAAGCCGCTTTATCTCCCGCCTGGGAGAAAAGGCATTACCCCTTTATCACCTCCTTCGGCGCACCGAACACTTTGAGTGGACGGATGCCGCCACAGCCGGATTGGAAGAAATAAAAGCCATATTGGCAACCAACCCAGTCCTAGCCGCGCCAAACATTGGCGAACCAATGTTGTTATACATTGCGGCAACTCATCAAG
The DNA here is from genome assembly GCF_002162155.2 of Triticum dicoccoides. Classification (NCBI taxonomy): domain Eukaryota; kingdom Viridiplantae; phylum Streptophyta; class Magnoliopsida; order Poales; family Poaceae; genus Triticum; species Triticum dicoccoides. The sequence goes on along the minus strand of NC_041388.1, from coordinate 396,108,543 downwards.
TTGTGAGCACAGTGCTCGTCGTCGAACGAGAAACGGACGGACATAAATTCCCCCTTCAAAAGCCGGTCTACTATGTATCCACTGTCCTTACTCCATGCAAGTCACGGTACCCGCATTATCAAAAGATAGCATACGCGGTATTCATGGCATCCCGGAAGCTGCGACACTACTTTCAAGAGTGTTCGATAACAGTAGCCTCGGAAGTGCCACTTAATGATATTATAAACAACCACGACGCCACGGGCCGGATTGCCAAATGGGCCATCGAGCTCCTCCCGTTCGACATAACTTACAAGCCGCAGCGAGCCATTAAGTCGCAAGTATTGGCCGACTTTGTCGCTGAATGGACGGAAGCTAAACTCCCTAAAGAGTACAGCGCATATTCCAACTGGATAATGCACTTCGACGGCTCCAAAATGCTGGCTGGTCTGGGGGCTGGCGTCGTTTTGACGTCCCCAACCGGAGATACAGTCCAATACGTACTCCAGATAATGTATACAGACTCCAACAACGCAGCCAAATATGAGGCCCTTCTACATGGTCTCCGGATGGCAGTATCCATGGGCATTCAACGGCTAGAGGTGCGGGGGGATTCGAACCTCGTAGTATCCCAAATAAATGGAGACTTTGATGCCAAGGATCCGAAAATGGCAGCTTATCGCAACGCCATCCTAAAAATGACAGCTCGGTTCGAGGGGCTCGAATTTCACCATATAGCCCGCGAAAACAATCAGGCGGCAGACGTCCTCGCACGCATCGGTGCAAAACGCGATGTGGTCCCCCCTAACATCTTTTTGGAGAGGCTTTTCAAGCCATGCGTGGTATGGGAAGGGGACACTGGTAACAACAAACCAGACCCAACCGCAATGCTCGATATCGAACACTCTAACATAATCAGAGGCTCTGCCACCGAAATAACATCCTCAGCCCATGATATAATGGCCGTAATCGCCCCATGGACAGAACCATTCCTGGCCTACTTCACTAGGCAGGAACTCCCTGAGGACCAAAACGAGGCACGCTGCATAGTGCGGCGATCTAAAGCCTACGGGGTCCATGAGGGAGAGCTTTATAAGAAAAGTACCACCGGAGTCCTTCAAAGGTGCATCTCCGAAGAGGAAGGGCGGAAGCTTCTGGCAGAAATTCATGCCGGACTCGGTGGCCACCATGCCGCAGCCCGGGCCCTTGTAAGCAAGGCCTTCCGTACAGGTTTTTACTGGCCTACGGCCCGGGCAGACGCACTGGACCTGGTCCAACGCTGCGTGGGTTGCCAGCTTTTTGCAAATCAAAGCCATATGCCGCCCACCGCCCTCCACACAATCCCCATTACCTGGCCCTTCGCGGTCTGGGGGCTCGACATGGTTGGACCCCTTAAAGGAGGAACCCACAAGAAAAAATACTTGCTGGTCATGGAGGATAAATTCACCAAATGGATAGAAGCCAAGCCTGTTAGGACGGCCGAATCCGGACCGGTGATAGACTTCATATCCGAGGTCGTACACCGTTATGGCGTCCCCACAACATCATCACCGATAATGGTACGAACTTCACGGCCGACGAGGTAAAACTCTGGTGCAAAAACATGGGCATCAAGCTCGATTATGCTTCCGTCTATCACCCACAAACCAACGGTCAAGTGGAACGAGCAAATGGTCTTATCATGAGCGGCATCAAAACCAGATTAGTGCGGTCCCTAAAGGAATCTAACACGCACTAGGTAGAGGAGCTCGACTCCGTACTCTAGGGGCTGCGGACCATGCCGAATCGCACTACCGAATACACACCATTCTTTATGGTATACGGAGCAGAGGCGGTTCTGCCCTGCGACATAATTCATGACTCACCTCGAGTGTGCATGTACGAAGAAAGAGAAGCCGAGCTCGATCGGCAGGACAGTCTGGACGCCCTGCAGGAGGAGCGTGACATGGCAAAAGCCCGTTCCGCATTCTATCAATAGCAGGCTCAAAGATACCAAAGCAGAGAAATACGGGTCAAAACTTATAATGTTGGCAAATTAGTTCTACGCCTACCGGAGAAGAAAAAGGACAAACTCAAGCCCAAATGGGAGGGTCCCTTCATTATTGACCAAGTTCTGACTGGTGGGGCGTACCATCTGCGGGATGCATCGGATAACCGACTTGAGCCGAACCCATGGAACGCAGCCAGACTCTGAAGATTCTATGCCTAGCGCCGGACTCAGTGTTCGTCTCCTTCCTCTGTCTATTTTTATACACTATCTGTCTTTTATTTCTCTCCTCCTCCCCTTATTTTCTCTCACAGCCTTTAAGGGCCAATTGGTGCCTTGTTTGCACACAACTGGCGCGCTATCCGCGCTCATTATACCTGGGGGATTCTTTCACAGAAGCTTATTTATTTATACGGGCTTCATGCCTAGCACATGTGTCATCCTTCCGCATGTACCTTTTATTCACCATTATATGCATCAATATTACTTAAGTTTTGGCCAAGCTGGGTTGCCTGGCTCTTGTATTTATGCCCTACGTTCTCCTTAATTCGGCTAGGGAATAAGGGGAGCACCTCTGCGATTGTTACTGTCGGGTCAGCCGGATGTGTACCTCAGACTAGGTGAAGCCGAAAGCTAGCGTTCTTAAGGGAATATTCGGTTGGTGAACTAAAGACGATTTTTTACCTATTTTATATATATGCCCCCAGATGTTTTTTTGCTGCGATTCTTTTCTCAGTCCAGACATGCACTTTAGGGCATGCATACCCAGGGAAAGGAACCCCTAACGGAACTATTCTCCCTGGAAGATGTTTCTTACTAACCATGTAATATAACATAACTAGTTAGGAACTTGTCTGTTCAAGCACTAATGACCCCTACGCCTAGTTTCCAAGCATGTCCCGATTCTTATATAACCGAGAGGGTATTCGGATACACTCCGGACTATCGGGTCTTGAGGTTGAAGTGAAAAAGTCCGCCATGACAAATGTCCTACAATCCGACTAGAAGGCATTATACATGTCATTTTAATTACATAGTCAAGTGGACTGGCTAAATTCCTCTTCTATACCATCCAACAGGCTGTCTAGTCTACAATCCTGTTGGGAATACTTTGCAGCCAATTCTACTTGCCCGTACACTAGGCTAACAGGGATCTCTTTCCCATCGGGCCCCACAGGTCCGACCTTGGCCATGTGGTTTGGGTCAGCCTTGGTATACCGCGTCTTCACCATGGCCCAGGTTTCCCTGGCACCTTGACGGCAGGCTGATATCTTTCACAATCAAAAGCGCCGCCTTTCTCCCTTCAGCTTCTCTACAAGCTCTCCAAGGCCTTTGGGCACGGAGACGGATGGCCACAAGGCCTGGGCAATGCCTTGCATCGCCTACTGAACTCGCTCGTGCAGCTATAAAAGCTCGGGTAGAAGATCACCCGCAGACCCGGGCATTTCTTTCGTAGGACGACCTGTTAGCATACCTACAGACGTAGCTCTGTTAGTCAACTTCTTCGCCGAACTCTTCTTAAAAGTTCATTCAAGCACTTACAAAAAATGCCGCGTCGAAGCCACTGATTCTCCTTCACGGAGTCTGACAGTTGAGCTCGAACATCCTCTAGTTCCACGCCCAACTGGGTGTTGGCATCCTGGAGATTATTCTTCTCCTGCCTAACCCTCGTAAGCACTCTCTCGCCAGCCTTTAGCCGGCGTAGGAGATGTTGCTCACCCGGATTTCCTCCGGCGTCATCTACAACTTCATTGTCAGATTTGCACATATGCCGCACTTTATATGGTATCTATAATTTTAAATATGTGTTACCAGCGGGGATCTTCTTGGACTTCTCTTCTGCTGCCAGTGCGGCCTGAAGTTGGGCTTTGCACTCTTCAAGCTCATGGGACAGTTGGGTTTTCTTTTCTGTAAGAACCTGCAAAACAAATGATCCTTAAATCAGTTATTCTAACTGTTTCAAGTCTCAGGGGCTACTGATATATATAATCATCAAATTTTCTCACCCATATGTCCTTTATCCGCGGCTCTGGCTAGACCATTTTGAGCAGCACGGAGGTACGCGTCTCCTGAGTTGAAGGAATCAAATGCCTCTTGGGAGAAATAAGCGTCACGGAGAACGGCTCGGCGACGCCTGTGGTTCATGGAGCTCTCCACCTCGGAATTTATGGCGGAAAGTCTGTTCGCATCCTCTATCGGAGGAGCATCCGGTGCACGCCTCGTATTCGCTTCCGCTTCTGGGTCCAGCCTTGAAGCCTGACTGGTGGAGGCGTGATTGGCGACCTCTTCGGATATAGTCTGGCGAGCGTTCTTCTTCCTAAGAAAGTGCGGGCGTTAATATGCCTTTAAAGAATGATATCATGGAGTAAGGCGGCGTGCCATACCGCTGCGTCGGTGTCTCAGTCCGGACTGCATTTCTTTTCAGCCTGCCCAGCCTCGCAGCCCCTTGTTGGCTAGTCACCGCGGGCTTGGCATGACGTCCCAAGGTCCTCCTCTTCAAAACACCATTGGTATACAGTAAGCAAAGTACACAAGGACGGATCCTTTTCAAAATGTCGGGACTTCGGTCTCAGTTACCTGTGAAGTTGGGAGCAGCCCAGGGTAATCGGCCGTAATGGCTACCAAGGCATTATCGCTGCTTAATCTGTAAAATACCCTATCAATTAGCTCCACAGATATGTCCGGATCCTCTTGGGAGGACGGGTCGAGGGACCGCTCCGGATCCTCTGGTTGTGGAGGCGGGCTATTGATCTCCCTTACAACCTTATGCAGCTCCTACGTTGGAATCGCAAGGTAAGATACTTAACTGTGGGAATATGGAACATATGGGCATGAAAAGTGTCGACTTACCCAGCTCGGAGGATTGTACATAGAAAATACGCCCTGTGGATTGACACGGAGGAATCCCTCCTCTTCTCCCTTGTACAAATCGGACAAGATTTTTGCTAGAGCAGCGGTCGAGTCCGGCCCCTTGCGGCCGCAGCGGGTGGCGTCATCCTCCCTGTTGAAATCCCACATGGGGTGGCCTCGATATTGAAGCGGTTGCACCCACCGCATAACGCATATCGCCATGACTTCGATCATGGTCAGTCCTGATTGAGCCAATAACTTTATCTGGCTCATCAGGTAAAGAACGTCGTTGTCATCTTCCTCCTGGGGGCTCCGTGGACGCCAGCTCAGGCGCTTCTTCAAAGGAGCATTGTCGAACTCAGGAAGGCCGATCCGAATAGGATCCGGAAGGGGGACATCTTCTATATAAAACCACTCTGAAGGCCAGTCTTCGGACGCCTTCTTCGGGGTTCTGGATAGATATCCGGTCCCGGCGATGCGCCATACTTCGGCTCCGCCCACTTGATATATTGACCCCCCTCTGAGAACGGGGCACAAGGCAGAACAGCTTCTTCCATAGTGTGAAATGAGCCTCGCGACCCAAAAACAGCTCGCAGAGGGCTACGTAGCCCGCGATATGTAGTATGGATGCAGGGGTAAGGCAGTGCAACTGGAGGCCGTAGAAATCCAGGAGCCCCCGGAGAAACGGATGAATTTCAAATCCGAGTCCTCTTATCAAATAAGGGACAAGGCATACCCACTCTCCTTTGGAGGGATTTGGAAAGCTCTTCGCCATTGTAGGTGGCGAGCCCGGCTCGAACCGGGACCATATACGCTGGGGGGAGAAATCCCTGGGTCTGAAGATTCACTAGTTGGCTGTGCGGGACGGAACACCTCTCCCAATCTCCGGGCTTGGGGCTGGAGGAACGAGAGGAGGAGCTGCGTCGACCGGCCATGATGGAATGGATTGCTTCCGGGTGCGCTCCGACGAATGCTCGCTAAGGGAGGAGGGCGTGGTTTGGATCTGAATCCTCGTCTCTTTAATAGGCAGCTCATTTGCATAGCTAGGGGGTAAGTGTAAAAACACCCTGGCTCTTCACATTCGCTTGACACGTGGAAGGTGGCCATTATTGGGCGTGGAAGCCAAGGAGCGCAGCAGTTACAAGAAGCCGGACACTATTTAACAGGTATTCGGAATTTGGAGAAGAACCCGCCTTGCAATGCCGAAGACAATCTACGCGTCGTACTCATCATCATTGAAGCATGGTTCGGCGGCTACTGAGGGAGTCCTGGATTAGGGGGTGTCCGGACAGCCGGACTATAACCTTTGGCCGGACTATTGGACTATGAAGATACAAGATTGAAGACTTCGTCTCGTGTCCAGACGGGACTTTCCTTGGCGTGGAAGGCAAGCTTGGCAATACGGATATGTAGATCTCCTCCCATTGTAACTGACTCTGTGTAACCCTAGCCCCCTCCGGTGTCTATATAAACCGAAGGGTTTAGTCCATAGGACAACAACAACAATCATACCATAGGCTAGCTTCTAAGGTTTAGCCTCTCTGATCTCGTGGTAGATCTACTCTTGTACTACCCATATCATCAATATTAATCAAGCAGGAGTAGGGTTTTACCTCCATCAAGAGGGCCTGAACCTGGGTAAAAACATCGTGTCCCTTGTCTCATGTTACCATCCGCCTTGACGCACAGTTCGGGACCCCCTACCCGAGATCTGCCGGTTTTGACACCGATAGGGCACCCTAGAACACACAAGTTGATCATTGATCCCTTAGCCATGTGCGGTGCCCCCTCCACCATAATCCACCTCGATCATATCGTAGCGGTGCTTAGGCGAAGCCCTGCGTCGGTAGCAACATCATCACCATCATCACGCCGTTGTGCTGACGAAACTCTCCCGTGAAGCTCTGCTGGATCAGAGTTCATGGGACGTCATCGAGCTGAACGTGTGCTGACCTCGGATGGTTCGTGCGTTCAGTACATGGATCGGTCGGATCGTGAAGACGTTTGACTACATCAACCGCGTTCTCATAACGCTTCCGCTTACGGTCTACGAGGGTAGGTGGACGATACTCTTCCCTCTCGTTGCTATGCACACCATGATCTTGCGTGTGCGTAGGAATTTTTTTAAAATTACTACGTTCCCCAACAGATCTATCCGGCGCCACCGAGTTCACTTGACATAGTCACTGCCAGAAACCCTAGTCACTTCGGTCTCAACGATAGGGATCTCGATCTCACCGAGATGGGATTGCAAACTCTCTGTTTCCCTTCATAATGTCTCGGTCCAACCGAGATGAGGATCGGTCCCACTGATCAGTTTGCAATGCAAACTCTATGTTTCCCCTTCGTAACATTTCGGTCCCACCGAGTTTGCCTGACCAACTCTTTGTTTGTCAATTACAGAAATTGGTCCTACCGAGTTTATGTGATTGGTCTCACCAAGATTACATTATGCCCTAACCCTAATGAAATCGGTCCTACTGAATTGACATGTCGGTCCCACCGAAAATCCTAACGTTCATATTTTGAACTAAAATCGGTCTGACCGAGTTTCATGATTCGGTCCCACCGAGTTTGGTGATTTGTGTGTAACGGTTAGATTTTGTGTGGAGTCTATATATTCCCCTCCACCCTTCCTTCATTATGAAGGAGAGCCATCAGAATGCGCCTACACTTCCAACATACATTTTCTGAGAGAGAACCACCTACTCATGTGTTGAGACCAAGATATTCCATTCCAACCATATGAATCTTGATCTCTAGCCTTCCCAAAGTTGCTTTCCACTCAAATCATCCTTTCCACCAAATCCAAATATGTGTGTAAGAGAGAGTTGAGTGTTGGGGAGACTATCATTTGAAGCACAAGAGTAAGAAGTTCATCATCAACACACCATCTATTACCTTTTGGAGAGTGGTGTCTCCTAGATTGGTTAGGTGTCACTTGGGAGCCTCCGACAATATTGTGGAGTCGAACCAAGGAGTTTGTAAGGGCAAGCAGATCGCCTACTTCGTAAAGATCTACCCAAGTGAGGCAAGTCCTTCGTGGGCGATGGCCATGGTGGTATAGACAAGGTTGCTTCTTCGTGGACCCATCGTGGGTGGAGCCCTTCGTGGACTCGCGCAACCATTACCCTTCGTGGGTTGAAGTCTCCATCAACGTGGATGTACGATAGCACCACCTATAGGAACCGTGCCAAAAATCTCCGTTCTACATTGTGTTTGCTCCCTCCAAACTCCTCCCTTTACCTTCATATGCAATGTTTTACATTCCGCTGCTATACTCTTAGGCTTGCATGTGTAGGTTGATTGCTTGACTTGTTCTAATTTGCTAAAATCCGCCAAACCTTAAAATTGGGAAAAGGCTAGACTTTTATTTGGTCAAGTAGTCTAATCACCCCCCTCTAGACATACTTTCAATCCTACACTTATATACCAGAAGAGGGGCATCGGAGGTGGGACGAGGAGGGCACAACCCACCAGGGCACGCCTGGGCTCCCTGGCGCGCCCAGGTGGGTTGTGCCCACTTGGTAGGCCCCCTCAGGTACTTATTGGCTCCAATATTTCTTATATATTCCATAAAAATCTCCGTAAAGTTTCAGCTCATTTGGAGTTGTGCAGAATAGGTAGCCTAACGTAGCTTTTTCAGGCCAGATTTCCAGCTGCCGGAATTCCCCCTCTTTCTGTGTACCTTGCATATTATGAGAGAAAATGCATTAGAATTACTCCAGAAGGCATTATTATGTATAAAATAGTATAAATAACAGTAGGAAAACATGATGCAAAATGGACGTATCACCTCGCTAACTAGACGTATAATTGTCACAGGACCTAGAGCTGGTCACACAAATCACGTGTCTTCTTCGAGCAACTGGTTCTATCACTTCACTTCTTTACTTACTGTTAGTTTCGTGAAGCCTTTGCTTGCTCATTCTATTTGAAGACATTGTGTGAAGACATTCTCTTTGATTATTACATCTTTATCTTCACACTAACTTCATCTAGTATTCTATGCTACCTAGTTTGCTATCTGCCTACACTTCACACTTCAATTGTGTTGACATGCTAGCAAGACTACTGTGGTTTATATTCCCCTATATATTGTTTAGTTATTTTTTTCTTCTGTGTCTTCGAAGAAATTGGTTGTTTCAAAGACAATCATAAAAATTGCCTATTCACCCCCCTCTAGTCGATAACTAGCACTTTCGCCAAGACTTCCAGTTTGTTTTTTGTCGGCCTTGAGAGGATACCCACCAAAAGTTCTGAACCATCCAACTCAAGTAATCACACACAAACCTAGGTAGCTCAAAAACACCATGTACATTAGAATGGTTTGACCAACTACCTTGATCACTAGCTCCTTGCTCGCTTGGGACAAGGTGTCGCCATTGCACAATTCTCTTGGTAAAATTAGCAAGAAGACTATGGCATTGTTCCTTTGACATTTAACCCTAGGGAGGCCTGATTGTTTGTATATGTGTTGGTATTTCCCCTAAGAGGAGAGGATGATGCAGCATAACAAAGGTAAGAATTTCCCTCAGTTATGAAACCAAGGTTATCAATCCAGTTGGAGAACCAAGCAACACTATGTAAACAACACCTGCACACAAACAACAAAAACTTGCAACCCAACGCGTAAGAGGGGTTGTCAATCCCTCCTCGGTATTGACATAGATTAAAATGGATAGGTTTTGATAAATGGATCTAACTAAAACACAAAATAAAATAAATAGAGAAAAATCACAGCAAGGTATTTTTGGTTTAATATGATAGGAAAATAGACCCGGGGGGCGTAGTTTTCACTAGAGGCTTCTCTCAAGAAAATAGCATATGGTGGGTAGACAAATTACTGTTAGGTAATTGATAGAAAAGCAAATAATTATGATGATATCCAAGGCAATGATCATGTATATAGGCACCATGTCCAAGATTAGTAGACCGACTCCTGCTTTCATCTACTACTATTACTCCACACATCGACCGCTATCCAGCATGCATCTAGTGTATTAAGTTCAATGAAGAACAGAGTAATGCAATAAGAACGATGACATGACATAGACAGGATATATTCATGTAGGAATAAACCCCATCTTCTTACCCTTAATAGCAATGATACGTGCGTGTCATGTCTCTTTCTGTCAGAGAGATTGAGCACCGCAAGATCGAACCAATCACAAAGCACCGCTTCACATGGCAAGAAAAATCAATCTAGTTGGCCAAACCAAACCAAAATTTTAGAGAAGAAATACGAGGCTATAACAATCATGCATATAAGAGTTCAAAGAAGACCCAAATAATATTCATATATAGATCTGATCATAAACGCACAATTCATGGGACCCGAACAAACACACCGCAAAAAAGAGTTACATCAAATAGATCTCCAATAACATCGAGGAGAACATTGCATTGAAGATCAAAAAGAGAGAATAAGCCATCTAGCTACAAGCTACGGACCCATAGGTCTGTGATAAACTACTCAAGCATCATCAAAGGGGCAACAAGGATGATGAAGAACCCCTCCGTGATCGTTGCCCCCTCCGGCAGAGTGCCGAAAAAGGCCTCTTGATTGGATCTCATGGTTTTGGAACTTGCAGTGGGTGAAACTATATTTCCTCGACTCCCATAGGGTTTTGGGGGTTTTAGAGTATTATAGAGGTGGAAATCGGTTGAGAGGGTGCCCGTGGGATCCACTACCCACCAGGGCACGCTTGGGCCCTTAGCGCCCTGGTGCCTAGTGGGCCCCACGAGCCTCCTCATGTGTGGTCCTTTGGATCCCTGGGGGTCTTTTGGGTAGAAAAAAATCTCCAAAAAGTTTCATGACATTTGGACTTTGGTTAGTATTGATATTTCGCAAAGTAAAGAACAAGCAAAAAATAACTATTCGCACTGGCACTATGTCAATAGGTTAGTCCTAGAAAATGAAATAAAGTTGCTAGTAAATGTATATAAAACATCAAAGATTAATAATATAACAACATGGAACAACCAAAAATTATAGATACATTGGAGACGTATCGGCATCCCCAAGCCAAATTCCTAGTCGTCCTCAAGTAGGTAAATGATAAAAATAGATTTTTTTTTATGTGGAATGCTGGCTAACATGTTCGTCACACATTCTTTTCTTTTGTTGCATGGACATTTGGACTTTTAGATGATTCAAAGCAATAGTCTATAATTGACATGAGAGATATCAATACTCAAGCATATCAAAAAGCAACCATGTCTTTCAAAACATCAACACTAAAGAAAGCTATCCCTAGCCCATTATGCTCAATCATTGATCCATTCATGAAACACACTCAAATATTAGATATATCCAATGCACAAGTATGATAATAGTGTTCCCTAGTTGGTGCTTTAGAAGAGAAGATGGTGACTCAATACAAATAAAAATTGCATAAAATTAAATAGATAGGCCCTTCTTAGAGGGAAGAAGAGATTTGTAGAGGTGCTAGATCTCATAGTTTAAACTGAGAAATAAAATTGTTTTGAGATGCATGCTTTTCCTGCCAGTGAAAACAACTGAGAATTCCCAATATTTTCCATGCTAGATAAATCATAGGCGGTCCCCAAACATAAAATAAAGTTTATTCCTTTTTCCACCATTCTTTCACAATCCATGGTTAGTTGTATCCATGGGTGCCCTCCATACCAACACTTTCAAAGGAATTTATTATTGATAACATATAAATATTTTTTTTTTCATTTCGTGACTGGGCATCCCTATTACCCGCCACACTCTCGTGCAATGACAAGTGAATAAAGGCTCATCTTGAGAATAACATATCTAGCATGGAAAATATTGGCCACCCCCTGCCGCTTCATGACCGGTACGGGAACACAAAGAGGAAATTCATTGTGAAAATTAGAGTTGCCACATACAAATTTACTTGGAACGACATGGAAATACCGCATATAGGTAGGTACGGTGGACTCATTTGGCACAACTTTGGGTTTAAGGAGTTGGATGCACAAGTAGTATTCCCGCTTTGTACAAATGAAGGCAAGCAAATAGATGAGAAGCGACCAACCAAGAAACAAAAAATATAATAAACGAGCATTAAACATAAATAACACTAAATACTGCACCACAAGTACGATATAACTTCATTGCAGAACTATTGACTTTCGTGCTTACATAGGGAATCACAAACCTTAACACCAATATTCTTACTAAAGCATAATTACTCACCAACATGACTCACATATTACTATCTCCATGTCTCAAAACTATTGCAAGGAATCAAGTTTATATTGTCCAATGATCTTCGCGAAAGTTTTTATTATATCCCTCTTGGATATCTATCACTTTGGGACTAAATTCATATATTACCATTGCTACTTTTCAAGCTCTCAAATAAATTTAAGTGAAGTACGAGAGAATAATATTTCTTCAAAATTTTCATCACTCAAAATAATATATGTGAAGCATGAGAGGACTTTTTTTTTAAAGATTAAACCGCCACCGTGCTCAAAAAATATAAGTGAAGTACTAGAGCAATTCAATAGCTCAAAAAATTTAAGTGAAGCACATAGAGCATTTCTAACAAATCATAGCATCATTATGGCTCTCTAAAATAAGTGTGTCTAACAAGTATGATTGTGACAAACAAAACAGAAAAATAAGAAAAGACTCATATAATACAAGACGCTCCAAGCAAAACTCATGATATGTGATGAATAAAAATATAGCTCTGAGTAAAATTACCGATGGTCGTTAGAAGAAAGAGGGGATACCTTCCGGGGCATCCCCAATCTTAGTTGCTTAGTTCTCCTTGAATATTAACTTGTGGTGCCATAGGCATCCCCAAGATTAGGCTATTTTCACTCCTTGTTCCCTCATCCATCGTGATCTCACCCAAAACTTGAAAACTTCAATCACACAAAACTTAACTAAACCTTCATGAGATCCGTTAGTATAACAAAGCAAATCACCACTTTAAGTACTGATGTAAACCCATTCATATTTTATTATTGCATTATACCTACTATATTCTAACTTTACCATGGCTTATGCCCCTGACACAATCCATAGATTCAAGCACACAATGCAACGAAAACGGAATCTGTCAAAAACAGAACACACTGTAGTAATCTGTACTTTAACTATACTTCTGTAACACCAAAACTTCTGAAAAATTAGGACAATGTACGCAATTTGTATATCAATCTTGTGTAAAAATCAATATTTTTTGTCGCTCAAACAGAGCACAACAATTCTGCTACTGGACGTAAAATTTTTTGTTTTCCAACAGGATGAAATTAACTATCACCCAAACCATCCTAAAGGCATTACTTGGCACAAACACTAAGTAAAGCATAAAAAACACAATCATAACAGAACCATAATTATGCAAACACACAAGAACAGAAATAAAAAGTGGAAATTTTATTTTATTCATTGGGTTGTCTCCCAACAAGCGCTATTGTTTTATGCCCCTAGCTAGGTGAAAGTGCAACTATCCCTAGGTGGTTTTGGTAATTCCTAACAACATATAGCTCATTGAGCTAATGCTATGCCAAGATTAATATTTCAGGAAAAGCTCAATGAATGGCATGGCATGGATGAGGAATGTGGACCCCTCAAAATATTATGGACAAAAAGATTGGCTCAAGCTCATAGCTCAAGACTCTACATTTTATATTTTAGTGATCCAAGATCACATTGAGTCTATAGGAAAAGCCAATACTATCAAGGAGGGATGAGGTGTTGTTTAATGAGGTTCTTGCTTCATAGTGCTTAGTGATATGCTCCAAAACCCTCAACTACCTTCCCACATCCACATATGACCTAAACCAAAAGTCAAACTCGGCCCTACCGATTCTTTCTATCCGGCGCCACCGAGTTTCAAATGTCATAGCCACTGCCACAAACCCTAGGCAAATCGGTCTCACCGATAGGGATTTCGGTCACACCGAGATGGGGTTGTAATCTCTCTGTTTCCCTTCGTAACGTTTCGGTCCTACCGAGATGAGCGATCGGTCCCACCGAGATTGCAATGTAAACTCTCTATTTCTCTTTCATAACATTTTGGTCCCATCGAAATGAGTGATCGGTCCCACCGAGTTTACCTGACCAACTCTCTGGTTAGCTTATTACCAAAATCGGTCCCACCGAGTTTGTGTAATCGTTCACACCGAGATTATGTTATGCCCTAACCCTAACCATATCGGTCCTACCGAGTTGCATCTCAGTCCCACGAAAACCCTAACGGTCACTAGGTTTGCTGAATCGGTTTGACCGAGTCTTTCACTTCGGTCTCACCGAGATTGGTAAATTATGTGTAATGGTTAGTTTTTGTGTGGAGGCTATATATACCCCTCCACCCACTCTTCATTCGTGGAGAGAGCCATCAGAACATACATACACTTCCAACCTATATTTTCTGAGAGAGAACCACCTACACTTGTGTTGAGACCAAGATATTCCATTCCTACCATATGAATCTTGATCTCTAGCCTTCCCCAAGTTGCTTTCCACTCAAATCATCTTTCCACCAAATCCATATCCTATGAGAGAGAGTTGAGTGTTGAGGAGACTATCATTTGTAGCACAAGAGCAAGGAGTTCATCATCAACACACCATTTGTTACTTCTTGGAGAGTGGTGTCTCCTAGATTGGCTAGGTGTCACTTGGGAGCCTCCGACAAAGATTGTGGAGTTGAACCAAGGAGTTTGTAAGGGCAAGGAGATCACCTACTTCATGAAGATCTACTGCTAGTGAGGCAAGTCCTTCGTGGGCGATGGCCATGATGGGATAGACAAGGTTGCTTCTTCGTGGACCCTTCGTGGGTGGAGCCCTCCGTGGACTCATGCAACCGTTACCCTCCGTGGGTTGAAGTCTTCATCAACGTGGATGTACGATAGCACCACCTATCGGAACCACGACAAAAACATCCGTGTCTCCAATTGCGTTTGAATTCTCCAAACCCATCTCGTTACATTCTTGCAAGTTGCATGCTTTACTTTCCGCTGCTCATAGACTCTTTGCATGCTTGCTTGAATTGTGTTAAGACTGCTTGACTTGTGCTAAGTTAGCTAAAATCTGCTAAAGACTAAAATTGGGAAAAGGATAGATTTTTATTTTGTCAAGTAGTCTAATCACCCCCCTAGACATACTTTCGATCCTACAAGTGGTATCAGAGCTTTGGTCTCCATTTGCTTTGATTTCCATAGCTTTTGGTGGTCACAGCCTTGGTTTCACAACCTAGGAGAGTATGGCGTCTAGCGAGGGAAATTATCATTGCAGAGGTCCTTACTTTGATGGTACTAATTTTGCTAGTTGGAAGCATAAGATGAGAATGCATATTCTTGGACATAACCCCGCCGTTTGGGCTACTGTGTGTTGGGTTGCAAGGTGAATTATTTGATGGGAGAGAACCGAATCGTGAAGCTACCGCAGATGAGTTGAAGATGCTACAATACAATGCTCAAGAACTCAACAAAATCAGCCGTCTTGAGAATGCAAAGGAAATTTGGGATACTTTGATTGATATGTATGAAGGTACCGACTCCGTCAAGGAATCCAAGTTGGATGTGCTTCAAAGTCAACTTGACAAGTTCAAAAGGAAGGATGGTGAAGGTGTTGCTGAAATGTACTCTAGGCTTGCTCTTATCACAAATGAGATTGTCGGCTTAGGAAGTGAGGAGATGACCGACAAATTCATCATCAAGAAAATCCTAAGAGCCTTGGATGGAAAATACGATACCGTATGTACATTGATCCAAATATGCCAAATTACAAAGATCTCAAGCCAACGAAAGTCATTGGAAGAATTGTTGCTCATGAGATGTCACTCAAGGATAAGGAGGAGCTCCATAACAAGTCAAGTGGTGCTTACAAAGCCTCATGTGAAGCTCCCACATCATCAAGTGAGAAACAAACCTTCAATGAAGAATTGAGCCTAATGGTGAAGAAGTTTAACAAGTTCTACAAGAGTAGAAGCAAGGAAAGTAGTTCCAAGTCAAGGTCCTACAATGACAAAAGATCTTCTAGTCGAGAGCAAAACTGCTACAATTGTGGAAGACCCGGACACTACTCCAATGAGTGTACAGCTCCCCACAACAGAAGAGAAGATTCTCCCAAAAGAAGAAGTAGAAGAGAAGAATCACCATCAAGGGAGAGAAGGAGTAGGGATGATCAATATGAACGAAGACACCCTCGGAGAAGCAAGGATTCAGAAATGAAGGACAAGTCATCAAGGAGCTACACAAAACGAAGATATCAAGCTCATGTTGGTGAATGGGTATCCGGCTCCGACTCCGACAATGACTCCGAGAGAAGCTATCACTCTGACTCCTAATATACTCAAGATGAAGGTGTTCCCAGACTAGCACTTGTGTCAACCAACTCCTACGACATATTTGATTCACCAAATGAAGGAATTGGAAGATGCTTCATGGCCAAAGGTCCAAAGGTATCACACCCCGAGTATGTTGATTTCAATAGTGATGAAGATGACTTGTTAGGTGATGATGAGTTACTTGTTGACAACTATAGTGATGAATACTATAATGAAACGAATGACAATGATAAGGAGAAGATTGATTCTCTAACTAAAGAACTATACACTCTTAAGTTAGCTCATGAAACTATCTTAGGAGATCATCGAGAACTTTTAAGGACTCATGAGAAATTACGTCTTGAAAAGCTCAACCTTGAGCAAGAGCATGAGTTCTTAAAGGCAATCAATGATGATCTTCGCAAGAAAAGTTCTTCTTACATTGCCAAGCATTTACTCTTATCCACTTACATGCCTCAAGTCAAGTCTAGTAACAAGAACAAGAAAGACTCTTCTTCTAGTAGTAACAATAATCATGCTAAATCCAATGTTGTTGCTTCTAGTAGTTCTCTTGATTCCACTAATGATTCTCTTAGCCAAGTTACACTTGAGCAAGAAAATATCTTATTGAAGGGAATTATAGAGAAAGGTGTTTACAAGAGCCTTGCCGGGAGTAAGCAATTCGAGGAAATTGTACGCAAGCAAGGAAGGCACCGGAAGAATCAAGGTATTGGTTTTGAACGAAAGTTCAATGCCAATGGAGTTGAGTGGGAAGAAGATCAATACCCCAAGACGAAGTTTGTTCCTCAACAAGAGAAGTATGATCCTACTTCATCCAAAGGGACACAAGCTCAAGATGATCTTCCACCACAAGACCACAAGCAAAAAGGCAAGGACAAGCTTCAAGAGGAAATTGATGCATTTGAAGAAGCTCCTAAGGCCTTGGTCAAGTGGGTTCCCAAGACTACATCAAGTTCCACTTCATCAAGTACAACTACAACTCCGAGGATTCCCATCAAGATGGTGTGGATCCCGAAGAAGAAGAACTAGAGATTCCTTGAGTGTGACTCCGCCAATATACTTCACTCTTATCATTTTGGCAAGAACAAGTGCAATCAACTTCCACATCTTGCACTAGTTCAAGGAGTCACAAACCCTCTTGTTGGTAAGACAAGGGACAAGGTAATCTAAAGCTTTCATAGACATCATCTTGTGTGTGCATCACTCTATGTCTATGGATATCCTTGTTTGTTCCTTGTGGGACTAACCCGTGTAGGTATTGAAAGTGCAAATCACTCCAAAGGATAGCTTCAAATGATCTACATCAACATAGAGCATCCACATCTTCAACACCTACATGAAGTCATCATGGACAAAACCCAAGGTTAGTTCATCCCTCTTAGGGGGGGTCTCACATCTAGGGGGGGCTTTACTCTAACAATTGAGTTAAAGCAACTCTAATGGTGTGAACACAACAACACTTTATGTAAAAGTGGTAACCCCACTTGTGCTTAAACGATGAGTATGACCTATGATCAAATGTTCTCATTTGACTCCTAAGTCAATATACTCATATATAGATGACCTAGTCATCGCCAATTGCTTGATAGATGCTAGAATTGATTGTGCATGCTTTGCCACATATTTCATTTGCCATTTTATTGTGTGAGCATGTTGGTTGCATAATTTACTCATTCAAGGACATCCACTTGTTGTTTTGATTGATTGGTTTCCTTTTCTTTTGGCCCAGTGGATGGACAAGAATGCATAAGAACCTTCTCTAGCTATCTATGCTTTTCTCGTCTCAAACTCTATTCATGCTGCATCACAAAATTTGATCAAGTCAGATTCGAACCACTCCGTGTGAGGAGCACTCGGAGTCCCCAATCCGTCATAGACTTAAACTTCCAAAACTTCTTTGTGCGTTTTGGTCTGACCGATTCACCCATTTTGGTCATACCAAGATCACTAAGTCGATCTAGGTTTTCTACCTCGGTGCCACCGATTCGAACCTTTCGGTCACACCGAGTTTCAGTAACTGCTTGCAGTTATGAATCTCGGTGCCACCGAGTTGTTCCACTCGGTCACACTGACAGGGTCGGGCTATATATACCCACGGGTCAAATTTTGGAAAACTTTCTGAACCTCCTCGACCCGCGCTTAGCCCGCTCTACCTCCAGGGTCTCCGGATCGTCTTCCTCGTTGCCAGCCGCCTCCTGCCGCTGGTCTTCGCTGCCGTCAACGGGAATCAACCCCGCCGTTGCCGCCGTAGCGAGTTCTTCGCCGAACTAGGGTATGAACTCGATCACTGTGCTGTTCTATCTCCGATTCCCTGGCACATTGCTTTGCCATGTATCTTTCCATGATTGAGATCACTCTTATCCAGTAAAAACACTCCGTAGTTTAGTCGTGAATTAAGAATTTAGGGTTAGGTTTCCGCCGAAACCATCTCGGGCCCACCGAGTTGTGGAACTCGGTACCACCGATTCGGCTTAGGCCATTGCACATGTGGTTCTCGGTCTGACTGAGAATTGCAAATCATTGTGACCGAGTTCAGGACTTTGTGAAACCCTAGCAGTCTCGGTGCCACCGAACTGTGACTCGGTCCGACCGAGTTCACTAGTTTAGGTTCCAACAGCTGCTTCGGTATCACCGAGTTTACAAATCGGTTGATCCGAAATGCTTTCTGTGGAAAACTAAAACTAAGTTTTTGACTCATTCTTTTGCAAAAACCTCTGCATTTTGTGATGCCCATCCACTCTATCTCATCTATATCTATTCACAGGGTCTGCTGTCAGCTTTTGCAATATGTCTGATCAGAGTGACAGCCAGAACAGGTCAGAGAAGCAGGTTCGCCTGAGTGAGGGCACTAGTCCCTCTAGCAGTTCAGATGATGGTAGTAGGAGCACCCCAAGCAACTTACCCAAAGCTGCCACCAGGGCCAGAAAGAAGAAGACCTCTGAATCTGAGGATGAAGACTATGTGTTAGTTAAGGATGAGGCCACTTCCAAGAAGAAAGTGGTTAAGAAGGAATATAGCACTGTTGCTGCCACCAAGCCAGGCATGAAGCAAAAGGTTCCTGCAAAGAGAATTCCAATGTCTAAGGCCAGAGCATCTACTCAAGTCCCTTTGGAATCTGAACCCAAAGAGGCTGCTGCAGAAGGGAAGAAGAGGAAGGAGAGGGTCAAAAAGACCACTACTAGAGTGCTTGGGAGATCCTCAATCATGAGAGATTATGAAGAGGAAGAGGAAGAAGATGTTGCACCAGCACCCAAAGCTCAGAAGCTTATGGGTGATGCCATCAGGGCAGGGGCTATTCCATCTAAGCCTAAGACTGCTCCAAAGGCTGCTGCTCCAGCTCCAAAGCCAAAACCAAAGAGGAGCACCAGGAACATCCCTGCTGAGGAAAAGAACAAGGCCCCAGTGCCTGAAGCTGAAATGGAAGAAGAAGATGATGAGTCACATGTCTTGAGGAAGCTGAAGCCAAAAATCCCAGATCACAATGATGCTCATCCAGTTGCTGAGAACATGAAGATCAGGAAGGACTCAGGTCTGAGGCTATGGAGAGAGTCAGATCCATATGCCACAAGGAGAAGGACTGCTGTGGACTATAGGTTCCATACAAAGGAACAGCAGGACTTCTATGAGACCATCTT
This sequence comes from Triticum dicoccoides, assembly GCF_002162155.2. Taxonomy (NCBI): domain Eukaryota; kingdom Viridiplantae; phylum Streptophyta; class Magnoliopsida; order Poales; family Poaceae; genus Triticum; species Triticum dicoccoides. The sequence continues at coordinate 396,088,789 of NC_041388.1, read as the reverse complement.
GCTTGACAAGAAGCCCATAGTGTGTGACATGAGATGGGTCGACTGGGACTACATCAAGGAGAATGACGATCACTATCCAGGTGTACATGACAGTTTCAAGGCTTGTGGAGTCGATGAGTTTGTGGCTCAGAAGCTCACAAAATGGAATGATGAGCTCATCATGAAGTTCTACTCCATAGCTCATTTCTACCCAGATGGAAGGATTGTCTGGATGTCTGAAGGTACGAGGTACCAGTCCACGGTTGCTAAATGGGTGAGGTTGATCAATGCCCCAAAAGAGAATGAAGATGACTTCGATGTCTATGCCAACGGGAAGAAGGATCACAACACAATGGCACACATATACAAGGAGATCCCAGATGCTGCTCTTGAGACACATAAGTTCGGATCTGTACATTACCTTCTTTCAGGCTTGCCAACCATCAACTGGATCCTCAGGCACACTGATACATCTCCGTCGTATCTATAATTTTTCATTGTTCCATGCCAATATTCTACAACTTTCATATACTTTTGGCAACTTTTTATACTATTTTCGGGACTAACGTATTGATCCAGTGCCCAGTGCCAGTTCCTGTTTGTTGCATGTTTTTTGTTTCGCAGAAAACCCATACCAAACGGAGTCCAAAAGGAATAAAAACTGACGGAGATTTATTGTGGAATATTTATGAATTTTGGGAAGTGGAATCATCGCGAGAAGGTGCCCGAGGGGGGCACGAGGTAGGGGGGCACGCCCCAGGGTGTCAGGCGCGCCCCTGACCCTCGTGGCCACCCCGTAAGGCGGTTGGAGCCCTTCTTTCGCCGCAAGAAAGCTAATATCCGGATAGAGATCATGTTAAAATTTCAGCCCAATCGGAGTTACGGATCTCCGGGAATATAAGAAACGGTGAAAGGGAAGAATCTGAGAACGCAGAAACAGAGAGAGACAGAGAGACAGATCCAATCTCGGAGGGGCTCTCGCCCCTCCCACGCCATGGAGGCCATGGACCAGAGGGGAAACCCTTCTCCCATCTAGGGAGTAGGTCAAGGAAGAATAAGAAGAAGAAGGAGGGCTCTCTCCCCCTCGCTTTCGGTGGCACTGGAGTGCCACCGGGGGCCATCATCATCACCGCGATCTACACCAACACCTCCGCCATTTTCACCAACATCTCCATCACCTTCCCCCCTCTATCTATAGCGGTTCACTCTCCCGCAACTTGCTGTACCCTCTACTTGAACATGGTGCTTTATGCTTCATATTATCATCCAATGATGTGTTGCCATCCTATGATGTCTGAGTAGATTTTCGTTGTCCTACCGGTGGTTGATGAATTGCTATGATTGATTTAATTTGCTTGTGGTTATGTTGCTGTCCTTTGGTGCCCATCATATGATTGTGCGCGTGGATCACACCCTAGGGTTAGTTGTATGTTGATAGGACTATGTATTGGAGGGCAAGAGTGACAGAAGCTTCAACCTAGCATAGATTTTGATGCATACGGGATTGAAGGGGGACCAATATATCTTAATGCTATGGTTGGGTTTTACCTTAATGCACATTAGTAGTTGCGGATGCTTGCTAATAGTTCCAATCATAAGTGCATAGAATTCCAAGTCAGGGATGACATGCTAGCAGTGGCCTCTCCCACATAATACTTGCTATCGGTCTAGTAAAGTAGTCAATTGCTTAGGGGCAATTTCGCAACTCCTACCACCACTTCTCCACACTCGCTATATTTACTTTATTGCTTCTTTACTTATAACAGTCCCTACCTTTTATTTAATTGCTCTTTATTATCTTGCAAACCTATCCAACAACACCTACAAAGTACTTCTAGTTTCATACTTGTTCTAGGTAAAGGAAACGTCAAGCGTGCGTAGAGTTGTATCGGTGGTCGATAGAACTTGAGGGAATAATTATTCTACCTTTAGCTCCTCGTTGGGTTCGACACTCTTACTTATCGAAAATTGTTGTGATCCCCTATACTTGTGGGTTATCAAGACCTTTTTCTGGCGCCGTTGCCGGGGAGCAATAGCATGTGGTGAATATTCTCGTGTGTGCTTGCTTGCTTTATCACTAAGTAATTTTTATTTGCTTTTCTTAGTTGTTCTCTATCTTTAGTTATGGATATGGAACACGAAATACCAAAAAAATTAGGTGTACTTTCTTCTCATGGAGATGGGGAACCTCCTAAAACCCTCGGTGATGGTTATTTGAAAGATATTTTGTACTACTTTAATAATCCTGAGAAACCCCCATTCAATTATGTAATGGGAGTAACGTTGGATCAACGTGAATACTTTAGGGATTACCGCTTGACACAAAAAGGGAAACTATTATGGGATCAAATTCAGATATTGAATTGGTATGCTAGGCAACTATGCTTGAGATATGATTATACTTGTTGCTCTAAGGTGAAGGCTCCACACCTTCCCTTTTTATGCGAATTTAATGATAATAAAACCTTAGCTTCTTATGCTAGAGGTATATATGATTACTATGACGTGGAACAGATAGAAGTATTTGTTGTTTTTATGGGTGCTTATGAAATTGAATCTATGTTTAAAGAGTTTGAAGATTTTGATGATTCGATTTATAGACCTGAAAATTTAGCTATCCTTAAATATTGTTATGAGAATTATGAATACAATTACGAAATTAATGCGCTTAGTGAGAAAGTCTCCACTGTCCAAGAAGAGACTAATATTTTGCAGGAATCTATGGAAGAAGAAGTTGATGAAACTGTGAGCTCATTGGATGAAAAAGATGAGGAGGAGAGCGAAGAACAAAAGGAGGAAGAGCGGATTGATCACCCGTGCCCACCTTCTAATGAGAGTAACTCTTCAACTCATACATTGTTTAATTTCCCTTTGTTCTTATCGAAGGATGATTGCTATGATGATTGTTATGACCCAGTTGATTCTTTTGAAATATCCCTTTTTGATGATGCTTGCTATGCTTGTGGCCGAGATACCAATATGGATTATGCTTATGGAGATGAACTTGCTATAGTTCCTTATGTTAAACATGAAATTGTTGCTATTGCACCCACGCATGATAGTCCTATTATCCTTTTGAATTCTCCAAACTACACTATATCGGAGAAGTTTGCACTTATTAAGGATTACATTGATGGGTTGCCTTTTACCGATGCACATGATGATTTTGACGAGTATAATATGCATGTGCTTTCTGCTCCTACTTGCAATTATTATGAGAGAGGAACTATATCTCCACCTCTCTATGTTTCCAATATGATAGAATTGCAAGAAACTGTTTATACTATGCATTGGTCTTTACTATGTGTGCATGAACTGTTCTTTTATGACATGCCGATGCATAGGAAGAGAGTTAGACTTTGTCATTGCTTGATATATGTTACTTTGTGCTCACTACTAAATGCCAAATCATTGTTAATTAAAATTGGCTTTGATATACCTTGGGATCCGGGTGGATTCACTACTTGAGCACTACATGCCTAGCTTAATGCTTTAAAGAAAGCTCTGCCAGGGAGACAACCCGGAAGTTCTAGAGAGTCATTTATTTCTGTTGAGTGCTTTTATATAGTTTAAAAACAACAAAAATAAAGAGGGGAAACCAAAACTTTTTCAAAAAGGAAAGCGAAAGTGAGAAAGACAAGCATTGTTGAAGTGGGAGCTAGCCTTGAGCTTTGTTCATGCTCACAGAAACTTTCTGAATCTTGATTACAGAAACTTTTCAATAAAAGTAATTATCCCCTTGTACAATTCCATTGTATTATAAAAATAATGTGCCAAGGTTTGCCTTTAGGATGTTTACATTTGCTTGATGGTTTATACGGTGCAGGACAGAAACTTTGGCTGTAGTGCGCGATTTTACATTTTTAGCTGGAACGTCAAATGGTTCTGATTCTTTTTGCACTGTCTTGCTATACAAATTTATTATTTTTCCTAATTTTGGCAGAATGTTTCAAGTATCATAAGTATGGTAAACGTTCAGATTATTACATACTGTTCTGTTTTAGACAGATTCTGTTTTTGATGCATAGTTTGCTTGTTTTGATGAAACTATCAATTTATATCAGTGGATTAAGCCATGGAAAAGTTATATTACAGTAGACACAATGCAAAAACAAAATACGAATTGGTTTGCAACAGTACTTAGAGTAGTGATTTGCTTTATTATACTAATGGATCGTACCGAGTTTTCTGTTGAAGTTTTGTGTGGATGAAGTGTTCGATGATTGAGAAGGTCTCGATGTGAGAAGAAGGAAGAGAGGCAAGAGTGTTGGGGAACGTAGTAGAAATTCAAAATCTTCCTACGTGTCACCAAGGTCTATCTATGGAGATACCAGCAACGAGGGGAAGGAGAGTGCATCTACATACCCTTGTAGATCGCTAAGCGGAAGCGTTCAAGAGAACGGGGTTGAAGGATTCGTACTCGTCGTGATCCAAATCACCGGAGATCCTAGTGCTGAACGGACGGCACCTCCGCGTTCAACACACGTACAGCCCGGTGACGTCTCCCATGCCTTGATCCAGCAAGGAGAGAAGGAGAGGTTGAGGAAGACTCCATCCAGCAGCAGCACGACAGCGTGGTGGTGGTGGAGGAGCGTGGTACTCCAGCAGGGCTTCTCCAAGCACCGCAAGAGACGAGGAGGGAGAGAGGTAGGGCTGCGCCAGGGAGAGGTCAAAACTCATGTGTTGGCAGCCCCAAAGACCTCAACTATATATAGGGGAGAGGGAGGGGGCTACGCCCCCACCTAGGGTTCCACCCTAGGGGCGGCGGCCAGCCCAGATCCCATCTGGTGGGGCGGCCAAGGGGGGAGAGGGGAAACTTGCCCCCCAAGCTAGGTGGGGCGCCCCCTCCCCAAACCCTAGGCACATTGGGCCCTTGTGGGGGCGCACCAGCCCACCTGGGGCTGGTCCCCTCCCACACTTGGCCCATGCAGCCCTTCGGGGCCGGTGGCCACACTTGGTGGATCCCCGGGACCATCCTGGTGGTCCTGGTATGTTACCGATAAAACCTGAAACTTTTCCGGTGACCAAAACAGGACTTCCCATATATAAATCTTTACCTCCGGACCATTCTGGAACTCCTCGTGACGTCCGGGATCTCATCCGGGACTCTGAACAACATTCGGTAACCACATATATCTATTCCCTATAACCCTAGCGTCATCGAACCTTAAGTGTGTAGACCCTACGGGTTCGGGAGACATGCATACATGACCGAGATGACTCTCCGGTCAATAACCAACAACGGGATCTGGATACCCATGCTGGCTCCCACATGCTCCACGATGATCTCATCGGATGAACCACGATGTCAAGGACTTAATCAATCCCGCATACAATTCCCTTTGTCTAGCGGTACGATACTTGCCCGAGATTCGATCGTCGGTATCCCGATACCTTGTTCAATCTCGTTACCGGCAAGTCTCTTTACTCGTTCCGTAACACATCATCCCGTGATCAACTCCTTGATCACATTGTGCACATTATGATGATGTCCTACCGAGTGGGCCCATAGATACCTCTCCGTTTACATGGAGTGACAAATCCCAGTCTCGATTCGTGCTAACCCAACAGACACTTTCGGAGATACCTGTAGTGTACCTTTATAGCCACCCAGTTACGTTGTGACGTTTGGCACACCCAAAGCACTCCTACGGTATCCGGGAGTTGCACAATATCATGGTCTAAGGAAATGATACTTGACATTAGAAAAGCTTTAGCATACGAACTACATGATCTTGTGCTAGGCTGAGGATTGGGTCTTGTCCATCTCATCATTCTCCTAATGATGTGATCCCGTTATCAACGACATCCAATGTCCATGGTCAGGAAACCGTAACCATCTATTGATCAATGAGCTAGTCAACTAGAGGCTTACTAGGGACATGGTGTTGTCTATGTATCCACACATGTATCTGAGTTTCCTATCAATACAATTCTAGCATGGATAATAAACGATTATCATGAACAAGGAAATATTATAATAACTAATTTATTATTGCCTCTAGGGCATATTTCCAACAGTCTCCCACTTGCACTAGAGTCAATAATCCAGTTCACATCGCTATGTGATTAACACTCAAGGTCACATCCCCATGTGACTAACACCCAAAGAGTTCTGGGTTTGATCATGTTATGCTTGTGAGAGAGGTTTCAGTCAACGGGTCTGCAACATTCAGATCCGTATGTACTTCGCAAATTTCTATGTCATCTTGTGGATGCAACTACTATGCTACATTTGGAGCCATTTCAAATAACTGTTCTACTTGGAGCTATTCTAAATTGTTGCTCCATTATACGTATCTGGTATCTCTACTCAGAGCTATCCGGATAGGTGTTAAGCTTGCATCGACGTAACTCTTTACGTCGAACTCTTTATCACATCCATAACCGAGAAACATATCCTTATTCCTCTAAGGATAATTTAGACCACTATCTGGTGATCTACTCCTAGATTACCTTTGTACCCTCTTGACAGATATGTGGCAAGGCACACATCAGGTGCGGTACTCAGCATGGCACACCGTATAGAGCCTATGACAAAAGCATAGGGGACGACCTTCGTCCTTCCTCTTTCTTCTGCGTGGTCGAGCTTTAAGTCTTAACTTCATACCTTACAACTCAGGCAAGAACTCCTTCTTTGACTGATCCATCTTGAACACCTTCAAGATCATGTCAAGGTATGTGCTCATTTGAAAGTACCATTAAGCGTTTTGATCTATCCTCATAGATCTTGATGCTCAACGTTCAAGTAGCTTAATCCAGGTTTTCCATTGAAAAACACTTTTCAAATAACTCTGCATGCTTTCCAGAAATTCTACGTCATTTCTGATCAACAATATGTCAACAACATATATTCATCAGAAATTCTATAGTGCTCCCACTCACTCCTTTGGAAATACAAGTTTCTCATAAACTTTGCATACACCCAAAATCTTTGATCATCTCATCAAAGCATACATTCCTACTCCGAGATGCTTACTCCAGTCCTTAGAAGGATTGCTGGAGCTTTGCATACTTGTTAGCATCTTTCAGGATTGACAAAACCTTCTATTGTATCACATACAACTTTTCTTACGAAAACTTGGTAAGAAAACTTGTTTTGACATCCATCTGTAAGATTTCATAATCGAAAAATACAGCTAATTCTAACATGATTCCGACGGACTTAAGCATCTCTACGGGTGAGAAATTCTCATCGTAGTCAACTCCTTGAACTTGTCGGAAAAAACATCTTAACGACAAGTCGAGCTTTCTTAATGGTGATACTTACCATCATTGTCCGTCTTCCTTTTAAAATCCATATGTACCTAACAGCCTTACGACCATCAAGTAGTTCTTCCAAAGTCTACACTTTGTTTTCACATATGGATCCTCTCTCGGATTATATGGCCTCGTGCCATTTTGGAATCCAGGCCCACCATCGCTTCTCCATAGCTCGTAGGTTCATTGTTGTCTAGCAACATGACTTCCAAGACAGGATTACGTACCACTCTGAATTAGTACGCATCCTTGTCATCCCACGAGGTTTGGTAGTGACTTGATCTGAAGTTTCATGATCACTATCATAAGCTTCCACTTCAATTGGTGTAGGTGCCATAGGAACAACTCCCTGTGCCCTGCCACACACTAGTTGAAGAGACGGTTCAATAACCTCATCAAGTCTCCACCATCCTCCCACTCAATTCTTTCGAGAGAAACTTTTCCTCGAGAAAGGACCCTATTCTAGAAACAATCCCTTATTTCTTTCAGATCTAAGACAGGAGGTATACCCAAATGTTTTGGGTGTCCTATGAAGATGCATTTATCCGCTTTGGGTTCTAGCTTATCAGCCTGAAACTTTTTCACATAAGCGTTGCAGCCCCAAACTTTAAGAAATGACAGCTTAGGTTTCTCTAAACCATAGTTCATACGGTGTCATCTCATCGGAATTACGTGGTGCCCTATTTAAAGTGAATGTGGTTGTCTCTAATGCCTAACCCATAAACTATCGTGGTAATTCGATAAGAGACATCATGGTGTGCATCATATCCAATAGGGTGCAGTTATGATGTTCGGACACACCATCACACTATGGTGTTCCAGACTGTATCGGTTGTGAAACAATTTCCACAATGTCTTAATTCTGTGCCAAACTCGTAATTCAGATATTCATCTCTACGATCATATCATAGACATTTTATCCTCTTGTCACGACGATCTCTCACCTTCACCCTGAAATTACTTGAACCTTTCAATAATTCAGACTCATGATTCATCAAGTAAATATACTCAACATCTACTCAAATCATCTGTGAAGTAAGAACATAATGATATCCACTACACGCCTCAGCACTCATTGGACTGCACACATCAAGATGTATTACTTCCAACAAGTTGCTTTCTTGTTCCATTTTACTGAAAACGAGGCTTTTAGTCATCTTGCCCATGTGGTATGATTTGCATGTCTCAAGTGATTCAAAATCAAGTGAGTCCAAACGATCCATCTGTATAGAGTTTCTTCATGCATATCTACCAATAAACATGGTTCGCATGTCTCAATCCTTTCAAAAATGAGTGAGTCCAAAGATCCATCAACATGGAGCTTCTTCATGCGTTTTATACCAATATGACTCAAATTGTAGTGCCACATTTGTGTGGTACTATCATTACTATCTTATACCTTTGGCATGAAAATGTGTATTACTACGATCGGGATGGTATTATTCAAATAAACAGAGTAACCATTACTCTCCTTAAATGAATAACTGTATCGCGATAGACATAATCCAATCATGTCTATGCTCAACGCAAACACCAAATAACAATTATTTAGGTTTTAATACCAATCTCGATGGTAGAGGGAGCGTACGATATTTGATCAACCTTGGAAATACTTCCAACACATATCGTCATCTCACCTTTTAGCTAGTCTCTGTTTATTCCGTAGCCTTTTGTTTCGAGTTACTAACACTTAGCAACCGAACCGGTATCTAATACCCTGGTGCTACTAGGAGTACTAGTAAAGTACACATTATAATGCATATCCAATATACTTCTGTCGACCTTGCCAGCCTTCTCATCTACCAAGTATCTAGGGTGGTTCTGCTTCAGTGACTGTTCCCCTTATTACAGAAGCACTTAGTCTCGGGCTTGGGTTCAACTTTGGGTTTCTTCACTAGAACAGCAACTGATTTGTTGTTCCATGAAGTATCCCTTTCTTGCCCTTGCCCTTCTTGAAACTAGTGGTTGTACTAACCATCAACGATTGATGCTCCCTTTTGATTTCTACTTTCACGGTGTCGCGAATAGCTCAAGGATCATATCTATCCCTGATATGTTATAGTTCATCACGAAGCTCTAGTAGCTTGGTGGCAGTGACTTTGGAGAATCATCACTATTTCATCTGGAAGATCAACTCCCACTCGATTCAAGCGATTGTTCTACTCAGACAATCTGAGCACAAGCTCAAGATTGAGCTTTTCTCCCTTATTATGCAGGCTAAGAAAATCGTCGGAGGTCTTATACCTCTTGACGTGGGCATGAGCCTGAAATCCAAATTTCAGCCCTCGAAACATCTCATATGTTTCGCGACATTTTAAAACGTCTTCGCTGCCTCAACTCTAAACCGTTTAACTGAACTATCACGTAGTTATCAAAATATGTATGTCGGATGTTCGCAACATCCACAGACAACGTTCGAGGTTCAGCACACTGAGCGGTGCATTAAGGACATAAGCCTTCTATGAAGCAATGAGGACAATCCTCAGTTTACGGACCTAGTCCGCATAATTGCTACTATCAACTTTCAACTAAATTTTCTCTAGGAACATATCTAAACAGTAGGACTGAAGCGCGAGCTACGACATAATTTGCGAAGACCTTTTGACTATGTTCAGGATAATTAAGTTCATCTTATGAACTCCCACTCAGATAGACATCCCTCTAGTCATCTAAGTGATTACATGATCCGAGTCAACTAGGCCGTGTCCGATCATCACGTGAGACGGACTAGTCATCATCGGTGAACATCTTCATGTTGATCGTATCTACCATACGACTCATGCTCGACCTTTCGGTCTCTTGTGTTCCGAGGCCATGTCTGTACATGCTAGGCTCGTCAAGTTAACCTAAGTGTTTCGCATGTGTTCCGAGGCCATGTTTGTAAATGCTAGGCTCGCCAACACCCGTTGTATTCGAACGTAAGAATCTATCACACCCGATCATCACGTGGTGCTTCGAAACGACGAACTTTCGCAACAGTGCATAGTTAGGGGGGACACTTTCTTGAAATTTTAATGAGGGATCATATTATTTACTACCGTCGTTTTAAGCAAATAAGATGCAAAAACATGATAAACATCACATGCAATCAAAAAACAGTGACATGATATGGCCAATATCATATAGCTCCTTTGATCTCCATCTTGGGGCTCCATGATCATCTTGTCACCGGCATGACACCATGATCTCCATCATCATGATCTCCATCATCGTGTCTCCATGAAGTTGTCTTGCCAACTTATTACTTCTACTACTATGGCTACCGGTTAGCAATAAAGTAAAGTAATTACATGGCGTTGTTCAATGACACGCAGGTCAGACAATAAATAAAGACAACTCCTATGGCTCCTGCCGGTTGTCATACTCATCGACATGCAAGTCGTGATTCCTATTACAAGAACATGATCAATATCATACATCACATATCATTCATCACATTATTCTTGGCCATATCACATCACATAGCATACCCTGCAAAAACAAGTTAGACGTCCTCTAATTGTTGTTTGCATGTTTTACGTGGCTGCTATGGGTTTCTAGCAAGAACGTTTCTTACCTACGCAAAAACCACAACGTGATATGCCAATTGCTATTTACCCTTCATAAGGACCCTTTTCATCGAATCCGATCCGACTAAAGTGGGAGAGACAGACACCCGCTAGCCATCTTATGCAACTAGTGCATGTCAGTCGGTGGAACCAGTCTCACGTGAGAGTACGTGTAAGGTCGGTCCGGGCCGCTTCATCCCACAATGCCGCCGAATCAAGATTGGACTAGTAACGGTAAGCATATTGAACAAAATCAACACCCACAACTACTTTGTGTTCTACTCGTGCATAGAAACTACGCATAGACCTAGCTCATGATGCCACTGTTGGGGAACGTAGCAGAAATTCAAAATTTTCCTACGTGTCACCAAGATCTATCTATGGAGAGACCAGCAACGAGGGGAAGGAGAGTGCATCTACATACCCTTGTAGATTGCTAAGCGGAAGCGTTCAAGAGAATGGGGTTGAAGGAGTCGTACTCGTCGTGATCCAAATCACCGGAGATCCTAGTGCCGAACGGACGGCACCTCTGCGTTCAACACACGTACAGCCCGGTGATGTCTCCCATGCCTTGATCCAGCAAGGAGAGAAGGAGAGGTTGAGGAAGACTCCATCCAGCAGCAGCACGACAGCGTGGTGGTGGTGGAGGAGCGTGGTACTCTAGCAGGGCTTCGCCAAGCACCGCAAGAGACGAGGAGGGAGAGAGGTAGGGCTGCGCCAGGGAGAAGTCAAAACTCATGTGTTGGCAGCCCCAAAGACCTCAACTATATATAGGGGAGAGGGAGGGGGCTGCGCCCCAACCTAGGGTTCCACCCTAGGGGCGGCGGGTAGCCCAGATCCCATCTGGTGGGGCGGCCAAGGGGGGAGAGGGGAAACTTGCCCCCCAAGCTAGGTGGGGCGCCCCCTCCCCAAACCCTAGGCGCATTGGGCCCTTGTGGGGGTGCACCAGCCCACCTGGGGCTGGTCCCCTCCCACACTTGGCCCATGCAGCCCTCCGGGGCCAGTGGCCCCACTTGGTGGACCCCCGGGACCCTCCTGGTGGTCCCGGTATGTTACCGATAAAACCCGAAACTTTTCCGGTGACCAAAACAGGACTTCCCATATATAAATCTTTACCTCTGGACCATTCCGGAACTCCTCGTGACGTCCGGGATCTCATCCGGGACTCCGAACAACATTCGGTAACCACATATATCTATTCCCTATAACCCTAGCGTCATCGAACCTTAAGTGTGTAGACCCTACGGGTTCGGGAGACATGCAGACATGATCGAGATGACTCTCCGGTCAATAACCAACAGCGGGATCTAGATATCCATGCTGGCTCCCACATGCTCCACGATGATCTCATCGGATGAACCACGATGTCAAGGACTTAATCAATCCCGCATACAATTCCCTTTGTCTAGCGGTACGATACTTGCCTGAGATTCGATCGTCGGTATCCTGATACCTTGTTCAATCTCGTTACTGGCAAGTCTCTTTACTCGTTCCGTAACACATCATCCCGTGATCAACTCCTTGATCACATTGTGCACATTATGATGATGTCCTACGAGTGGGCCCAGAGATACCTCTCCGTTTACACGGAGTGACAAATCCCAGTCTCGATTCATGCCAACCCAACAGACACTTTCGGAGATACCTGTAGTGTGCCTTTATAGCCACCCAGTTATGTTGTGACGTTTGGCACACCCAAAGCACTCCTACGGTATCCGGGAGTTGCACAATCTCATGGTCTAAGGAAATGATACTTGACATTAGAAAAGCTTTAGCATACGAACTACATGATCTTGTGCTAGGCTTAGGATTGGGTCTTGTCCATCACATCATTCTCCTAATGATGTGATCCCGTTATCAACGACATCCAATGTCCATGGTCAGGAAACGGAACCATCTATTGATCAACGAGCTAGTCAACTAGAGGCTTACTAGGGACATGGTGTTGTCTATGTATCCACACATGTATCTGAGTTTCCTATCAATAAATTCTAGCATGGATAATAAACGATTATCATGAACAAGGAAATATAATAATAACTAATTTATTATTGTCTCTAGGGCATATTTCCAACAAAGAGCTCAAGCTTGGGGATGCCCGAGGCACCCCAAGTAAATATTCAAGGAGACTCAAGTGTCTAAGCTTGGGGATGCTGGGGAGGCATCCCCTCTTTCTTCAACAAGTATCGGTATGTTTTCGGATTCGTATCGTTCATGTGATATGTGCAATCTTGGAGCGTCTTTTGCATTTAGTTTTCATCTTTATTTTATGCACCATGCTGGTAGGAGATAGTCCTTGGTTTATTTATAGAATGCTCTATCAACTTCACTTATATATTTTGAGTATGGCTTTATAGAATGCTTCATGTGCTTCACTTATATCTTTTGAAGTTTGGATTGCCTGTTTCTCTTTACATAGAAAACCGCCATTTGTAGAATGCTCTTTTGCTTCACTTATATTTGTTAGAGCGTGGGCATATATTTTGTAGAAAGAATTAAACTCTCTTGCTTCACTTATACCTATTTAGAGAGATGACAGGAATTGGTCATTCACATGGTTAGTCATAAAATCCTACATAAAACTTGTAGATCACTGAATATGATATGTTTGATTCCTTGCAACAGTTTTGCGATACAAAGATGGTGATATTAGAGTCATGCTAGTGGTTAGTAGTGGATTGTAGAAATACTTGTGTTGAGGTTTGTGATTCCTGTAGCATGCACGTATGGTGAACCGTTATGTAACGAAGTCGGAGCATGATTTATTTATTGATTGTCTTCCTTACGAGTGGCGGTCGGGGACGAGCGATGGTCTTTTCCTACCAATCTATCCCCCTAGGAGCATGCGCGTAGTACTTTGTTTCGATTACTAATAGATTTTTGCAATAAGTATGTGAGTTCTTTATGTCTAATGTTGAGTCCATCGATTTTACGCACTCTCACCCTTCCACCGTTGCTAGCCTCTCTAGTACCGCGACACTTTCGCCGGTACCATAAACCCACCATATACCTTCCTCAAAACAGCCACCATACCTACCTATCATGGCATTTCCATAGCCATTCCGAGATATATTGCTGTGCAACTTCCATCATCATCATATACATGACTTGAGCATTCATTGTCATATTGCTTTGCATGATCGTAAGATAGCTAGCATGATGTTTTCATGGCTTGCCCGTTTTTTGATGTCATTGCTACGCTAGATCATTGCACATCCCGGTACACCGCTGGAGGCATTCATATAGAGTCATATCTTTGTTCTAGTATCGAGTTGTAATATTGAGTTGTAAGTAAATAAAAGTGTGATGATCATCATTATTAGAGCATTGCCCCAGTGAGGAAGCTCGCCAATTCTGTCTGGCCAAAGGGCACCTTCCCGAAAAACCCCAACTTATGGCAACGGGAGTGGATTTACATCACCGAACCTCGTGGTACCAAATGGGTAGCCACGACTGCATTCCGATCTTACCCTCCATCACGACTCGCGTCATGGATTAATAAGGGGATTGACTGGGGATCAACCGATGAAGTGCAGATGCTGCAAAGTCGTATTCAGATCATCCTCAAAAAGGACACCGGCCTCATTAACGTGATCCAGGTGATGCTAGTTCGCCAGGTTCTCCCGTGTCAGCGACGACCTCTCTGCATGTGGGAGTTCAACCCAGAAGGGCTGCAAACTCTTCAGCAATTCATCAACACAACGCACAGAGGGATGTGGAAACTATTCTTCAAGGCTCGAAAGCAGTGGCCGGACACATCTGAGGACATCGGCCTCGAATGCAACCATCCGGATACCCCGGTAAGTACCCAACTCCTGAACGCAATTTAGTTAATTATCCCATAGTGATGTACCGAGAAACCTATCTTCAACCAGGGCTGGATAAAGAAGGTGGAGCAAATCAGGTGTTAGGCTCCACTTCCCAAAGACTCAGTTGATCATGTGTTAATGAGGATGCTGGCCCCGGCGCCGTATCAAATGTCGGCGAGGGAGGACAAGAAGAAGAGCAAGAGGGCTGAAGGTGGCCTCCGCTCTAAAGGTGTACTGGACACTACATCCGGGGAGGCTGAAGCTCCCTCTTCCGAAGACGAAGATAGAAGGGAAGAAGAAGAAAGGATATCCCTTCCCCCACGGGAAGAAAAGGACTTCCCCCGAAGGCTTGGAGGTGGAGGCACCCAAGAGGGGGAAGATATCCCTGTCAGATGATTCGGGTTCGGAGGACGACGTTGACGCAGAGCTCCTTTTTAGGGACAAGCCCTTTGCCGAATCGTAAGTGGACAAGGATGTTCTAGACATATCCCATTCTTTTTGGTTTTTCAAGGGTAACATTTAAACCATATGTTCGCAGTCCAGCCCGTTATCTAGCTCCACAGTCCTCCTCATCGGGGGACTTGCCTCTGGAGATGATGGAAAGCGAGATGCCTCCACAAGCTTCGCCACCCCTAAGGGCAGACGACTTTGAGGTGTCGTCCCAGAGGATCTCCCCTAACAATCCAGCAGTGCGGGGGATAGAGGAGACAGTGCCCGAAGGTGATATTTCGACTGTCAGGGGTCCAGGGGAGGCGGCCCCCATGGGGACCAACAATGAGGGGCCCACACTATCCGTTTTACACCCGGAGACAACTCTAGGGTTGAGTAAGCGTACCCTTTTGGAGGGAGTTCACACTCCCGCCGCAGTCTCCGGGAATCCAGAGGTGCCGGATATACTGATGGGCACATTGCAAAGTGCATCCATCATAGAGGAACATCGTACCTTAATGGGTACGGTAGTTGAGAGGATTCTGTCCGCGAGAAGCGGATTGAATGAAGCCTTCATGAGCCTGCTAAGAGGCTTCGAGGTATGCAATGTAATAATCGCTCTTTTATGCAAAAATGTGCCTATGTATAGTTAGTAGCCCCTGAGACTTTGGTCAGCTTCCATAGGAAGGCAATCAGAGGATCAAAAAGGATATGCTCAGGAAGTAACATGATTAATTTGAAAACAGGCTGTTATGTCAAAGGTGACTGCCCAAGCCGCGGAAGTTGCAGATTTAAAGCAGAAACTTGAATTAGCTTATGAAGACATTACCCATATTAACAGTCGACTCGACGAGGTACAAGGTATGTTTTGGGACTGCCCGCTTATGCATGTATAATAGTATGAGCATGAAGCTGAAAACTATACAATGTGATATGCTTGACTGTAGATGGTGCTATCGCGCTTGAGACCCTGTGGGCCGAGCTTGCCTAGGCCAAGGAGCAGGCCAGAGTGAGTAATGCGGCTGTCCATTAGGTGGCTGATGATTTAAAGGCCGAACAGGCCACTCAGCGCCAGTGCAGGGAGAGAATATCTGTCATGGAGCGAGAGCTAGAGGATGCCACTAGCAAATGCAAATCACTCAAGGAGGCTAACAAAGCCCAGGCCGCTGAACTCGACAAGGCCTTACAAGAGGCGAGAGAGGCACGGTCCGAGTCTAGAGTGGCTCGGGAGGAGATCCGGCAAGCTGGGGAGATAGCGGCTGGTAAGCCCTTTCTGTTACAGACTAAATTTGGCGACCCGAAGTATGTTCTGCTTAATCAATTGTGGAGTTCTCCAGACGTGCTCTTGGACCTGCCGAAGAGTGTCTCCGACGCGGCGCAGTTCTTCCAAGCGCGGGAAGGTTGTTCTGCAGAGAAGCTTTTCTGGTCACAATTCAACGTGCCACGGAGTCAGGCGTTGCTGAACGAACAGATGGCACAGTGGGCCGACCTCCACAAGATCTCCGGAGCTGCCATGAAGGACGTCGTGGTCCGGCTATGGCCGGCCGAGCCCATTCCGAACAGCTATTTCGGTTTGGTGCAGCAACTTGTCGATGCAGTGCCGCGTATCGACGGTGTCAAGCGGTCAGCGTGCATAGAAGGTGCTCGGATGGCCTTCGCCCGTGTCAAGATGTATTGTGCAAAGATGAAGGCCACCAATGTTGCGGCTAAAGGCCCGCCCGGCGGCAAGGACCATCGCACACCGGAGCATTATTTTGAGGATGTCCTAGAGGGCGCCCGCTTGATAGAGGGCCAGTGCTCGAAGGACATTATGTTCAAATAGATGCACTGGAATTGTGAGAACAATATTACGATATATTAAGGATGTGTTGTATTCATACCTTTTTTCCGAAAGTTTTTTCCTCCTGTGTGGCCGTTTTTTATAATCTGAAAGTTTTCCAGTCGTCGGCTTCAGCCCCCTCGCATATAATACGGGGGTGTTCGGATTAGCACCTGATCCCTCTTGACCCAACATCTTGGTCCGTAACAGTGGTGTCAGTGCGGCGAACTAGGCAATTGGACTATAGTGCTTTAACACTTTCACTTAGCCGTAGGAGTTTTACGATGGGTCTATGATGTAGCCCCTGGTATATACGCGATGATCCGATTACAGTTGCGTTACATAAGTGATTGGGAAACGGTCCTTCATGTACGGAAAAATCGCTAATGATTGTAATGAATCGCCGAGTGGCTGACCAGCTCCCGCCGCATCATGACAGTCAGTTTTCGGCTTTCTCTACTAAGGTGCTTAACCAGAAGAACCAGAAATACAATCGCAGTAGTTCTCCCTTTACTACCCTAGCCGATCAGACGGAGCATAAGGTCGCAAGCACAGGAGCTGGGCAACTCAACTATTGACCAAAGACATGATTTGGAGCCGATGCATATAATGTCGAACTCGGGACGCCGAATTGTGCTGAAAAGCTGCTCGGACTTTTGTTTGGCAACACATATGTTGCCTTATAGAGCCCCTGGCAATTTTTATGCCGAGGTGTGTACGTGGAACCACATAACTGACGGAATAAAAATGATACCAAATAAGAATTTTGGTTCACTAAAATCTGATTGATACGTCAAAATGTGATCTTACAGAAGGTACCATAATCACCAAGGCCATTTTACATACCGGGGTCTTAGGGCGAAGGGAAAAGCTCTATACAGGTCCTTGAACGAAGTTGTGGTCTTCCTGCCGCACATCTGCGCCGCTTTTCGCCCAGATAAGAAATATTTCTTTAAAGGAATGGTCTTCGGCCATGTATACGGAACCGGGATCGGAAAGAGTCCTCGTGGGTCCGAAGAATGAGTAGGTGTTGATTCACCTGCGGTAAAAAAAGGAAGGATGATTAAACAAAGGGCAAGGCCGTATAAGGTCGAACCTTTGTATAGGCCTGTCCGTATATTGCCTTCGCCGATGCCCAAGGTATTTTGAGTGCATAATTGTGCACGCGCGGTAGGAATTCCGCAGATGTACGTGGCGGTCGACGGAGGCTAGGCTGCTAATCCAGCCCTGAAGTTGCCGGACTGCCGGTATGTAGGACTGGTCGGTCCTGCATGGGGAAGTCTGATGGCTTGACAGCCGAGGGGCTGTGCGGCTTGATAGGGCTACTTTGTACTTTGGCCACAATGGCCGTTGTATGCTCCTTAGTGCGGAGGGAGTGCTCACTGTTTCCATTGATTGTAATGACGCCATGTGGACTGGGCATCTTGAGCTTCAAATAGGCGTAATACGGGACCGCATTAAAGCGGGCAAAAGTAGTTCATCCAAGCAGTGCGTGATAGCTGTTACGGAAGGGGACGATGTTGAAGATCAAGTCCTCGCTTTAGAAGTTGTCCGGCGAGCCGAAGACTACTCCCAGCGTGATTGAGCCCGTACAGCGGGCCTCTTTTCCAGGTATTACTCCTTTGAAGGTAGTTCTATTGGGTTTGATTCTCGACGGATCAATGCCCATTTTGCGGATAGTGTCCTGATAAAGTAGATTGAGACTGCTGCCGCCATCCATGAGGACTCACGTAAGATGGAATCCACTGATGATTGGATCGAGGACCAAGGTTGCCAAACCTCCGTGATAGATGTTGGTTGGGTGGTCCTTTCGATCGAAGGTGATCGGATAAGCCGACCATGGGTTAAATTTGGGGGCGACCGGCTCCCTGGTGTAGCCGTCCCGTAGTGCGCGTTTGTGCTCCCTCCTAGGGATATGTGTGACATATATCATTTTCACTATTTTTACTTCGGGGGGAAATTGCTTCTGTCCCCCTGCGTTCGGCTAACGAGGCTCTTGGTCATCATCGTTGCTTTGCGACCCCTTTCCCTTGTGTTCGGCGTTAAGCTTACCGGCTTGTTTGAAGTCCCAACAATTGCTGTTGGTGTGGTTCGCGGGTTTATTGGGAGTGCCATGAATCTGGCAAGGCCGATCGAGTAGTCTATCTATACTGGATGGGCCATCTCTGTTTGCCTTGAATGGCTTTTTCCATTGACCGGGTTTGGAGCCGCTGAATCCAGCGTTAACCGCCGTGTCTTGCGTTCCTTCATTGTTGTTTCTACGCTTGTGCTTGTTGCGTCGTGGCTTGCCATGGACGTCCCTGGTTTCGGAGGTACCAGGGTCGCTGGTGCTATTGCTTCTGTGAGCAAGCCGACTGTCTTCTCCCGTGCAGAAACGGGTCATAAGTGCAGTGAGGGCTGCCATGGACTTCGGTTTTTCTTGGCCGAGGTGTCAGGCGAGCCACTCGTCTCGGATGCTATGTTTGAAGGCCGCGAGGGCTTCTGCATCCGGACAATCCATAATCTGGTTCTTTTTGATTAGGAACCTTGTCCAAAGCTGTCGGGCCGATTCCTCGGGTTGCTGGATTATGTGGCTAAGGTCATCGGCTTCTGGGGGCCGAACATAGGTACCCTGGAAGTTGTTTCTGAATGCATCCTCCAGGTCCTCCCAACTACCAATAGAATTTTCAGGTAGGCTGTTCAGCCAGTGCCGTGCTGGTCCCTTAAGTTTGAGGGGGAGATATTTAATGGCGTGTAGATCGTCACCGCGAGCCATGTGGATGTGGAGAAGAAAGTCTTCAATCCATACTGCGGGATCTGTTGTGCCGGCGTATGATTCGATGTTCATGGGTTTGAACCCTTCTGGGAACTGGTGCACCATTACCCCATCGGTGAAGCATAGGGGGTGTGTGGTGCCCCTATGTCGGGTCATGTCGTGGCGTAGTTCGGATAAAGTCCGTGTGCGGTTTTTGGCCGGGGCATGGTTATATTGGCCGCGCTGGGATGGGTAACCGTCTTCTCGCGCCGGGGTGTGCCCCCACGATCCGTAGATTGATCTGGTTTGACATGTTTTATTTTCCAGGTCTTGTAGGTCATATGTATACCCTTGAGCCGTTGTTTCTCTACTTTTATGACGAGGTGGAGCGGGCTGGTGTTCGGCATCAGTTGCCGTTCTGCTCTAGCCACATGGTGGTCGGTTGGGTCCGTCAGCCGCATTATGTGCGGGCGGTATGGGCTCCGGCGCCTCGTCGTCGAATTGGGGTAGCTGCTTATGCTTTGGGTAACTCTTTGTTGGGCGTTTGAGGCCGTACTCTTCGGCTGCCAAGACATTAGTCCATCTGTCGTTGAGCAGATCTTGGTTAGCTTGCAACTGTTGATGTTTCTCTTTTAGGCTTCTAGCTGTGGCTATTAGCTAGAGCTTGAAGTGCTCTTGCTCCAGGGGTTCCTCTGGCACGATAAAATCATCATCGCCGAGGCTCACGTCGTCTTCGGAGAGTGGCAGATAGTTGCTGTCCTCCGAGTCTTCATTCCCTGTTTGCTTGTCCAGATCAATTTGCCCGTCCTCCCGACCGTCCTGTTCGGAGGTTGGCTCGACGGGGTCTTCTTGGTCTTCGGCGTCGTTCGGAGTGTTGTTCTCTCCGGTGCCAGTATTGCTGTCTTTTCCACGGCGTGATTTAGAACGGCGCCGCTGACGTCGGTGCTTTGGTTGTATCTCAAGAGGTGTATCCTCAACTGGATTTTTCTCGTTATAGCTGTTATCCTCTTTGGGTGTATCTACCATGTACACGTCATACGAAGAGGTGGCCATCCATCATCCGGTAAATGGTGTGTTTTGGGCCTGCTCTTCTCCGGCATCCATACCGTCGATGTCTTCAGAGCCGTAATCAAGCATGTTGATTAAGTCCTCGATAGTGGCTATGAAGTGGGTGGTGGGTGGGACGTAAAATTCCCCGCTCTCAGCCCCTAGTCCGGGCTGGGCGTAGTTTGGACGTTGCTCCTCTGTAACGACGAGGGATCGCACTAAGTCCAGAGCCTCTCTTAAAGGCGAGGTTTGGTCAGGGAGAAGAGAGTTCCTGGAGTGCGGCGAGAAGAGAACTCTTTGGCCGAGCTCGCACGATGATGACTTCGAGGGTTCGGGGCTAGTGTTCGGAGAGGTGTCCGGATTCATGATGATTGCCGGTGATACTGCTTCCTCCGGCTCTCCCGTACTAGGCTTAATAGCCGCAGAGAGTCCGGTGGGCTTGGGAATCCCGTCTTCGGACCTGGAGACGCGCTCCGAATTTAAGGCCAGAGTGGAGGTTCGGGTCGCGAACCCTTGGAAGATCAAGTCTCCTCGGATATCAGCGACATAGTCCAGATTTCCAAAACTAATCTGGTGACCAGGGGCGTAGTTGTCGATCTGCTCTAGATGGCCAAGCGAGTTGGCCCGCAGTGCGAAGCCGCCGAACACAAAGATCTGGCCGGGCAGAAAGACCTCCCTCAGGGCAGCTTTGTTGTAGATGACTGATGGAGCCATCGAACCTTCTGGCGACGACACAGTGGAACTCTCAATGAAAGCACCAATGTCGGTGTCAAAACTGACAGATCTCGGGTAGGGGGTCCCGAACTGTGCGTCTAAGGATTGATGGTAACAAGAGACAAGGGACACAATGTTTTACCCAGGTTCGGGCCCTCTCGATGGAGGTAATACCCTACGTCATGCTTGATTGACTTTGATGAGTATAGGGGTTACAAGAGTTGATCTACCACGAGATCGTAATGGCTAAACCCTAATTGTCTAGCATGTATGATTATGATCGCCTCTACGGACTAAACCCTCCGGTTTATATAGATACCGGAGGGGGTTAGGGTTGTACAGAGTCAGTTTATAGAGAAAGGAATATCCACATCCGCTCGCTAAGCTTGCCTTCCACGCCAAGGAGAGTTCCATCCGGACACGGGAGGAAGTCTTCTGTCTTGTATCTCCATGGCCCATTAGTTCAGCCTACGTCACATAGCCTGGACGCCCGAGGACCCCTTAATCCAAGACTCCCTCAGGCCCCACTGGCCTCCTCCCGTGTGCTCCTTTGGCTCCCTGGATGTCTTCTGGGCAGAAAAAAATCTTCAGAAAGTTTCATGGCATTTGGACTTCGTTTGGTATTGATATTCTGCAAAGTAAAAATCAAGCAAAAAAACAACAACTGGCACTGGGCACTATGTCAATAGGTTAGTCCCAAAAAATGATATAAAGTTGCTAATAAATGTATATAAAACATCCAAGATTGATAATATAACAGCATGGAACGATAGAAAATTATAGATACATTGAAGACGCATCAAGGCCTAGGTACTTTTCCTCATATGTGTTCCGCTGCATGTGCAATACTAAGCGCATCTCAGTCTGATGCGCCACCGTACATGATTCCCCAAACATGATGCTACATTTAGCAGAGTTTATAAGTTGGCCGGTTGCAATCTCATAGGTCCCTAAATCTTTTTGGACCTCCATAGCTTGGTTATTATCTACCTTGAAGAACAAGAGTGTGTGATGCGCAAACAACAAGTGCGAGATGCACGGCGCACACTTCCATATTTAGAGGGGGTGGAATCTTCTCTATTCCACACCATACTTCAGCAATACAGATAGACCATCAACAACCAAGAGGAACAAAAACAAGCGGAGGCGGTCACCTTGCCGAAGCCCACGCATCGGTGCAAATGAGTCCAACAGGGTTCCATTGAATTTAACTGAATATCTCACCGAGGTAACCCACGTCATAATCCAGTCCACCCACCCGCAAGCAAAACCCATATTTTGCATCATTTGCTTCAAGTATATCGAGTCAACCTGGTCATACGATTTTGAGAGATCAAGTTCATGTAAACAAAAAATCCTCTCTAGATTCTTTTCTTGCTAAATATGGTAGATGCACTTAGGTGCCAAAAGAGCATTGTCAATGATCATCCGGCTTGGCACAAAAGCACTCTGAGCCGGCAAAATAATTTCATCCATTAGTGGTATAAGCCGCTTCACCAAGTGCTTAACAACCTCCTTGTATATATATGGTATTGCAGAGACTAATGGGTCTAAAGTCAGCAAGTTTTATTGGATTATGTTTGATTGATCAGTTTCACATGCACATGCTTACATTATGCCTATTCGCTTTCATGAGAGATGGTACTAGTGAGCCTATGAACTCTAGTTCAACTTCCTCCATGAGATGGCCTCCAAAACCTCATTTACTTGCACATTTAATTCACATATTACTTATTCTAAAAATTCAAAATACGTCATACCACATTATATCTTTATTACTTGTTTCAACTAGTAAAGTTTCCAAGATTGGTAACCTCACTATAACCGTTTGGGGCACAAGTAGGTCATTTATAGTATTTCAATACTACTCCGTGATCATACCGTAAAAGGCTCTCGTCTCCCTTTATACATATAGCATCAAACTATCATACATAAGTCTCATCGAAATGACACAACAAATCACACAACCACATAGGAACACACAAAGCAACAAGAAAAAAGAGGTTTTGGTAGGGGGCAGCAACACAACAAGCCCGCCTAAAGGGACTCAGCTGGGACGCCGTTGTCATCGCCATCACCAAACCCTTCTCCTTTACAATCGCCATACTTCCTCCATTCATGTGTGAGCATTTGGTTGCAGACACATTAGATGGATTGGAATTTGGTGATGCCAATCTTGTAACAGTGCTATCATGTTAGGGGTTTGATTAATGGTGTGACTATTGTTCTCAGTCTATTATGGATGCAACTTTGCTATGCTTAATGCTTGACTAGAGCACGAATACAATGAAATCTGATCTGAAGCATTCATCCACATCAACTGTGGAGCATCAAGCACAATGGTTTGGTGACCGTGACTTTCTCTTGGTGAGGAGGTGAATTGCGGTCCATTTTGATTTAGTGCTCACATTTGCACCCACATGTACACGTTTAGTATAATGAAAAGTCATGATATTCATGAATTTATCTTTGTCAGATGTAGGCGTGTGTCGATATGTGGGCGATTACAGGCGTGTGTTCGGATGTGTAAGCGTGTCGACGTTTGCAATTCGGTAAAATGGTCCAAGTTAAAGAAAAAACAACGATCAGTGTTACTTGACTGAACAAGTTTGTCCTAGAAAAATAGTGCACTACTAGCATTTCTGTATCTGAGTTCGTTAAATATTTCCAGTTGCATGCAACAGCTTGTCACAATAAAGGTGGCATCTTCGTCTCCTGACCTTTACGAGTGGCATCATGAACTCTCCCCAGCTGCACTAATGATATTTCAGCAAAATCCAACGGGAAGCAAACAAGCGAAAGATTCCATGCACGTCACAATTAGCTAGCTAGCCAGCCATGCTTAGCTTTTCTCTGCAGCTCGATCAGAAGACCCAAAACACTCCGGCAGCATCTAACTGCGCCACGACTCACCGTGGGACAACCCCGCCGGCCGCCTCGCCGGTGAAAACAAAAAGCAACTCAAAGGTAGACCAAGATGGCTTAGCTTGGCTACATAGTGTCCATTGTGGCGTGTTGTTGGCGCCGCCGCATGCCGTCGAGGATGAGGGGCTCGTCGACGTTGTCGACCTCGACGTCGCCGCCCTCGGTCACGTAGCTGCAGGCCACCTCCGAGGACATGGCGGCGGACGGCCTCACCGCCCGGAACTTCTGGCGGCAGCTGAAGCAGGTGATCTGGAGCAGCGTCGCGTTGACCTGCCGCACGGCGTGCTCGCGGAGCGCGTGGGCGCGGCTCAGCTCCACCTGCGCCTGGTGCCGCATGCGCTTGGCGCTCGCCAGCTCCTGCTCGGCCAGCTCCCCCTGCCGCTTCGCCTGCGCGCGTGCCTCGTCCGCGGCGGCCTTCTCCGCCATCGCTTGCCGCAGCTCCTCCCGTGCCTCCTGCATGGTCCTGGCCGCGGTGCCACCGCTGGGCTCGTCCACGTCTCTCCTTCCACGGTTGTCGCCGCTGCAGAAGCCTATTGAAAGCTGCAGCTGCATGGCGGCGTTGTCTCCCTGCGAGATGGGCGCCGGCGGTGACTGTGGCGCTGCGTACCACGACGGCGCCACGCCCAGAGGCGCAGCCGCACCGACCGTGCTGCCGCTGGACGGCGGCATGAGCTGCAGCTCAAGGTTGTGCCCGCCACCGCCACGGCCATCGGGCTGCGGCGTCCGCGGCGACGGCACCTGCTGTTCGAACCGGTGGAACGCGGCGGGGTTCGGACTGCGCATTGCCGCGGCGCCGGGCCAGGTGACGGCGCTGATGACGACGTCGCTGGACGGGCTGGTGCTGGACGCTGTCCGGGAGCGAGACAGCGATATCGCCGGCGGCGGCGCCTGCTGCTGCGACGACGGGGCGGCCGCCACCCCACACGCCGGCGCTGCCACTCCCGCCCCCGCCTGCGGGCAACCGGCGGTGCACGTGTCCTGGTGCTCTATGAAGCTCTCCACCCTGCACCACATTTCCACGAGCCCACCCATTAGTTAGAGAGAGGGCCGGCGACCAACAATCACATATTCACATCGACGATCAATCACAACAGCACTAGTACGTATACTCGTATGGTCAAGAGGAGCATGAATTAGCAAGGACTGAGGATACCAACAGCAAGCGAGCGAGAAAAGAGACTTTATTGCATGTGCTGAGAGGAATTTATGTTGCTGCTCGGCCGCGGGTCCAAAGGCTTGGATCTACTCTACATGTTGCTGCCATGACTTGTGAGTAGTATTATTATATTATATTGCGATCCAGGGCGGCATGGATCGATCGTAGGCAGCAATTGTCAGGTAGCAGCAGTGCGAGTATGAGATTTTGGCCCCGGGCGGGCTAGGCTAGCGTGCGCAGATTAAATGGGGGGCGCTGCCTGCCGCTGTTGCAGCGCTCGCTCGCGTCCGACGACGGACGCTGAAACAAATGCGCGAGCAAGCTAGAAACCAACGGAGGTGTGCGCACGCAGACACAGGGAAAGGGGCTGGGGCTGCTCTGCGCTCCCCCTCGGAAATTGTGCCCTGATCCGCACCCTCCGATAAAGAAAGAGAAAAGGAAGGAGAAGTGAGCCCCAGCCGTGTGCCGTGCTGCAGAGAACAAAGAAATCCTTTCCCGGAGAGAGAGAAAGAAAGAAAGGGGGGAAGGAAATACATCCGCCTTTCTGTCCCGCATTGAACCGGATCGAGCCGGCCGGGAACTGCTCGAGCTTGATTGCTTGCTTGCTTGTTGTAAAGAAAGAAAATGGCGTTCGATGAGTTGGAGGGGCGGTGGGGAAGAAGAGAGAGGGGGAGGTTGATTGCTTACCGGGAGAAGACGCGGCCGCAGTCGCAGGAGTGGCCGCGGGTGCCGCATGTCTTGAGGTGGGCCTTGTAGTCGGAGTGGACGGCGTAGGCCTTGGAGCAGCGGCTGCAGGCCCACTGGCGGTGGCCGCTGTGCTTGCGGCGGAAGTGCTTCTTGATGCCGACCAGGTCGCCCAGGGCGTGGGAGGGGTCGTGGTGCAGGCAGCTCGGCTCCGGGCACACGAACACGCGCTTCCGCGCCGCCTCGCCGGCCTCCCGCTTCAGCAGCTTCCACGGCACCTTGTGCCGCCGCCGGTGCATCTGCAGGTTCTGGTCGCGCTGGAACCCCTGGTTGCAGATCTCGCACACGTACCGGTCCGACTCCAGCAGCGTCCGCGGCGACAGAGACACCACCTCCGCGTCCGGGTCTGCAACATCATCAGCGTTAGCGCTAGTTTTTCCACTCCACCATTGCGTACCTACCAGTAGCTAGCCGGGCTATCATGCAATTAGATGCAATGGCGTACGCTGCGTACCTGGTGTCCCGGCCGGCCGGCGTTTCCTCTTGGTCGCGGGGGAGCCGGTGGCGATCTGCAGCGACGACCCGAACGGAGGCTCCGCCGTTTCCTCGTCGGTAGGCGGCCCAGCCATCGGCGCGCAAGAGCCCAACATGGCTTCCTTGCCAGCAACTCGCTCAGAAGAGGAGAGAGAGAGAAAGAATCCTCCTTCCCCTCTCTAGCTCGCCTGATCAAGAGAGCCTATCTACACGATGGAAAGGAATGCGTCGGGCTGCCTATATAGGGAGGGAGAAGAGATGAACCAGATGGGGAGTGGTAACGGGTTCCGAAGGGGGCTAATGATCTACAACAAGAGCGAGCGTTCGGAAGGAATTAAAGGTGGAAAGGAGGGAGGGAGGGAGGGGGGAGGGGGAGGAGGGAAGAAAGGGTCTCGGAGTTGGCTTTTGTGAGCTGCTACAGAGACAACACCAAAGGAGGAGAGAGATGCGACGAGAGGAGAGAGGGAGAGGGAGGAGGCAGGCAGCTTTCCACCGACTTTAGGTTTCAGCAGCTTTCTTTGGGATTATATGGGGAGGGAAGAGAGAGGGAGTGAGAGGGGAGGGGGGAGAGCTGGAGTTGGTAAGTACTTCTGGGGTTTGTGCCTTAATTGTCCTTGCAGGGCCGCAGCTAAGGACAGGAGGAAGATGATGAGCGAGCGAGGGAGGGAGGAGGAAGATGCATGGCTGGCTGGCTGGCGTCTCAATAAACTAAGGACTTTTCAAGGGAGTTTGCACAGATGGATGGATATACGTTTGGGGTAGCTCGCAATCGTTGTCTAGCTAGCCACGCACAAGAGAACAAATGCTACAGAGAGAGAAGGGGGGAGAAGAATACTGTACAATGAGCTTTAAAAAATTATGGAATGAAATTCAATAGTTTATGAACGTATTGTTTTTTTTTCTCTTCCACTATACTATTTGGGTCGCCATGCTCTGGGCATGCAGCGGGGTCTTGTTAAAAGAGCAAGATCTTCTCCAACATAACCGTCACATGCATGGGGAATGCTTGCATGCATCAAGTGATTCTATTCCACAATGCTCCATCAGGTTAGTTTATAGCAAACGGAACTGGTAATCGAACTGCCGAATTTCTGAGCAGCTATTTGGGTCTTGTGCACTTTTGTTATTCCTGTGTTTTGGAACAGGTTGGCAGCACTTCAGGGACAAACTGGACCACGTGCTCTTCTGCGAAAAATACCAACTCCAGAGTTCTAGCTAGTAAGCAAATAAGATAATTTAAACGCTGTAGTACTATGTACACTTGTAACATTTCATATAAAAATAGTTGCACATTATGTGAACACAATTTGAGGCTAAAACCTATTTATTCAGATCATTTGCCTCTTTTAATCTAGTGCACTAAAAATACCCTTCAATAAAATTTACTTATATATGAACGTTTGTGTTCATTGTTTTCTAAGATTTTTTTCATCCGGGCGAATTGAGATGCTGATCTATTTATTTGATATGCGGCGATAATAATCATACTTGAAAATTTAGCTCCTTATACAATTGGAACAACTCTGTATGTATGGTCAATTATGTGAACTTGTATATTATGATCTAAGAACAATAAAATAATATATATATTTTTCAATTGTGTATCCCTAGTTGTGACCTTGTGATAGAGTTTTGCGTTATTTCAAAAATCTTGCAACACTTTACCACTTAGTTAGAATTTTATGATGGGTTGCCTTATATTATTGTCTTTCCCAAACTAACAAAAGAGATTCTTTCTTTTTGCGGGGAACAGAAATGGTCCATTTTTCAGGAAGACATGGAAACTCAATGGATAAGTAATTCATGCCTATTTTTCGACACAGTACAATCGTAGATACTCACATACACGAACACTTTTGTCAGGGTCTATGCAATATGATGTCATATCAATGTGGCGCAATGTTTTCTTTCTTCCCGAGAAAAAAAAAGAAAGGCTGCTAGGCGTTTAGGGCCGGCGCCACCGCCGTTCTGCCTTGTCTCCTGTGGCGTTAGAGCCATGGAGACGCAAGAGAATCCCGGCCCTTAACGACGGGAGAGTTCATGCTGCGTTCTTAGGGTATTTTTAGTCTGTTTAGGGTTTGTGTCTTGTTCAGAAAGGCGAGGCGGCGGTGACTCCTTGAAAATGGAATAAGGTTCTCCCTGTCTTTCCCGTCCTGGCGGTGCATATCGCGTCGCCAGAGGGCATGTGAAGGTGTGGCTTCGACGGATCTTGTGGGATTCGGTCGGTTTTGTCTTCAGTGGATCTGTGTGTATCCAATCTCCGTTCGTCCATGTTCATGTGTCTACATGTTGGATCCTTTCGATCTATGCTTCCCTTCATCGGCGACGGTTGTTGATCTGTTGTGCTGGTCCTTTGGGGTCTTAATTAGCACGATGAATTCCCAACAGTCTACTACAACATGGTTTGCCCAGATCCGGCGAGGAGAGCTATGACGGTGGCGCACCTTTGGCTCGCTTCAATATTTATATTTGTTGTATCAATGACATATGACTTAGATATGTAATACTTATGGCACATCTAGATGTGCTTTAGCAAAATTGTATATCTATCCTTTCTGTTTGGGAAAAGGGATAAAATTACGTAAACTGCACCGCACATGATTACTACTACTCCTGCCTCGTGTGCAGGCACAGGAATCGTACCGGCCATAAATATTTTACCAGGCTGTTACTGTTTGTACCTTGACCCATGGCGTGTAATTAAACAAGTAAAAATGTTTGTGTTCTAGCATGATTAAATTACACTGTTCCCAAATCTCAGTGTCCTGATTAGCAAGTATCTTTTGTGCAAGTATCTTTTGTCATTCTCCCGAGAAGGATCCGAGCCTGGTGGTAGATAGGAATGATTGATTTGGAAGCTTATGCAATTGATTAGCTAGATTGCTTAGATTAACTAGTTAAGATATTTTATGCTGTGCCAGTTAAGTACGTTGCCGCCAAGCTCCAAATGGAAGATCTTCTTGGTGCTCGAGGCGGACCAAGTCTGTTTTGTTCGTACGTGACCTAAGTAATTGGACTTCTTGACTTGTTTGCTGCTAGTTTTTCTGTTTTTCCCCAGATGGCCCTTGAAACGTACTCCCTCCCTAAAGAAATAGGACCGGAAATATAAAAGCGTTTAGATAACTAAACTAGTGTTTTAAACGCTCTTATATTTCTTTACAGTATATTTTTTCATTGAAATGAATGGCTTAACCCTTATTTCTTTTGTGTATACAATAAAAATCACAGTTTTGCTAAAAATTATGTAGTACTAGCAATTTATGTGGATTTGTTGTGTTCTAAATGATTTGAAAATAAAATAGATTATCTGTTTAATTGTCTTCTCTTGCAAAAACAAAACTGTTAAATTCTCTTGTTATTATCTGCACATCTCAATCTTGAAGAGTCCAAATTTCAGCAATAACTGCATGATAATGTCTCCTGAAAAAACTGCATGATAATGTTAATGATTAACGGATCTCGTAGAAGGCTGATGGATGACTACGTAGCCTTTTTTGGTAGTATAGGTGTACTTGTGGATGTGAACCTAGCTAGCCTTGCTGTTCAAATGTCTATAGGCCAGGGGTACTCTCTGTACGTTCAAAAAATTAGGTACTCTTTTGTACACGAATTTAGCAAATTACTGCTAGTAGAGATTAAACGGTTGTTCTCTGCTTGTATATGAACCAAGGATCTGATCCAAAGATAAAAACCACATTAACTTCTGTCAGAACAACACTAGAGACAATGGCTATTAAGAGGACCAGTAATTATGAGGTTGTTGAACACCAGGCCAGGCACACAGTTGCTTGCTCCAGGATGCAACATGTGTATCTCATTACATTTTGGTTCTTGATTGGCTGGAACGTACAATCCTGTACAAGAATAACTTACTTATCTTCGCCAAGTACTATTACACATTTATCTTCTTTCAAAATACTGTTGCCACGTACCCACTGATTGGCAAACATCGTTGTTGTTCTGTGACCACGATAACATCGTTCATTTCGCCAATATACTTTTTGTAAAGGATCCGGATCTGCTACAAAAAATCATCATAAGTACACAGCACACCAAATATCATAAAAATTACATCGAGGACATTTGACCAACGAAAGACCACTACCGCCGTCGGATTAAGCCGCGATGAGCCAATGTCGCCGCTCCCCTATCAGAGCAAGCTTGAGTTTGAAGTTGACAGCCCAAAAGTCTTTATGCACGTGCCCCTAAGGACCAACACCCCAGAGTCGCAGTCATCACCATTGAACCATTGAATGGATCGGAATCACCTGACACCAAAGCTCGTCGTCGCGCACAGACGGCGAGAAACCCTAACCTCACCAAGGAGACAAAATGAACCTGTCAAAGCTCCATCAACCCCGTACCAACGGACGAACTTGGGGAGGATCGGGGCCCAGAAGACCATCTTGAAAATGAAGCGCAACCATCCACCTGAGCATTGCCCCTGCGAGTAAAAATACACTAACCTAAAGTACTAGCTGAAGCTGAGGCATCAGAATCCTTCTCGCTACCACCGACAGCCTGAGTGGTATGTAGATCCACGGGCTTGCCTGCAAAGATGGAGAGGACAAGTGTCCAAGCTGTCACACACATGAGAGGGAAAGAGTCACGAGATGGAACGCTCGTCTCTGTTTTTTCATAAGCATTTTTCTCAATATACTCGGTGTTTAATAATCAAATACCTCGTACTATAAGTAATTTGTTCTCAAACTGGTTCAAGGGTGTAAGAGATACTCTAACCCATCCAAAAATTAGTTCTAAAAGATCCATCTCCATAACTTAATTCCACAAATTGAGTATTGATAGGATTGCATGTAACTCATCTCTAAAACATAACTCCAAAGATTAGGGTTTTGTGCTAAATTGTCCTTTTCTGGCACTGAAAACATAATATTTTTGAAAAACAAAACATAACGTAAACTTGTTCAACTAAACTTTTTGTACCATTATTCTTTTATTTGATAATATAATTTGCGTTAGCTAATTCACCTAATGTCTTCAGTAAAAAAACCATGATACTATAGGCTTTGTGCATGTTGTAACTTCACTTAATAATATTATTATTTTGTTCTAATATTTTAATGTGCAGTGGGTGGTTCACTTGTTGTCCCCTGTAAAAAAAATGGTACTAAATAATCTGATGACTTCATCACATAAATATCCACAACTAAACATAAAAATCACATAGTTATACATAAATGTCATCATAACCATCCATAATTACAGCTAAACACCACATAAGCACCACACAAACTATTTATTGTACTTCTTCTACAACTCGAACATGTAGTAAAATGTGCCATCCGGACGACCGTGTGAGCTTATCGGCCTCGCCATCGGCTTCCCCAATTTTGTATCCTTTAGAGAGCTTCCACTAATAGTTGGGGTCTTCGTTGTCGAAAATAACCATGACGTCCTCGCCCTTGTATGTGGGCTCGGCAACCTCCTCCTCAGCCTTACCCTTGCCCTTCACGGAGGCCTCAGCAGCTAGCCTCCACCTTGACCATCTCCGTATCTGGGCTCACAAAAGAGCCCCTCCGCCCGAAAAGTGCAAACAGAGGACAGGGTCAGTGGAGGACTTAGTGAAACACATTTCCACTTTGCAAATAAAATAAAATTGTATGTATATAATACGTTCAAGTAAATTTTCATAACAATATAAGTTTTCACAGTCTTTTTTTTGAAACTTGGAAATATCATTTTTAAATCATTTGAAATAAAGTCCTCCAATGTCCATGTCCTCAAGAAGTTCACACTCCTCCTTTGCTTCCCTATTTTGGGCCAAAGCCGATATTTCGAAGAAATAGATTTTCATCCCTCTTTCTTTTGCGAGTGATTTTCATCCCTCTTTCTTTTGCTAGTGATTTTCATCCCTTTTTATAGATAAAGCCAATCCGATAGCTAGATTTGACCGTGAGGGAACTCTCCAACATGCAAATCAGTTGCTTAACAGAATT
Source organism: Triticum dicoccoides (assembly GCF_002162155.2). Classification (NCBI taxonomy): domain Eukaryota; kingdom Viridiplantae; phylum Streptophyta; class Magnoliopsida; order Poales; family Poaceae; genus Triticum; species Triticum dicoccoides. The sequence goes on along the minus strand of NC_041388.1, from coordinate 396,056,194 downwards.
TGGAGTGTCCGGGACTCGAGAGTGGCTTGTTGGAGTAATCCTACGTGATCCGTACTTGGTCTGGCATTGCGTGTGTGAGTGACGCAATAAATCTCTACCTTGCTAAAATAATGTGCTCATCCCACGAATCAATATAAACCACTTAGGACATGCTTACAGTGGAATCACTGCAGCGCACTGTAATGATTGGTACTACCACTGCTGGTCTACTAGTACACTTTAAGGCTGCATCATGACGAACAGAAATGAACGAGCCAAAATTAAAAGGCAAAGATGGGTAGTCAAGTAGACCAACCATGCATGCAAAAGTTGGTCCTGGCCATGGAAAACGTTGGAAGTTGGTATAGGGGAGAGCACAGTTGCTACTGCTGTAAAGTTTTTGCTGAATTTGGCGCATCATCAGATTTGACCGCCGCCTCGTGCGATGCCTCCTGGATTGACCATACGTACACACTATCGATCTGCCATCTGCGATCCAAGCGGCCAAAGAAGTTCAAGGAAGAACTCTCTTATACATCACTGTTCATCGGTGTAGAGCCGGAGCTGAATCCACAACCTGAATGTGAATGGAGCTGACCCCATTGGAGCTCTCTGCTGGCCTGGCCGGCTTCGACGTACTAACAAGAGAACAAAACTGAAGCACACAAACCATGAGCAAAATGTAAACAGAAGGGCAGGCTATAGGCGCATCGGGTGTTCCGGGGCTGTGGAAATGCAGACATATGGTGAATTGTTGGGTCCTCGGGTTATATTTTGGTGTGGGATGCTCCTGCTGTCATGCATGCTTTGCGACTGTATACGGACAGGGGCTACGGAAGCCTTGGAGTTTGGAAGGGGTCAAATACAGTGCGAGGATGGATGGATGGGGTCATGGTCTCGTCCAGCTGCGATGCGAGAGCCAGACACCCCGCTTGTGCTTTGAGAGCGATCTAACGAGGAGACAGTACGGCCAGTGGCTCACCACCCATCCAGGACATGTCCGATCGGCCTGGCTCGTACTACGACCCCCAAAAGAACAAAAAAGGTACGGGAACAGACTGAGAGTGGCGCCGATCCATCCGAAAACCTAGCTACCTCTCTTCTGTGATGAACCTTCTTTTGTTACCTCTTTTTTGCTAATTTCTTTTGTTACTTCTTCTAGATTATTTCTAGTGCTCCTCATGTGGTTTGGCAGTGGGTTATCAGATACTCTCCTTAAAATAATGGACTGTTATATTATCAGAAGATGTACTATTTATACTTAGATTTTCAGAAACAAAGGGGAAACTATTATTCAGTGGATGCGTGTGCTGGTCCCTTCCGGCGATCATATCGACCGGTCCTGCACGAGGTGCAACGCATACATCTGCTCCAGCTAGCTGCACGCTAGATCGACGAGCAGGCTCTGGCTACTGGAGCAAAGGCGATTAATAAAGAATTGTTAGATGAACGGAGTTTTGATTGGAGGGTGCCGTGCCGGGGAGCCCTCCTGTGATGGATGGATCGACCCGACAGACGTGGAGGCACTGTGTGTGTGTGTGTTGCGTTTGGTAATGCCAAAAGGAATGTGAGGAACCACGCCCGGCCGGGGAGAAGACACGGAGCCAACGCAATTATTCTCCCACAACTACTGTTGCACACATGCATAAAGGCACGAGGTCGGCCTAATCGTGGGTAGCTTCAAACCGAAGTAAACCCTCGCCGATGGATCGAACGGGTTGCGTTACTGCTAATTCATTCTTGGCCTTCATGCTCCACGCATCATGGGACTGTAATCTGATCCAGGGCTCCGATAACCTCCGGGAATTGGCCGGGGTACATGCTCAAAACCGGGATTTGAATTATTTTTGAAGCATGTTTCTTTATTATTAAAGGCGAGTTGATACGTTTGCTTCCTCGTCTCCATGATTTTTTTTCTTTCATCTTCTCTACGTTGATTTTTTCCTGTTCACGCCCCTTTGATCTAAAATAATCTAAACCAAGTCGATACTTTACTTTCCTTGTCCTAGTGAAAATCATGTCATGCATTAACTCAATCAAATCTTACCAAAACCATGTCATGCATTCACTCAATCGAATCAAATCAAATCTTACCAAAAACTCAACTAAATCAAAACTTTCATTGCCTTCCTCTACTTTGTGAGTAGTCCAAGGGCGGCAACGGCTGAAGAGCTACAGAACCCAGTGACAAGGGATGACGAGGTACATGCCAGCCAACCAAAAGAGCAGCAGTGCTATGTCAACACTACAAAATTTGCTTTATTTTGTGACGTTTCACTTGTGTAACATATAACCCTTTTTCGTTAGGGAAAATACACTCATGACGTTTTCCGGCCATCACCCCACCGTCACCGAAATGACATCATGAAAAATAAAGTTTGACGATACCACATTTTTCGTCACGCAAGATCACATTTCAGGTGACGAACTAAATAATGTCACCGATGGCCGTTTTTGGCGAAGGCCCAGAATGTCACCTACGATAGCCCAAACTATCACCTAAGATCTTTTTGGCGACAATAATCCTGTCAACAATGATCGGTACGCGGGTTTCGACGGTAAAAGATTCTGACAGGTGGGGGCAGTAGTTGCTGACGTGACTTCTTCCATGTGGGTCCGTCGTGGTTTTTATCGCTGACGGTCCCGTCAGTAGTAACTCGGTGTTAGTCTTGACACTCGGCGTTAGTTTTGACCGGTTAACTCTGCTACTTCTTGAGCTTGCGTTGGTTTTTCCCTTAAAGAGGAAAGGATGATGTAGCAAAATAAAGATAAGTATTTCTCTCAGTTTGAGAACCAAGGTATCAATCCAGTAGGAGACAACGCACAAATCACCAAATACCTGCACAAACAATCAAACAACTTGCACCCAGCGCGATAAAGGGGTTGTCAATCCCTTCACGGTTACTTGCAAAAGTGAGAACTGATAGAGATAGATAAACGATAAAGTCAATATTTTTGGTATTTTTAGTTTATAGATCGGAAAGTAAAAGATTGCAAAATAGTAGATCGGAAATTTATATGATGGAAAATGGACCCGGGGGCCATAGGTTTCACTAGAAGCTTCTCTCAAGATAGCAAATAATACGGTGGGCGAACAAATTACTGCCGAGCAATTGATAGAAAAGCGCAAAGTTATGATGATATCTACGACAATGATCATGAATATAGGCATCACGTCCGTGTCAAGTAGACGGAAACGATTCTGCATCTACTACTATTACCCCACACATTGACCGCTATCCATCATACATCTAGAGTATTAAGTTCATAAAGAACGGAGTAACACATTAAGTAAGATGACATGATGTAGAGGAATTAACTCAAGCAATATAATGAAAACCCCATCCTTTTATCCTCGATGGCAACAATACAATACGTGCCTTGCTGCCCCTACTGTCACTAGGAAAGGACACCGCAAGATTGAACCCAAAGTTAAGCACTTCTCCCATTGCAAGAAAAACCAATCTAGTTGGCCAAACCAAACCGATAGTTCAAAGAGAATTACAAAGATATCAAATCATGCATAAAAGAATTCATAGGAGATTTAAATAATATTCATAGATAAGCTGATCATAAATTCACAATTCATCAGATCTCGGCAAACACACCGCAAAAAAGTAATACATCGAATAGATCTCCAAAAACATCAAGGAGAACATGGTACTGAGAATGAAAGAGAGAGAAGAAACCATCTAGCTACTAGCTATGGACCCGTAGGTCTGTGGTAAACTACTCACGCTTCATCGGAAGGGCAATAGAGTTGATGTAGAAGCCCTCAGCGATCGAATCCCCTTTGGCAGGGCACCGGAAAAGGTCCCTAGATGGGATCTCACGGGTACCAAAGGTTGCGGCGGTGGAAAAGTGTTTTCATGGATGCCTCTGGTGGTTTGGAGATATTTGGGAATATATAGGCAAAAGAATTAGGTTATGAGGTGCACAGGGGGCCCACAAGGGTGGGGCGCGGCCTACCCCCTGGGCACTCCCTCCGTCCTTGTGGTCGCCTCATGGCTCCGTTGACTTCATTCCCAAGTCTGCTGGTTGTCTTCTGGTCCAAGAAAAATCATCGCGAAGGTTTTATTCCGTTTGGTATTCCTTTCCGCGAAACTCAAAAACAGGGAAAAAACAGGAACTGGCACTGGGCTCTAGGTTAATAGGTTAGTCCCAAAAATAATATAAAATAGCATATTAATGCATATAAAACATCCAAAACAGATAATAAAATAGCATGGAACAATCAAAAATTATAGATACATTGGAGACGTATCAGGCATCCCCAAGCTTAACTCCTGCTGGTCCTCGAGTAGGTAAATGATAAAAATAGAATTTTTGACATGGAATGCTACCTAACATATTTATCCATGTAATACTTCTTTATTGTGGCATGAATGTTCAGATCTGTAAGATTCAAAACAAAAATTTAACATTGACATAAAAACAATAATACTTCAAACATACTAATAAGGCAATTATGTCTTCTCAGAATATCATGGACAAAGAAAGCTTATCCCTACAAAATCATATAGTCTGGCTATGCTCCATCATCATCACACAAAATATTCCAATCATGCACAACCCCGATGACAAGACAAGCAATTGCTTCATACTTTTGATGTTCTCAAACTTTTTCAACTTTCACGCAATACATGAGCGTGAGCCATGGACATAGCACTATTGGTGGAATAAAATATGGTGGTTGTGGAGAAGACAAAAAGAGGGAGATAGGCTATGGAGATGCCCATCAATAGATATCAATGTGAGTGAGTAGGGATTGCCATGCAACGGATGCACTAGAGCTATAAATTCATGAAAGCTCAAAAAGAAAACTAAGTGGGTGTGCATCCAACTTGCTTGTTCATGAAGACCTAGGGCAATTTGAGGAAGCCCATCGTTGGAATATACAAGCCAAGTTCTATAATGAAAAATTCTCACTAGTATATGAAAGTGACAACATAGGAGACTCTCTATCATGAAGATCATGGTGCTACTTTGAAGCACAAGTGTGGAAAAAGGATAGTAACATTGCCCCTTCTCTCTTTTCTCTCATTTTATTTGGGCCTTCTCTTTTTTGGGCCTTTTCTCTCTCTTTTCATTTCCTCACTGAAGGAAATATGCCCTAGAGTCAATAATAAAGTTGTTATTTATATTTCCTTATATCATGCTAAATGTTTATTGTTCATGCTAGAATTGTATTAACCAGAAACTTAGTACATGTGTGAATACATAGACAAACAGAATGTCACTAGTATGCCTCTACTTGACTAGCTCATTGAATCAATGATGGTTATGTTTCCTAACCATAGACATGAGTTGTCATTTGATTAACGGGATCACATCATTAGAGAATGATGTGATTGACTTGACCCATCCGTTAACTTAGCACGATGATCATTTAGTTTGTTGATATTGCTTTCTCCATAACTTATACATGTTCCTATGACTATGAGATCATGCAACTCCCGAATACCGGAGGAACACTTTGTGTGCTACCAAATGTCACAACGTAACTGGGTGATTATAAATGTGATCTACAGGTGTCTCCGATGGTGTTTGTTGAGTTGGCATAGATCGAGATTAGGATTTGTCACTCCGAGTATCAGAGAGGTATCTCTGGGCCCTCTCGGTAATGCACATCACTATAAGCCTTGCAAGCAATGTGACTAATGAGTTAGTTGTGGGATGATGCATTACAAAACGAGTAAAGAGACTTGACGGTAACAAGATTGAACTAGGTATTGAGATACCGACGATCGAATCTCGGGCAAGTAACATACCGATGACAAAGGGAACAACATATATCGTTATGCGGTTTGACCGATAAAGATCTTCGTAGAATATGTGGGAGCCAATATGAAAATCCAGGTTCCGCTATTGGTTATTGACTGGAGACGTGTCTCGGTCATGTCTACATAGTTCTCGAACCCGTAGGGTCCGCACGCTTAATGTTTGGTGACGATCGGTATTATGAGTTTATGTGTTTTGAAGTACCGAAGGTAGTTCGGAGTCCCGGATGTGATCACGGACATGACGAGGAGTCTTGAAATGGTCACGACATAAAGGTCGATATATTGGATGACTATGTTTGGACATCAGAAAGGTTTCGAGAGAGTTTGGGCATATACCGGAGTACCGGGGGGTTACCGGAACCCCCCGGGGAGTCAATGGGCCTTAATGGGCCATAGTGGAAAGGAGGAAGAGGCGACCAAGGTGGGGGCGCTCCCCCCCAAGCCCAATCCGAATCGGGAAGGGCGGTGGCCCCCCTTTCCTTCTCTCCCTCTCCCCCTTCCTTCCCTCTCCTACTCCAACTAGGGAAGGGGGAATCCCACTCCCACCGGGAGTAGGACTCCCCCCTTGGGCATGCCTAGGAGGCCGGCCCTCTCCCCCTCCTCCACTCCTTTATATATGGGGGAGGGGAGCACCCCATAGACACACAAGTTGACCATTGATCTCTTAGCCGTGTGCGGTGCCCCCTTCCACCATAATCCACCTCGGTCATATCGTCGTAGTGCTTAGGCGAAGTCCTGCGCCGGTAGCTTCATCATCACCGTCATCATGTTGTCGTGCTGACGAAGCTCTCCCTCGACACTCAGCTGATCGAGAGTTCGTGGGACGTCACCGAACCGAACGTGTGCAGATCACGGAGGTGCCGTACTTTCGGTACTAGGATCGGTCGGATCATGAAGACGTACGACTACATCAACCTCGTTGTCATAATGCTTCCGCTTACAGTCTATGAGGGTACGTGGACAAGACTCTTCCCTTCTCATTTCTATGCATCACCATGATAGATCTTGCGTGTGCGTAGGATTTTTTTTGAAATTACCGCGTTCCCCAACAGTGGCATCTGAGCCAGGTTTATGCCTAGATGTTATATGCATGAGTAGAACACAAGAAAGTTGTGGAGGTGGGTATATACATATTGCTTGCCGCCACTAGTTGATTGTTGATTCAACGGTATTGTTGGATGAAGCGGCTCAGACCGACATTACGCGTATGCTTACGCGAGACTGGTTCTACCGACATGCTTCGCACACAGGAGGCTGGTGGGTGTCTATTTCTCCAACTTTAGTTGAATCGGATTCAATGAACATGGTTCTTTCTGAAGATCCAAAAGCAACCACTATACCGCGTTGTAGTTTTTGATGCGTAGGTAAGAATGGTTCTTGCTCAGCCCTTAGCGGCCACGTAAAATTGCAACAACAAAGTAGAGGACATCTAACTTGTTTTTGCAAGGCATGTTGTGATGTGATGTGGTCAAGACATGATGCTAAATTTTATTGTATGAGATGATTATGTTTTGTAACCCAGTTATCGGCAACTGGCAGGAGCCATATGTTTGTCGCTTTATAGTATGAAACGCAATTGCCATGTAATTGCTTTACTTTATCACTAAGCGATAGCGATAGTCGTAGAAGCAATAGTTGGCGAGATGACAACGATGCTTCGATGGAGATCAAGGTGTCAAGCCGGTGACGATGGTGATCATGACGGTTGTCGGTGTCAAAACCGACGGATCTCGGGTAGGGGGTCCCGAACTGTGCGTCTAAGGCGGATGGTAACAGGAGGCAGGGGACATGATGTTTACCCAGGTTCGGGCCCTCTTGATGGAGGTAAAACCCTATGTCCTGCTTGATTGTTCTTGATGATATGAGTATTACAAGAGTTGATCTACCACGAGATCCGAGAGGCTAAACCCTAGAAGCTAGCCTATGGTCTGATTGTATGTTGTCCTACGGACTAGAACCCTCTGGCTTATATAGACACCGGAGGAGGCTAGGGTTACACAAGGTCGGTTACAAAGGAGGAGATATACATATCCGTATTGCCTAGCTTGCCTTCCACGCCAAGTGGAGTCCCATCCGGACACGGGACGGAGTCTTCAATCTTGTATCTTCATAGTCCAACAGTCCGGCTGTCCAGAGACCCTCTAATCCAGGACTCCCTCAGTAGCCCCTGAACCAGGCTTGAATGACGATGAGTCCGGCGCACAGTGTTGTCTTCGGCATTGCAAGGCGGGTTCCTCCTCCGAATACACCATGGAAGAGTTTGAATGCAAGGATAGTGTCCGACCCTGAAAATAACTTCCACATACCACCGTAGAGAGAACAATATTTCCACAAATCTAATCTGCTAACACGTTTTGATAGCATGACATCACACCATGGCCCGGTTATTATTCGAACCGCTTTTTTGAACCAGCTCCGCACATATCGCGAGGCGGTTTTCTTGTTACGTCTTGTCAAAGCAGAGATCGTGTTCCCCTTATCATGGGATTCTCATCAATACGGGCGTGGGTAACCCAATCGCGCCATCAATTACGACGCTTGGGGAATAAGCGGTTTTGCCAGGCAAGTGGGGAGACACATCACCTCCTTCGCCCTTATAAAGGGACAAATATTCACTTTTTTCACCCACGCCTTCTTCCTTCTCGCTTACCCATTCCCGCACACTCGAGCTCTAGCGCCCAAGCTTGCGTTCTTCTTCTCGAACCAGTCCAATCATGTCCGGAGCAGGAGGCAAGTGGATGGTCCCCTCCGTCACGGAGGAGAACATCAAAAAGTTACGGGAAGCCGGATACTTGGCCGCGGATATCGCGCACCGGCTGCCAAATGTGGGGCAGATCATCCCCACGCCCGAACCCCATGAGAGGGTAGTTTTCCTTACCCATTTCGTCCGTGGGCTCATGTTCTACTACGGGCTGGATTTTCATGATCTGCCCCCCAATTTATCCTCAACATCTCGGCGTTTATCGTCGTGTGCGAGGCCTTCCTCTGTATTAGGCCCCACTTTGGCCTATGGCTGAAAACCTTCAATGTCAAACCGAAGGTGGTGGGTGGCCAACAAGCAGAGTGCGGAGGCAAGATGCCTAATGTCACCTAGCTTGAGGGCACCTACGTGGATACCATAAAGGGGTGGCAATCAGGGTGGTTCTACATCACCGAGCCGCGCGACTCCAACTGGGTGGCGGCCCCCAAATTTCGATCCGGAATCCCCACTCGGCTCACCTCCTGGAAAAAGAAGGGCCTGTCCTGGGGCTCTTCCGTAGATCTGACCGGACTCCAGACCTGCATCCAGAACATGACGAACAAGAAAATCAAGCTCGTCAACGTGGTCCGGGTTATGCTCTTCCGCCGGATCCTTCCGTGCCAACGACGGGCATTTGTTTTGTGGGAGTTCAACTCGGCCAAGCACTAGACGCTGCGAGAGCTCTACGACACGACGCACGAGGACGTCTGGAGGGTGCTGTTCAAGGGCGCCGAGATGCCTCCCTCCCTCACCGAGGACCGCGGACTCAACACAAAGCGCCGCGCCCATCCGGTAGGCTTTTACATCTCTCGGGGTATTTATTTGCCCTAGTTTAGTTATGTGCTGGATCTAAGCTTTCATGTCATAAACAGGATAGGATAGAGACAGCGGAGCAGCTTCATTGCCAAGCCCCCCTGCCCGAAGATCCTGCAGATGCTCTTCTAACGAAGATGCTAACTCCAGCACCTTACGAGGTGCCGGAAAAGAAGGCCAAGAAGAAGGCCACGGGGATCCGAAAGGGTCTCTGGCGCAAGGTTACATCGGGCTCATCGTCCGATGACTCCGACGCGCACTCCTCCCATGGAAACGAGGAGGAGGAGGAGAAAAGCTCTCCCCCACAGCCGGGAGAGACAATAAAAGGAAGGTCGACCCATCCAGGGAGGCCGAAGGGTCCAAGAAGGGAAAGACCCTCCCTCCGGACTGTGCCACGACGGCCGCCAATAGCGGCGACGAGTGGCTACCCAGGGACAAGCCCCTGGCAAAGTCATAAGTGTCCGGACACCATAGTACTTCATGGTATGTTTTATTGTATTGCCTTTCCTCATGCCGAACATGATTATGCAGTCCATCTCGAGCTCATCTCCACGTACCCTCGTCGAGCGGCTCTTTGGACTCATCGGATAGGAACAACGGTTCTCCTCCGACGGCTTCCACCCCTCGCCCTACGGACAACGCCGAGGTGGTGTCTCAAAAGACATCGATCCAAGGGGAGGTGATCCTGGGGGCGCCCATCGGCGACCTCCTAGACCCTGGGTATCAAGGGAGCGAGGCTCCTATGGGCTTCGAGTTCGGGCCCTAGCCGGACACTGCGCCGGAACCTTTGATGGTTCCGGACTCCGGCAGGCGGTCCCCCATTAAGGGGGGGCAACCATCCGTGCCGGTGTCCTCTGTCCAACCAGAGGCACCGGAGACCCTGCTGGAAGCGCTTTGCAGCACTTCCATCGCAGAAGAGCACCGCACTATCATGAGTGTGGTGGTCGAGAAGGTTCGGTCCGCCAAAAGCGGACTGACCGAAGCTTGTGCCAGCCTCCTAACAGGCTTTGAGGTAAGCATTCAAAATATAAGAAAATATTACCGCATAGATAGTAGCCCCTAATACTCTATTCGGAGTTCGCGAAGAAAAGCCGAATAGAGGATCAAATGATAACTCAGGAGTCTAATTAGAGTATGTCTATGTGTATGTGCAGGCTTCACTGCTGGCTGCTGCCGCACATACTGCGGAGGTCTCTGTGCTGAAGCAGGCCCTGAAGCGGTCCAAGGACGAGCTCAGCCTCACCAAGAGGCAGCTCGAAGAGAGCAAAGGTAAGATATACCCACGTCTATATAGTTAAAAAGAAGTTTGGGTGTAAAGTAATAGGATCATCATGAATTTGTCAGGGGCCACGACCGAGGTGGAGACCCTAAGGAAAGCGGTGTCCGAGGCCGAAGACAAAGCGGCCAAAGAACGCCTGGAACGGGAGAAACAAGAAGCCCGAGCAGGCGAGGTGCAGCAAGAGCTTGAGGCTCTTGCCAAAAAGCACGAGTCCTTGGAGCTTAACTCCAAGACGCGAGAGTCCGAGCTCGCGCAAGCGCTTGAAAGCGTCCGGAGCACCAAGGCTGAAGCCCACAAGGCCCTCCAGGAGATTGACGCGGTGAAGAAGATAGCAGCGTGTAAGGCATTCAATATGCAAAGCAAGCATGTGAAGGAGACTTTCCTTTTTCTTACCCGAGTTCGGAGCTCTCTAGGAGCATTTGCAGATCTTCCCCGCAGTGTACTGGATGCCGCGGAGTTTTACCGGGCTGAGGAGGGGAGCTCAACAGAGAAGTTGTTCTGGTCTCAGTATAGTGGGACCGAACACCCCGTGTCCTTGAGCGACTAGCTGAAGCAGTTGGTCGAACTTCACAAGGCGGCCGAACAGGCCATGAGGGGCCTTATAGTCCGGATGTGGCCTGGCGAGCCCCTGTCCGGCAGCTACTTCAGTCTAGTGAGGCGGCTTGTGGAAGCCTGCCCACGGCTTGAAGTCATCAAGCGGTCCGTCTGCATCGAAGGTGCACGCAGGGCTTTTTCCTGGGCGAATGTGCACTGGGCGAAGCTGGACGCCGTGAAGCTAGTGAAGGAGGGGCCGCCGGAGGGCAAGGAGCATCGCTGCCCCGAGAATTACTATGAGTGTCCTGAAGGGTTCCCTCTTAGTGGCAGATGAGTGTGCCAAGGATGTAATTTTTGAATGAACATGCCCATGTGATCCTGTAATATGGAACGAGTTCTTTTGCGCCATGCGCCGCTTTCTTAATTTAAAATATTACCTTCTGTGCGGCCGTTTTTATAAAATCTGAGAGTTGGCCAGTCGTCAGCTTCTACCCCCATGTAACTAGTACTGGGGTGTTCGGGGTAAATCTGAACACTCTTTACCCCAATTTTCGGTCCTTCAAGGGAGGTGTTCAGCGCAATGAACCAGGCAATCGGACTATAATGCTTTATCACTCTCACTTAGCCACGGAAGTCTATGATTTTAAATTTTTGGCGAAGCCCCTGGTATTCGGAGGGCTGAATTTGGGGCGCTATACACGCCTAAGCCGGACAAGGCCGACTCCTCGCCCGAAGTGGAAAAAGTCTTTAAGGACTTGAGACCTCTCAAACAGCGACCAGTCTCTCGCCTTATCATGACAGTCAGTTTTTGGCTTTCTCTACTGAGGTGCTCGTCCGGAAGAACTGGGACACAATCGCGGTAGTTCTCCCACCGCTACCTTAGCTGATAGAGCGGAACGTAAGGTACCAAAGCATGGGAGCCGGGCGACCCAACATTTGACCAAAGACATGATTCGGAGCTGATGCATATAGTGCTATAAGTTCGGGGTGCCACACTGTCGAAAGTATTCGGACTTCCTGCGCCATATTGTGGGGTAAGCGAGAGCCCCTGGCGTACTGACCGTACCCGAACATGCGGGTGCAGATTGTCGTAAATGGACATATAAGAGAAAAGAGAAAAACTTAAATAATGCAATGACAGATTAATGATATGCATTGTTATTTGAATGATACGTCGAAGCATACTGGTACAAGTAGTGCAATAAGCATAAAGTAGGACAATTCGAAATGTCCTACCCCAGGGCAAGCTATGCATAAATAGTGAAAAATAGGTATATCAATTATTACTAGAGACCACCTGGCGGTTCCCGTGTTCATCTTAGCTTCTTGCCGCCTTGGTTGTTGCTTCCGGAATGTGTCCGACCATCGTACTGCCGGAAAGGGCTTCCGAAGAGTTAGGCCCTGAAAGAGAAAAGGAATGTCACAGGTGTACAACCCCTAGTGTGGTTAAGCCACAATGCGGGGCGTGTCCTGATTGTGCCCCCGCTTGTGTCCATGGTATTTTCCATGCGTAGTTATGTACACGCGGCGCGGATTTCGTCGCTTCACTGGAACTGGAACGGGGGCCGTATTGCTAGGCAAGCTCTGATCGTGCCAGGCGATCCTGTTGCAGCTTGTTCCGGACTCGCTTGAAGGTGTCCGGGGGCTGTGACACTAAGTGAGTGGTCTGCCTAAACAGGCTGCTTTGTGCCTCTGCTGCAAGGGCTGCAGTGTGCTCTTCCGTACGAAGCGAGCGTTTTGCGTTTCCATTTACTGTTATAACCCCACGAGGTCCTGGCATCTTGAGCTTGAGGTATGCGTAATGCGGCACTGCATTGAATTTTGCAAATGCTGTCCGTCCGAGCAGTGCATGATAGCCATTGCGAAACGGGACGATGTCGAAGATTAACTCTTCGCTTCAGAAGTTATCCGGTGATCCGAAGACCACTTCCAGTGTGATTGTGCCTGTGCAATGGGCCTCTACACCTGGGATGACGCCTTTAAAGGTGGTTTTGCTGGGTTTGATTCTCGAGCGATCGATACCCATTTTTCGCACTGTATCCTGATAAAGCAGGTTCAGGCTGCTGCCGCCATCCATAAGGACTTGAGTGAGGTGAAATCCGTCAATGATGGGGTCTAGGACCAGTGCGGCGGATCCGCCATGACGGATGCTAGTGGGGTGGTCCCTGCGATCGAAGGTGATCGGACAGGCGGACCATGGGTTGAACTTTGGGGCGACGGGCTCCATCGCATAGACGTCCCGTAGTGCACGTTACCGCTCCCTCTTGGGAATGTGGGTTGCGTATATCATGTTCACCGTCTTCACTTGTGGGGGAAACCCCTTCTATCCTCCTGTGTTCGGCGGCCGGGGCTCCTCCTCGTCATTGCTATGCGGCCCCTTGACCTTATTCTCGGCATTTAATTTGCCGGCCTGCTTGAACACCCAGCATTCTCTGTTGGTGTGATTGGCTGGCTTGTCGGGGGTGCCGTGGATTTGACACGAGCGATCCAGTACACGATCCAGACTGGACGGAGCCAGAATAGTTCTTTTAAATGGCTTTTTCCGCTGACCGAATCTAGAGCCTCTGAATCCAGCATTAACTATCATATCTTCGGTCTTATCGCCGTTATTGCGGCGCTTTGGTCTATTACGACGCTGCCTACCATTAGCATCTTTGGTATTCGAGGTATCCGGATTCCTCGATGTGTTGTTGCTGCGAGCCAGCCAGCCATCCTCGCCCGCGCAAAAGCGGGTCATGAGTGTCGTGAGGGCTGCCATAGATTTTGGCTTCTCCTGGCCGAGTTGGCGGGCGAGCCACTCGTCGCGGATGTTATGCTTGAATGCCGCTAGGGCCTCTGCATCCGAACAGTCTACAATTTGATTTTTCTTAGTCAGGAACCGTGTCTAGAATTGTCTGGCCGATTCCCCTGGCTGCTGGGTTATGTGGCTCAAGTCATCAGCATCCGGCGGCCACACATAAGTGCCCTGGAAGTTGTCGAGAAATGCATCTTCCAGATCCTCCCAACTGCCAACGGAATCTGCTGGCAAGCTATTCAGCCAATGCCGAGTTGGTCCTTTGAGTTTTAATGGGAGGTACTTGATGGCATGTAGATCATCACCGCGAGCCATGTGGATGTGAAGGAGGAAATCTTCAATCCATACAACGGGATCTGTTGTGCCATCATATGATTCGATATTTACGGGTTTGAAACCCTCCGGGAATTCATGATTCATAACTTCATCAGTGAAGCATAGGGGGTGTGCGGCACCTCTGTGCCAGGCTATATCCCGACGTAGTCTGTATGAGTCTTGTCTGCTGTATTCGGCCTAGCCTGATTTACACTTGGTGTATCCGACGCGACAATCATCGTCTCGTGTGGGCGCACGTTCCCGTGTCCCGTATATTGACCTTGCAATTTTTGCCTTACTGTCCAAGATGTCTCGCAGGTCCTCTGTGTTGCCCCGGGCCTTAGTATTTTTGACTGAGTGGCGACGGGGTGCGGTCTGATCTTTAGGCTGAAACGCCTCCCTGGCTCGGCTGCGTAGTGGCCGGTCAGCCGCATCGTACACTAGTGAATGAGGTTTCAATGCTTCCTCCTCGAGGTGAGGTAGTAACCTGCGTTTTGGGTAACTCTTGGACGGGCGCTCGAGTTCATGCTCCTTGGCTGCAAGGACTTCTGTCCACCTGTCTGCTAGCAGGTCTTGATCAGCTTGAAGCTGTTGCTGTTTCTTCTTTAGGCTATTTGCCGTGGCCATAAGCCGGTGCCTGAAGCGCTCTTGCTCGACGGGGTCCTCAAGCATGATAAACTCGTCGTCGCCGAGGCTCGCCTCATCTTCGGAGAGAGGCATATAATTGTCCTCCTCCGGTTCTCCATCTACTGCCTGCTTTGGAGGGCTAGCTTGTTTGTCCTCTAGCTCTACACCATGCTGGAGGGGATTGTTGTTGTCTTCGGCGCTATCCGGAGTGTTATTATCTCCTGTGCCGGTATCACTGCTCTTGCTGTGGCGGGACTTAGAGCGGTGCCGCTGACGTCGAGGCTTGGGTTGCTTCTTGGAGGGGTCATCCTCCACTGTCTCGTCGCCATTGGGTTCTTTGGGGGTGTCCACCATGTATATATCGTATGATGAGGTGGCGGTCCAATGCCCCGAGGGTGGTGGATCCTATTCGTCTCCGGCTTCGTCATCCATACCGTCGAAGTCTTCGGAGCCGAAGTCGAGCATGTCGGTTAAGTCGTCGACAGTGGCTACTAAGTGGGTGGTGGGTGGGCAGCGAATTTCTTCGTCGTCCGCATCCCATTCTAGCCGGACATAGTTCGGCCAAGGTTCTCCTGACAGGAAGAGAGACCTTAATGAATTTAGCACATCTCCGGAAGGTGAGTGCTGAAAGATATCCGCGGAGGTGAACTCCATGATCGGCGCCCAGTCGGACTCCACGGGCGCGGATATGAGCGGCTCGCAGTCCGTGGCTGGAGATGAATCCAGTGGTTCGGCGACACGGCTCTCGTAAGGAGTGAAGTCAGTATCCGGCTCTATCGCCACTAAGAGTGTGGCCTCCATGGCAGGGTCCATCCCTCTTCTCTCGGATGGCGTGACTTGCTCCAGATTGATGGACGTAGTAGTTACTGATGCGATCTCCCGAACATTGTCCAACGGCAGAGTTACGTCATGCTTGTCACGACTGTACGGCGTGTCCGACATGGGCCCGAATCCGTCGAAGATCAAGTCTCCGCGGATGTCGGCCGTGTAGTTCAAGTTTCCAAATCTGACCTGATGGCCAGGGGCGTAGCTCTCAATCTGCTCTAGATGGCCAATCGAATTGGCCCGCAGTGCAAAGCCGCCGAATATGAAGATCTGTCCGGGGAGTAAAGCCTCACCCTGGACCGCATCGCTAGCGATGATCGAAGGAGCCAACAAGCCTTATGGTGACGACACAGTGGAACTCTCAATGAAAGCACCAATGTTGGTGTCAAAACCGGCGGATCTCGGGTAGGGGGTCCCGAACTATGCGTCTAAGGCGGATGGTAACAGGAGGCAGGGGACACGATGTTTACCCAGGTTCGGGCCCTCTTGATGGAGGTAAAACCTTACGTCCTGCTTGATTGTTCTTGATGATATAAGTATTACAAGAGTTGATCTACCATGAGATCAGAGAGGCTAAACCCTAGAAGCTAGCCTATGGTCTGATTGTATGTTGTCCTACAGACTAGAACCCTCCGGTTTATATAGACATCGGAGGAGGCTACGGTTAAACAAGGTCGGTTACAAAGGAGGAGATATACATATCCGTATTGCCTAGCTTGCCTTCCACGCCAAGTGGAGTCCCATCCGGACACGGGACGAAGTCTTCAATCTTGTATCTTCATAGTCCAACAGTCCGTCCAAAGGATATAGTCCGGCTGTCCGGAGACCCCCTAATCCAGGACTCCCTCAACGGTGCTTTGGAGACACTACTAGAGAAACAATTATGAACGATGATGGAAAAAAACTATTGGTCGTTAAAAGAACTAAAGCAAACCCCGCACGATAAAATCAGGCTATCAAATATACTCGCAATAGCCACCGAACTACTCGTGGCTTAAAAATCTCATGGGTGTGGTCGTTATTGACTCAATCACCTCTCCTTTAATTATCTCTCCTTCCTAACGTGACCTTCTCTCGTTTCATCTCCCACATGACCTGTCGCCTCTCTCTCGTTTCCTCTTCCACCCGATCCGCCGCCGCGAGCCTGACCTCCACCTTCCGTGTTGCGCCTCGTCCATCCAGTCTCATCAAGATGCGACACATCCATGTCCTCCCCCATCCACGGCCATCGGAGAGCAGGAGAGGTAATAGCTAACCCTCGACCGGCCTCCCGCATGGTGTAGGGGCTGAGGTGAGGAGGATGGAGAGGCGGCGGGTGGAGGGGACGAGTGGTCTTCCCTAGGATGTGTGCGGGGAGAAGGATGAGCATGTGTCGCCGCAGCAGGAAGGAAGTCCCCACCCTGAAGATGTTCCTTGCTGCAGATTTATGGATAGATGTGAATTAGGGAGAGGGGTGAGTACAAGCTCTTCTTTACATGTTTTTATTTTATGATCTTTCTCTAATTAAGGTATTTTAGGAAGGTAAAAATCGCTTAAGTTGTTTTCTTCAGAGAAGATGGTTCCGCATTTGCGCTCTTGAATCAGTTCCAACAAAGATGGTGCTGATTTTGTTCTTTTTGTTTCTACAGGTTCGAATACTACCATCAGAAAAATCTATTTGAGAATCACAGTTTTTTTCTGGTCTCGAAAAATGTATTAAGTTCAATCTGAACTTTATCCTCAGAGAAGATGGTGTTTGTTTCCTGCAGACCGTCGGCCAATACGCGAGGTATCATCTATGCCCAAATTGGTTTATAGGATACATAAGATAGTATGGTGATCCATGGAAAGTTAAGTTTACATTGCCGAGTGTAGGCAATAGGATGTACTTATATGCATAGGAGTTGGTATAAGAGAACAAGCAGCTTGATTCCTTCCCCAGACTGTCTGAAGCAATGCAGTACAAAGCTAGCATCAAGTTAATTGATTCTAGCCTGACGAAACACACACGTACAAAGCTCCTGATGTATCTTTGCGTTGATCGATCCTCATGGCTGAAAACGTACTAGTACACGTGCACACACAAACCGGCATATTGCCACATACTTGTATCAAGCCTGGTTCTTTTCGTTTATTTCCTCTCACTATTAAATGTTTACAAATGGATATACATACATATATGTAGCAGCTAGGATTAACACAAGCTAACCTACTTGGTTACAAGTTCTAATCCTAAAATACTAGCTCATTGTTCTGTATTTCCAGCATACTCTTTGTGTACTTTAATTAGCTTTAGCAAAACAAAAAACAAAACAAAACGTTTTTGGCACCACCGTGGTTTCTTGTTTCATTATATATTGTGTTTCCAGCTGCTCCCGACGGTAGGTGCTATTGTCTGATTTGAATAAGAGCTGTGGATGTTTGCATTTGAATTCTATTATGATCATTCATATTAGTACATATTGATGCTCTCTATGCCTGTAACCATTGATGCCTTCTAATTACGATCAAGTTAGTTGTTTTCATACACTGATTTTATCTGGTATTATACTTTGTGCCAACTTATTTACATTGACTGACTTTCATAAATTTCCCAACATTTTTTAGGACTGATGATCAAGCTTATAATATATAGAAGAACGAGGAGGCATTGTAATCGCTACTGAAGAATTATATCCATTCAAACAAGGATGGTGCCTCTCGATTGAAGATTTAGAAATATTATCACATTTTCCAATTAGAAATGAGGTAGTACCGTGGTCATGTAAAGAGTGATTTTCACCCAAATTTCTTAAATGGTATACTAATTGTAGAATTGTATGGTGGAATTTTGTCAATTTCTCTCTTGTCTATTAATAAAAGAGGCTTTTGTTAATTCAAATGTTGGATGTCGCATAATGTGATCGTTTGCGATTCTAAGGTGGTTGATCGGAAATGGTATATAACGTGGTATGATGCTTTGATCACCATGAAAAATTAGCGATCACCATTCAAACATTATTAGCAACGAAAAAATGGCCGTTAATACTATAATTGTGGTCGTTATTGACTTGGGATTTACGACAACACATCATCCCGTTGTTACGAGAATAACGACCACAAAAGCTATGTGGTCGTTATACTTTTAACGACGGAGCCTACTACGACCAGTAGACTGTGGTCGTTAATGAACTTTAACGACCACAATCCGATTTTTAACGACCGCATATACCATCGTTAAAAACCGTTTTCCTAGTAGTGAGATGGAGATCAAAGGCACAAGATGATGATGGCCATATCATATCACTTATATTGTTTGCATGTGATTTCTATCCTTTATGCATCTTATTTTGCTTAGTTCGGCGGTAGCATTATAAGATGATATCTCACTAAATTTCAAGGTATAAGTGTTCTCCCTGAGTATGCACCGTTGCTACAGTTTGTCATGCCGAGACACCACATGATGATCGGGTGTGCTAAGCTCTACGTTCACATACAATGGGTGCAAGCCAGTTTTGCACACGCAGAATACTCGGGTTAAAGTGACGAGCCTAGCATATGTAGATATGGCCTCGGAACACTGAGACCGAAAGGTCGAGCGTGAATCATATAGTAGATATGATCAACATAGTGATGTTCACCATTGAAAACTACTCCATCTCACGTGATGATCGGACATGGTTTAGTTGATATGGATCACGTGATCACTTAGATGATTAGAGAGATGTCTATCTAAGTGGGAGTTTTTAAGTAATTTGATTAATTGAACTTTAATTTATCATGAACTTAGTACCTGATAGTATTTTGCATGTCTATGTTGTTGTTCCATTGAATTTTAATGTGTTCCTAGAGAAAGCTAAGTTGAAAGATGATGGTAGAGACTTCATAGAATGGGTCTGTAACTTGAGGATTATCCTCATTGTTGCATATAAGAATTACGTCTTGGAAGCACCGCTAGGTGACAAACCTGCTGCAGGAGCAATGCCAGATGTTGTGAACACCTGGCAGAGCAAAGATGATTACTACTCGATAGTTCAGTCTGCCATGCTTTACGGCTTAGAACCGGGACTTCAATGACGTTTTGAACGTCATGGAGCATATGAGATGTTCCAGGAGTTGAAGTTAATATTTCAAGCAAATGCCCGGATTTAGAGATATGAAGTCTCCAATAAGTTCTATAGCTGCAAGATGGAGGAGAATAGTTCTGTTAGTGAACATATACTCAGAATGTCTGGGAACCACAACCACTTGACTCAGCTGGGAGTTAATCTTCCTGATGATAGTGTCATTGATAGAGTTCTTCAATCACTGCCACCAAGCTACAAGAGCTTCATGATGAACTATAATATGCAAGGGATGGATAAGACGATTCCTGAGCTCTTCGCAATGCTAAAGGCTGCGGAGGTAGAAATCAAGAAGGAGTATCAAGTGTTGATGGTCAACAGGACAACCAGTTTCAAGAAAAAGGGTAAAGGGAAGAAGGGGAACTTTAAGAAGAACAGCAAGCCAGTTGCTGCTCAAGTGAAGAAACCCAAGTCTGGACCTAAGCCTAAGACTGAGTGCTTCTACTGCAAAGGGACTGGTCACAGGAAGCGGAGCTGCCCCAAGTATTTCACAGAGAAGAAGGATAGCAAAGTGAAAGGTATATTTGATATACATGTTATTGATGTGTACCTTACTAATGCTCGCAGTAGCGAATGGGTATTTGATACTGGTTCTGTTGCTAATATTTGCAACTCGAAACAGGGGCTACGGATTAAGCGAAGATTGGCTAAGGACGAGGTGACGATGCGCGTGGGAAATGGTTACAAAGTCGATGTGATCGCCGTCAGCATGCTACCTCTACATCTACCTTCGGGATTAGTTTTAGACCTAAATAATTGTTATTTGGTGCCATCGTTGAGCATGAACATTATATCTGGATATTGTTTGATGCAAGATGGTTATTCATTTAAATCGGAGAATAATGGTTGTTCTATTTATATGAGTAATATCTTTTATGGTCATGCACCCTTGATGAGTGGTCTATTTTTACTAAATCTTGATAATAGTGATACACATGTTCATAGTATTGAAGCCAAAAGATGCAGGGTTGATAATGATAGTGCAACTTATTTGTGGCACTGTCATTGGGGTTATATTGGTGTAAAGCGCATGAGGAAACTCCATTCTGATGGACTTCTGGAATCACTTGGTACTTGCGAACCATGCCTGATGGGCAAGATGACTAAAACTCCGTTCTCCGAAACAATGGAGCGAGCAACAGAGTTATTGAAATCATACATACTGATGTATGTGGTCCAATGAACATTGAGGCTCGCGGCGGATATCATTATTTTCTCACCTTCACAGATGATTTAAACAGATATGGTTATACCTACTTAATGAAACAGAAGTCTGAAACATTTGAAAAGTTCAAAGAATTTCAGAGTGAAGTGGAAAATCATCGTAACAAGAAAATAAAGTTTCTATGATATGATCGTGGAGGAGAATATTTGAGTTACGAGTTTGGTCTTCATTTGAAACAATGCGGAATAGTTTCGCAACTCACGCCACCCGGAACACCACAGCGTAATGGTGTGTCCAGACGTCGTAATCGTACTTTACTAGATATGGTGCGATCTATGATGTCTCTTACTAATTTTCTGCTATCATTTTGGAGTTATGCTTTAGAGACGGCTGCATTCACGTTAAATAGGGCACCATCTAAATCCGTTGAGACGACACCTTATGAGCTATGGTTTGGCAAAAAAAACCAAGTTGTCGTTTCTTAAAGTTTGGGGCTGTGATGCTTATGTGAAGAAGCTTCAACCTGATAAGCTCGAACCCAAATCAGAGAAATGTGTCTTCATAGGATACCCAAAGGAGACTGTTGGGTACACCTTCTATCACAGATCCGAAGGCAAGATATTCGTTGCTAAGAATGGATCATTTCTAGAGAAGGAGTTTCTCTCGAAAGAAGTGAGTGGGAGGAAAGTAGAACTTGATGAGGTAATTTTACCTGCTCCCTCATTGGATAGTAGTTCATCACTGAAATCAGTTCCAGTGATTCCTACACCAGTAAGTGAGGAAGCTAATGATGATGATCATGAAACTTTTGATCAAGTTACTACCGAACCTCATAGGTCAACCAGAGTAAGATCCACACCGGAGTGGTACGGTAACCCTATTCTGGAGGTCATGTTACTTGACCATGACGAACCTACGAACTATGAGGAAGCGATGAGCCTAGATTCCGCAAAATGGCTTGAGGCCATGAAATCTGAGATGGAATCCATGTATGAGAACAAAGTGTGGACTTTGGTTGACTTGCCCGATGATCGGCATGCCATAAATAATAAATGGATCTTCAAGAAGAAGACTGACGTTGACGGTAATGTTACTGTCTACAAAGCTCGACTTGTTGCAAAAGGTTTTCAACAAGTTCAAGGAGTTGACTACGATGAGACCTTCTCACCCGTAGCGATGCTTAAGTCCGTCTGAATCATGTTAGCAATTGCCGCATTTTTTGATTATGAAATGTGGCAAATGGATGTCAAAACTGCATTCCTTAGTGGATATCTTAAAGAAGAGTTGTATATGGTGCAACCAGAAGGTTATGTCGATCCAAAAGTTGCTAACAAAGTGTGCAAGCTCCAGCGACCCATTTATGGACTGGTGCAAGCCTCTCGGAGTTGGAATATATG
This sequence comes from Triticum dicoccoides, assembly GCF_002162155.2. Classification (NCBI taxonomy): domain Eukaryota; kingdom Viridiplantae; phylum Streptophyta; class Magnoliopsida; order Poales; family Poaceae; genus Triticum; species Triticum dicoccoides. Next base: position 396,033,861 of record NC_041388.1, on the reverse strand, counting down.
CTTTGATAGTGTGATCAAAGCATATGGTTTTATACAGACTTTTGGAGAAGCCTGTATTTACAAGAAAGTGAGTGGGAGCTCTATAGCATTTCTGATATTATATGTAGATGACATATTATTGATCGGAAATGATACTGAATTTCTGAATAGCATAAAAGGATACTTGAATAAGGAGTTTTCAATGAAAGACCCCGGTGAAGCTACTTATATATTAGGCATCAAGATCTATAGAGATAGATCAAGATGCTTAATTGGACTTTCACAAAGCACATACCTTGATAAAGTTTTGAACAAGTTCAAAAGGGATCAAGCAAATAAAGGGTTCTTGTATGTGTTACAAGGTGTGAAGTTGAGTCAGACTCAATGCCCGACCACTACAGAAGATAGAGAGAAAATGAAAGGTGTTTCCAATGCTTCAGCCATAGGCTCTATCATGTATGCAATGTTGTGTACCTGACCTGATGTGTGCCTTGCTATCAGTTTAGCAGGAAGGTACCAAAGTAATCCAAGAGTGGATCACTGGACAACGGTCAAGAACATCCTGAAATACCTGAAAAGGACTAAGGATACGTTTCTCGTATATGGAGGTGACAAATAGCTCGTCGTAAATGGTTATGCCGATGCAAGCTTTGACACTGATCCGGATGACTCTAAGTCACAAACCGGATACGTGTTTTTATTAAATGGTGGAGCTGTCAGTTGGTGTAGTTCCAAGCAGAGCGTCATGGCGGGATCTACGTGTGAAGCGGAGTACATAGCTGCTTCGGAAGCAGCAAATGAAGGAGTCTGGATGAAGGAGTTCATATCCGATCTAGGTGTCATACCTAGTGCATCGGGTCCAATGAAAATCTTTTGTGACAATACTGGTGCAATTTCCTTGGTAAAGGAATCCAGATTTCACAAGAGAACCAAGCACATCAAGAGACGCTTCAATTCCATCCGCGAGCAAGTCAAGGAGGGAGACATCGAGATTTGCAAGATACATACGGATCTGAATGTTGCAGACCCATTGACTAAGCCTCTCTCACGAGCAAAACATGATCAACACCAAGACTCAATGGGTGTTAGAATCATTACAATGTAATCTAGATTATTGATTCTAGTGCAAGTGGGAGACTGTAGGAAATATGCTCCATAGGCAATAATAAAGTTGTTATTTATATTTCCTTATATCATGATAAATGTTTATTATTCATGCTAGAATTGTATTAACTGGAAACTTGGTACATGTGTGAATACATAGACAAACAGAATGTCACTAGTATGCATCTACTTGACAGCTCGTAGAATCAATGATGGTTATGTTTCCTAACCATAGACATGAGTTGTCATTTGATTAATGGGATCACATCATTATAGAATGATGTGATTGACTTGACCCATCCATTAGCTTAGCATGATGATCGTTTAGTTTGTTGCTATTGCTTTCTCCATAACTTATACATGTTCCTGTGACTATGAGATCATGCAATTCCTAAATACCGGAGGAACACTTTGTGTGCCACAAAATGTCACAACGTAATTGGGTGATTATAAAGGTGCTCTACAGGTGTCTCCAATGGTGTTTGTTGAGTTGGCATAGATCGAGATTAGGATTTGTCACTCTGATTGTCGGAGAGGTATCTCCGGGCCCTCTCGATAACGCACATCAATATAAGCCTTGGTAGCAATGTGATTAATGAGTTAGTTGCGGGATGATGCATTACGGGATGAGTAAAGAGACTTGTCTGTAAGGAGATTGAACTCAGTATTGAGATACCGACGATCGAATCTCAGGCAAGTAACATACCGACGACAAAGGGAACAACGTATATCGTTATGCGGTTTGACCGATAAAGATCATTGTAGAATATGTGGGGGCCAATATGAACCATAGTGGAAATGAGGAAGATGCGGCCAAGGTGGGGGCGCGCCCCCCAAGCCCAATCAGAATTGGGAAGGGGGCCAGCCCCCTTTCCTTCTCTCCCTCTCCCCCTTCCTTCCCTCCCTCTCCCCCTTTCTTCCCTCTCCTACTCCAACTAGGGAAGGGGGAATCCTACTCCCACCGGGAGTAGGACTCCCCCCATGGGCGCGCCTAGGAGTCCGGCCCTCTCCCCCTCCTCCACTCCTTTATATACGGGGGAGGGGGGCACCCCATAGACACACAAGTTGATCGTTGATCTCTTAGCCGTGTGCGGTGCCCCCCTCCACCATATTCCACCTTGGTCATATCGTCGTAGTGCTTAGGCGAAGCCCTGTACCGGTAGCTTCATCATCACCATCATCATGCCGTCATGCTGACAAAGCTCTCCCTCGACACTCAGCTGGATCGAGAGTTCGTGGGATGTCACCAAGCCGAATGTGTGCAGATCGCGGAGGTGTCGTACTTTCGGTACTAGGATTAGTCGGATCATGAAGACGTACGACTACATCAACCGCGTTGTCATAACGCTTCCGCTTACGGTCTATGAGCGTACGTGGACAACACTCTTCCCCTCTTGTTGCTATGCATCATCATGATAGATCTTGCATGTGCGTAGGATTTTTTTTGAAATTACTGCGTTCCCCAACACTCACATGGGCAATGCTCTAATAATGAAGATCATCACACTTTTATTTACTTACAACTCAAAAATTACAACTCTATAATAGAACCAAATATGACTCTATATGAATGCCTCCGGCGGTGTACCAGGATGTGCAATGACTCAAGAGCGACATGTATAAAAATGATGAAAGGTGTCTTTGCCACAAATTAATACGATGTCAACTACATGATCATGCAAAGCAATATGACAATGATGATGCATGTCATAATAAACAGAACGGTGGAAAGTTGCATGGCAATATATCTCGGAATAGTTATGGAAATGCCATAATAGGTAGGTATGGTGGCTGTTTTGAGGAAGGTATATGGTGGGTGTATGGTACCGGCGAAAGTTGCACAGCACTAGAGAGGCTAGCAATGGTGGAAGGATGAGAGTGCGTATAATCCATGGACTCAAGATTACTCATAAAGAACTCACATACTTATTGCAAAAATCTATTAGTCATCAAAACAAAGTACTACGCGCATGCTCCTAGGGGGATAGATTGGTAGGAAAATACCATCGCTCGTCCTCGACTGCCACTCATAAGGAAGACAATCAAAAAATATCTCATGCACCAACTTCGTTACATAACGGTTCACCATAAGTGCATGCTACGGGACTCGCAAACCTTAACACAAGTATTTATCAAATTCACAATTACTCACTATCATGACTCTAATATCACCATCTTTATATCTCAAAACAATCATAAGGAACCAAATTTCTCATAGTATTCAATGAAGTTTATATGAAAGTTTTTATTATATCCCTCTTGGATGCCTACCATATTAGGACTAAATTTATAACCAAAGCAAATTACCATGATGTTTAAAGACTCTCAAAATAATATAAGTGAGGCATGAGAGTTCATTAATTTCTATAAAATAAAACCACCTCCACGCTCTAAAAAGATATAAGTGAAGCACTAGAGCAAAATTGCCTAGCTCAAAAGATATAAGCGAAGCACATAGAGTATTCTAATAAACCACTATCCATGCGTGTCCGTCTCAAAAGGTGTGTACGACAAGGATGACTGTGGAAAAATAAAAAGCAAAGACTCAAATCATACAAGACACTCCATGCAAAACACATATCATGTGGCGAATAAAAATATAACCTCAAGTAAAGTTACCGATAGACGAAGATGAAAGAGGGGATGCCTTCTGGGGCATCCCCAAGCTTAGGCTCTTGGTTGTCCTTGAATATTACCTTGGGGTGCCTTGGGCATCCCCATGCTTAGGCTCTTGCCACTCCTTATTCCATAGTCCATCAAATTCTTACCCAAAACTTGAATACTTCACAACACAAAACTTAACAGAAAACCTAATAAGCTCCGTTAGTATAAGAAAATAAATCACCACTTTTGTTACTGTTGTGAACTCCTTCTTTATTTATATTGGTGTAATATCTACTGTATTACAACTTTTCCATGGTTCATACCCCCCGTTACTACCCATAGAATCATCAAATTAGCAAACAACACATAGAAAACAGAATATGTCAAAAATAGAACAGTCTGTAGCAATCTGTAACTATCAGATACTTCTGTAACTCCAAAACTTCAGAAAAATTAGGTCAACCTAAGCAATTTGTTTACTTATCTATTGAAAGAATAATCAATATTTTATCACGCTTCTGTTAAAAATGAGAATTTTTTTCCTGAGCGCAAAAGTTCTGTTTTTTAGCAGGATCAAATCAACTATCACCATAAGTCATCCCAAAGGTCTTACTTGGCACTAACCCTAATTAAAACACAAAAACCACATCTAACCAGAGGCTAGATGATTTATTTAATGCAAAACAGAACCTAAAAGCAAAAACAAAAATAAGATTGGGTTGCCTCCCAACAAGCGCTATTGTTTAACGCCCTTAGCTAGGCATAAAACATGAATAGATCTAGGTGTAATCGTAGTAATGATAAGGGAAATCTCGAAAAATCCTCTCATACTCCCTTCATTCAGCAGCAAGTTCTCTTTGCGGTAAGCAAAAGTAATCAAAAGGGCTAAATTTAGTGGGATAAGAATCCCCAAGATCAAGTTCGGGAGGAATTGGCTCCTCCTTCGGCCCCTTGTATTGTATGACCGACTTATCATTATAAGCATTTTTGGCAAAAAGTCATGAGCTTGTGTCCAAGAGAGAAGCCCATTCCGTTGTTTTGTATAGCAAAATTATCATTAAGCTTGGAAATCTTATCAATTAAAACATCAGTAGGGACCCTCTTTCTTAAACTTTCATTATAAGAAATATGATCTGAAGATCATAAACGGATTACGTCCTCTTGATTAAAGAGAATCCCCTCTATGGGAGGACGACCACCATCTACTTTATAATGTGCGACAATCTCACTAGCTTCTTTCATAATAAACCTAAACTCATGTGCTAGTAATATAGTGGCGGCGCGCTTAACCGAGGAATGCTCAATATTAGAAAACTCTAGAGCATATGAACAAATTGTCTTTCAAGTTCAACCACGAGCAAAGATATAGCATCCACAAGACTACTAGTTTTATGGAGAATAGATCCACCCAAAGTGGGAAGCGCACCAGCACACGTAAAGAAATCTTGAATAACCCCTTTTCCAATAATATTGCCGCTACCTATGCGAAGTTTTATTAGTATGTAGAATAGTAGATTCTTCATGAGGATTAGTATTAGAAAAAGCATCCAAGTTTCCTGCATTGGTACTACTATCTGTTTCAGGGATAACTTCCCCAATTTCAGACATGGTGCCAACAAATCGGTCTAGCAAACGAGCAAACCAAGAGGCAAATGCAGAAGACGAACGGAAATGGGGCGAAGAAAAGGCAAATCTTTTTGAAAATTGTTTTAGAAGTGGGGGAGAGGAAACCGAGAGGTGAATGGCGAATAATGTAATTCAAGATATGAGAGTTTATGATGGGTACTTGGTATGTCTTGACTAGGGGTAGATCTCCCCAGCTACGGCACCAGAAATTCTTCCTGCTACTTCTTGAGCTTGTGTTGGTTTTTCCCTTGAAGAGGGAAAGGGTGATGCAGCAATGTAGAGATAAGGATTTCCCTCAGTTTGAGAACCAAGGTATCAATCTGATACATCTCCAACATATCTATTATTTTTTATTGTTCCATGCTAGTATATTATCTGTTTTGGATGTTTTATATGCATTATTATGCTATTTTATATTATTTTTGGGACTAACCTATTAACCTAGAGACCAGTGTCAGTTCCTATTTTTTCCTTGTTTTAGAGTTTCGCAGAAAAGGAATATCAAACGGAGTCCAAACGGAATGAAACTTTCGTGATGATTTTTCTTGGACTAGAAGACATCCAGAGGACTTGGAGTACACATCAGGGAAGCCACGAGGCGGCCACAAGGATGGAGGGCAGGCCCTGGGGGTAGGGCGCGTCCCCCACCCTTGTGGGCCCCCTCGTGACTCCACCGACCTATTTCTTCCGCCGATATATTCTCAAATATTCGCAAACCAATCAGGAGAGCCACGAAAACACTTTTCCATCACCGCAACCTTTTGTACCCGTGAGATCCCATCTAGGGGCCTTTTCCGGCGTCCTGCCGGAGGGGGATTCGATCATGAAGGGCTTCTACATCAACACCATTGCCCTTCCGATGAAGCGTGAGTAGTTTACCACAGACCTACGGGTCCATAGCTAGTAGCTAGATGGTTTCTTCTCTATCTTTGATTCTCAATACCATGTTCTCCTCGATGTTCTTGGAGATCTATCCTATGTAATACTCTTTTTGCGGTGTGTTTGCCGAGATCCGATGAATTGTGGATTTATGATCAGCTTGTCTATGAATATTATTTGAATCTCCTCTGAATTATTATATGCATGATTTGATATCTTTGCAAGTCTCTTCGAACTATCGATTTGGTTTGGCCAACTAGATTGGATTTTCTTGCAATGGGAGATGTGCTTAGCTTTGGGTTCAATCTTGCGGTGCTTGCTCCCAGTGACAGAATGGGAACCAACACGTATTGTATTGTTGCCATCAAGGATCACAAGATGGAGTTTTCATCATATTGCTTGAGTTTATCCCGCTAGATCATGTCATCTTACTTAATGCATTACTCTGTTCTTCATGAACTTAATATTCTAGATGCAGGCAGGAGTCAGTCGATGTGTGGATTAATAGTAGTAGATGCAGGCATAAGTCGTTCTACTTGATACAGATGTGATGCCTATATTCATGATCATTGCCTTAGATATCATCATAACTTTGCGCTTTTCCATCAATTTCTCAGCAGTAATTTGTTCACCCACCGTAATATTTTCTATCTTGAGAGAAGCCTGTAGTGAAACCTATGGCCCCCGGGTCTACTTTCCATCATATATAGTTACCAATCTACAATTTTAGTTTCCTATTTACTTCCTTTGCAATCTTTTAATTTTAGTTCCCTAAACCAAAAATACCAAAAATATTACTTTACCATCTATCCATCTCTATCAGATCTCTCTTTGCAAAAATAATAGTGAAGGGATTGAAAAGCCCTTTATCGCGTTGGGTGCAAGTTGGTGTTTGTTTGTGGAGGTATACGGTGACTTGTGCGTCATCTCCTACTGGATTGATACCTTGGTTCTCAAACTGAGGGAAATACTTACTCTACTTTGCTGCACCACCCTTTCCTCTTCAAGGGAAAAACCAACGCAAGCTCAAGAAGTAGCAGGAAGAATTTCTGACGCCGTTGCCGGGGAGATCTACTGAAGGAAATATGCCCTAGAGGCAATATAAAGTTGTTATTTATATTTCATTATATCATGATAAATGTTTATTATTCATGCTAGAATTGTATTAACCGGAAACTTAGTACATGTGTGAATACATAGACAAACAGAGTGTCACTAGTATGCCTCTACTTGACTAGCTCGTTAATCAAAGATTGTTAAGTTTCCTAACCATAAACATGAGTTGTCATTTGATAAACGGGATCACATCATTAGAGAATGATGTGATTTACTTGACCCATCCGTTAGCTTAGCATTATGATCGTTTAGTTTACTGCTATTGCTTTCTCCATAACTTATATGTTCCTATGACTATGAGATTATGCAACTTCTGAATACCGGAGGAACACTTAGTGTGCTATCAAACGTCACAATGTAACTGGGTGATTATAAAGATGCTCTATAGGTGTCTCCGATGGTGTTTGTTCAGTTGGCATAGATCAAGATTAGGATTTGTCACTCCGATTGTTGGAGAGGTATCTCTGGGCCCTCTCGATAATGCACATCACTGTAAGCCTTGCATGCAATGTGACTAATGAGTTAGTTACGGGAAGTTACATTATGTAATGAGTAAAGAGACTTGCCGGTAACGAGATTGAACTAGATATGATGATACCGACGATCGAATCTCGGCAAGTAACATACCGATGACAAAGGGAACAATGTATGTTGTTATGCGGTTTGACCGATAAAGATCTTCGTAGAATATGTAGGAACCAATATGAGCAACCCGGTTCCTGTGACGCCCGGTTATTTAAGCTACAGTAAACCTCTGCTAATGATGCCACGTCACCTCGATTAATGTTGCTAATCTCATGTTAGTTCGAAACCGGTTCGAATTCAAAATTTAATTAAAGGCAAACAACAAAAGTTTTCAAATATTAAAACTAAAATGTTCGGAGTGAGCCAAATAATTCATAAGTAAGTATGGTGGAGAAACCACACTTTTATAAAAGTGTAAAATACTCTAAAATGTTTTAAACAGTAGCAAAAACAATTAGCTGAATGCCTTTTACAACAAATAAAATATTAAACTATTTTATTTTGTTGCCCAAACTTATGTGGCAGTAGCTAATTACTAACGCTAAATTAGGGACTAATTTTATAGTTTATAATGCTAAAATAAATGAGGAGCTAAAATAAAATAGAAAACAGAAAAGGAATAATAAACAAAATAGAACAAAAGAAATAAAAACAGAAAAGGCCTCCCCCCATTGGGCCTCGGCCCACCCACATGCCCGGCCGGCCCCCCACTCCCTTATCTCCACTTCCCCATCCCGAAACCCTAGCCGCCCCCCCACTCGCTCTCTCCCCCTCCCCCGATCCAGTTCTGGATCGCGATCGGGAGAAGCCCGAAGCCGCCCGACGCCACCCCGGTGCACGTCCCCGACGCCCCTGGCGCCGCCACCCGTCGCTCGAAGCCGTCCCCGGCGCCACCGTCCTCCTCCCCGACGCCGTCGCCCGTCGCCGCCTGGAGACCACGCCGCCCCGGACCGCGTCGCCGGACTGCCTCCTCGACGCCGTCGTCTCCGCCCTCCTCCTCAACACCCGCTGCCCTAGACCCTACTTCTCGATGTGAGCACGCACGCGCCCCTCCTCTCCTTCCCTGTCACCGCGTCGCGCCCGACCGCCCCGACGAGCTCCTCGACGTGCCCCCGTGCCTGTCGCCGCGCCCGGCTGCGCACACCCGCGCCTCGATGCGCCCGGTCCCGTCGCCCCTGCTCGCTTGGGATCGATCTGGCGCGTGCCCACGCGCGCCCGACCATCTGCTGCATGCCCGTCGCCGGCGCACGCATGTCCACGGCTCCGGTCCCCTCCGCCCCGTCGCCCTATTCCGGCCGGCGCTCGTGCGGCTCCCTGGCCACCGGCGCTCGCGCCCGGCCTGCCGCTTCACTTGGGCGGGTTACACCCGCAACCAGGGGCTCCGCCCTGTTTTGCCAGTCTCCACAACCGCTGCGCCCAACCTCGTCCAGCCTACCTCGCCGCCGTCGGCCGGACCGGCCCCCGTCGCGCCCCGGCAGCCGCGCTGCTGAACCCGCCCGAGGCCAGCGCCCAGGCTCGCCCCATCGAGCGCTCGTGCCCGCGTGCTCGCACGCCCGACCCGATAGACCCCAGTGGCCCACTGACATGGGGGGCCCCACCCCACAGAACGTTTAAAAAAAGTATTAAAAATAAAAATAATAAATAAAAATAAAAATGATTTTATAAAATTAATTATTAATTAATTAATTATCTAATGAATTAATTAAGTTAATTAATCCTACTTAATTAGTAATTAACCTGTTAGTCTAACTAAGCAGTAGTTAGTTAACCTAACCCTAATTAATTAAACAGAGTATGACAGGTGGGTCCCACACGTCAGCCTGACCAGTCAACACCTCTGTTGACTGATGATGTCATGCTGACGTCATGCTGATGCAGTAATACTATTTTTGAATTTAATTAATAATTAACGAATTAGAAAATGATTTAAAAACTTTAAAAATTAATATAAAATAAACCGTAACTCGGATGAAAATACTTTCTACATGAAAGTTGCTCAGAACGACGAGACGATTCCGGATATGCAGTCCGTTCGTCCGCCACACACCCCTAACCTATCGAACTCGCAACTTTTCCCCTCCGGCTCCTTTGCCCGAAAACGCGAAACACCTGGAATACTTTCCCGGATGTTTCCCCCCTTCATCGGTATCACCTACTACCGCGATTGGGCACACCTAGCATCGTTACTTGTCATGTCATGCATCGATATGCATTTGTTTGCATTGTATTCATTGTTTCTTCCCCCTCTTCTCTCCGGTAGACTACGAGACCGACGCTGCTGCTGCCCAGTTCGACTATGGAGTTGACGACCCCTCTCTCTTGCCAGAGCAACCAGGCAAGCCCCCCCCCTTGATCATCAGATATCGCCTACTCTTCTCTATACTGCTTGCATTAGAGTAGTGTAGCATGTTACTGCTTTCCGTTAATCCTATTCTGATGCATAGCCTGACCTTGTTGCTACATCTGTTGATACCTTACCAGCAATCCTAAATGCTTAGTATAGGATGCTAGTTTATCATCATTAGCCCTACATTCTTGTCAGTCTGCCTTGCTATACTATTGGGCCGTGATCACTCGGGAGTTGATCACGGGTATATATTATACATACATACATACTATACAGATGGTGACTAAAGTCGGGTCAACTCAAAGAGTACCCGCGAGTGATTCACGGATTGGGGGCTGAAGGGACCTTTGTCCCGACGGCCCTCTGTGTGGATCTTTGTGGCGGAGCGACAGGGCAGGTTGAGACCGCCTAGGAGAGAGGTGGGCCTGGCCCTGTTCGGCGTTCGCGGATACTTAACACGCTTAACGAGATCTTGGTATTTGATCTGAGTTGGCTACGAGCCTATACGCACTAACTATCTACGCGGGAGTAGTTATGGGTATCCCGACGTCGTGGTATCAGCCGAAGCACTTCAGACGTCAGCGACGGAGCGGCGCGCGCCGAATTGGACTGGAACGCCACTAGGCTAGGTCTGCTTTCGGCCGCGTACGCAACATGCAGGTGTGCTATGGGCGATGGGCCCAAACCCCTGTGCGCTTAGGTTTAGACCGGCGTGCTGGCCTCTCTGTTGAGCCTAGGTGGGGCTGCGACGTGTTGATCTTCCGAGGCCGGGCATGACCCAGGAAAGTGTGTCCGGCCAAATGGGATCAAGCGTGTTGGGTAAGATGGTGCACCCCTGCAGGGAAGTTAATCTATTCGAATAGCTGTGATCTTCGGTAACAGGACGACTTGGAGTTGTACCTTGACCTTATGACAACTAGAACCGGATACTTAATAAAACGCACCCTTCCAAGTTCCACAGACAATCCGGTGATCGCTTTTCTACAGGGCGACGAGGAGAGGATCGCCGGGTAGATTTATGCTATGCGATGCTACTTGGAGATGCTACTTGGAGATGCTACTTGGAGGACTTCTATCTACTCTCTTCTACATGCTGCGAGTCGGAGGCTGCCAGAAGCGTAGTCTTCGATAGGACTAGCTATCCCCCTTTTATTCTGGCAACCTGCAGTTTAGTCCACCGATATGGCCTCCTTACACATATACCCATGCATATGTAGTGTAGTTCCTTGCTTGCGAGTACTTTGGATGAGTACTCACGGTTGCTTTCTCCCCCTTTTCCCCCTTTCCTTTCTTTCTGGTTGTCGCAACCAGATGCTGGAGTCCAGGAGCCAGACGCCACCGTCGACGACGACTCCTACTACGCTGGAGGTGCCTACTACCACGTGCAGCCTGCTGACGATGACCAGGAGTAGTTTAGGAGGATCCCAGGCAGGAGGCCTGCGCCTCTTTCGATCTGTATCCCAGTTTGTGCTAGCCTTCTTAAGGCAAACTTGTTTAACTTATGTCTGTACTCAGATATTGTTGCTTCCGCTGACTCGTCTATGATCGAGCACTTGTATTCGAGCCCTCGAGGCCTATGGCTTGTATTATGATGCTTGTATGACTTATTTATGTTTTAGAGTTGTGTTGTGATATCTTCCCGTGAGTCCCTGATCTTGATCGTACACGTTTGCGTGCATGATTAGTGTACGATTGAATCGGGGGCGTCACAGTTTGGTATCAGAGCCGACTGCCTGTTGGAATCCCCCTTTCCAACTCCTTGGCCGAAGTTGAGTCTAGTCATTGCAAAACTTTTACTAACTTGGCTGTGTGCCTTACGGGCCCACTTCGCCATTGGGTGGTATTAGGATCTTTTATTCCTCGACCTATACTCTGGGACTTTGATCTCTCTTCTATTCGGGTTAAATGATCTTTGCTAAATCTAACATCAGGATCTCGTTATCACTTTCACCCGGAGAGCCCCTTATTAATGATGATCGTCTGCGGCACGTGAAGACCCTAAAGATACTCTTCGCTGTTAACCCAAGAACTTATGTTCATCGCATTTGCAATTCCCCTTCCACCGTCAACCCTTATGGATAACTACTTGCAGTTGTTATTCTTACATTCATCCCCAGTTGGTCTTGTTATTACCAGATACCTCGAAACACTCGTCGTTGTTTCGATAATCCTTTGAGCTTACCGCCTTGCTGTTCTTTGTCACCTGAATACCCCTATGGATAATTCTCGCACTTATCGAGTATCCGCTCATCCCACAATTGTTCATGTGTTTCACAATGGTCTTTGAAATACTATTCGATCCTCCAAAAATCCTCAGCAACCTATTGCTCTGGAATTTCTTGTTTGCTTTCATTATGATTAATCCCATAAGTATAGAAATCTTATTGACATTCCTTGTCATTATCATTTTGAGTCTGTTGACTCAATATGTTGCGAATGCACGCAATCATCAGTTGATCCTTTTTAAATTATCTCTCCGGCTCAGACGTCTTTCAATCATGAGCTGGTTCTCGACCAAACTATCTGTCATTGATTGTGCCTCTGGTATATTCAATTGATACGTCCTTGATCAGAACGTCTGTTTCTGATCCTTTGTTTTGGAAATCATAATTCCTTTGCATTTTAGCTTTGAATTATTCAGATGATTCCATAACCTGTTGCATTCGCATTCCTTCCTCTTCTGGTTGAGTATCGATACTCACATCAGATCCTTTGTGGACCATCAAGTCCTGTGTTGGGTTGTTATCCGACAGTGTCCTTCACATTTGATCACTTTGTGAGTTCATCCCCTGATACATGATGCCCTTGTTAAGTTGTATCCTCTGCTTGGCCAACCATGCTCTGCTTTCGGGCTTGTGTTATTTACTCTTGAAACTTGTGGTATATGTTTCTAAGAAGCCCCTATGGGTTAAACATATGCCTTCTCTAAACCGTGTGAACCCGAAAGTTTTCACGAGTCATACTCTTCTGGTGCTTCACCAGACAAAATTTCAACACTGCAACTTCATCGAACGTGAGAAGTGAATGAAAGGTTATGCATTGGAGAAGTGAGAGTCGACCTTGAACTTGTGTTCATGCCCATGGATGCGATATATATCCTATCATGAAAGCTTCTTGTAACAATAACTATTTCCTTGATAACTAACCTATGGTATCTGTGAATTGATCCCTTGCAACCGTGGTTCCGACCATGATTGTTCTTCTTTGATCTCATTTCTCGGACAAGTTAAAACAATTGTCTTCTATGGATCAATACACCAGTCCAACCTTTACTTTGATCTTGTGTCGAGTATTACCCCCCTGGTATCTCGAGATTATCATGGAACTGCATAACTTTTTATGAGTTCTTCATCAAGTGCTACCTTCCCACCGATTCCAATTTTTCGCGGGCTCTGAGTTATTGAACACTCAAAGACACCGATAACTGAACCGAGTCCGCTCTACGGTTCAACAACTCTTCAGTAAGCTTCTATAAGTACGAGTTTGTTACCCGATCACGCCATTCCTAGCCTGTTTGGCTATATCATTGTCGTGATGATTCTAACGGTGCTACCTAGTCCTTATTTTCGGAGCACCAATTTTCGACGATGAACTAACCTTATGTCGATTTTCCTCGTCATACCCTTTCACCTTAAACAACAAGCTTGAGTTCGAGTTTGCGTCGTAACTGTGGTTCCAATAACCTCTTGCTTCATTATTTCTTTGACTTGATGTCGTCGCTGATTGACTACATCTGCATGAAATCTCTCGACAATTGTGTCGTGATCATCATCAACCTTATGAGCTCTTCCAGGAATTCAATTGAATTCATGATGGGTAATACCATCCTTGCCCCTCGATGATTCCTGTTCTCATCGACCACTTTATTGCCTTCCGTTCAACACAACTTGTTCGTGTTTTGTGTAAACCTTGAGATCACTGCTACCCAGCAGTTGATCTTCCTTACCTCAGAAGTATTACCATCTCTTTTTGTCAAGAATGTGGTGAGAATTTCACCACCTCTTAATAATTCTTGATATCATAATACTTCTTGCCATCTTCGTTCATTCCTTGGTCCCCGTATTGTTTTCAACTGGAATACCGACAATGGAGCTATGACGTGTGAATTCAAAACTTGTAGCAACCCTATTGCTTTGAAGTTAATGGTCGGTCGTTCATTCTTAGACTATTGATTATTGAATCATCATTCCGGCATTGGTCGTGCAACCCAGCCCATATTCCCGGTGCACCTCTCATCCAATGTTTAACTGTGTATGTTCTCCTCGAGCATACACCATTTTCTCATTTGATCCGACAAATGTTATCTCCTTGTTCACATAATTGTGGAAATCCATCTTTTGGAAATCTCGATGAATTGCCGTTGAGTTCACCAGACACCTCCTTGTCCTCTCCTTGGGTTAATGATGAACTCTTGTTAACGGAAATCCCTTCATAGTTCATTTCCCCGAGAATCTTACAATGTCGTCTCGTCAATTTGCGTTGCACCTTTTCTTCTCAGGAATCCTAAGTCTGAGGTATCCTAACACCAATCGGATCTGAATCTCGGTCGGATATGATGGTTGGGACAACTTTCCAAGAGTTATGATGATGATCCTTTGATGACCCGGTAACATGATGTCATGCCTCGCACCCCCCCCCCCGGCTGGAGGACCTATCATTATAGATTCCTTTTCAGCAAGGTTATCCGTTCATCCATAGGGAAATTGTAAGACTTATTCTACAAGTTATTCCTGATGGATCCTTCATGTTTCCAAAGTCTGATCTTCACCTGAAGACCATGTCAATGCTATCTCGAAGCATGTCAATGGTACACCGATTTTTAACAGGAACATTTGAAGCACGATGCTAAATTTTGTTTATCATTTATCCTAACACCGTTGTATGGGTAATATCATGAGATTCCTCCCCCCTTACCTAAATGGTTGTCTACTTTATATCCTGTCATGGATATCTTGCTCTGCTTGTCCTTGGGAAGGATATACCCTTGAAATATTTGTTTAAACATATTTTCCTTTCCATTGTTCTGTTTAATCTGATGATCATATTTTCCTTCCATTGGTTTGTTTAAACCTTTTCTATGATCTATATGATATAAGCAGTAATAATCCACTGCTTGTGCAAACACCTCGATGTACAACTCTGTCAGTAAGACCCTGTTGCTATCGCTGATGACATTTCGGTAACCACCGATGGACGAGGACTTTGCCTATTGGTCCGCCTCGTTTTAACGAGCAGGAAAGTGGTTCTCTTCGTTCCTCGCCCTTGGTACCGATGTTGTTGCCGACATAACTATCAGGCTATCCCCTGACATACTATGCCTACATGGTCGTGCAAGACGTCACCGCTCCTTCTACTTTTATCCCACATGGTGGGCCCATAACCCACAGTTCCACAGGATCGAAACCTGACTCTCCGGTACGTCCTTGTTGTCACAGTTATTCCTCGCGCTTGACTTTGTAAGTAATTCATGGGCCACTTGCCCAGTGATCTATTCTGCTATCTGATGCAATGCTTATTCACATTGCTCTAAACCCCTTCGACACTTCGTATCAGGCATCGAACGGTTGCCTGCTCGCTCGAAGCATCCCATGAAACCTCATTACTTTGCTCTCGATATTTTCTTAAGTTTCAACTCGAGAGTTACTTTCTGCCACCTTCCCCGATGTTATCGAACGAATAGTCAACCTTGTAGAGGTTTGTTCTCCCGGAATACCCCCTTATTCTTTCGTTAGTACGATGGAACCCCGACTTCATCATGACGACCGAAACAGCAAAATGAAGACATCAATGTCATGGATCGACCTCTTCGAGAAGAGCAACTATGACCGAGAAGAATTGTTAGAATTTCGTAACCAGATCCCTTCCCCCTTGTAACCACTCCTAAATCTCGGGACGAGATTTCTTGTAGTGGAGGAGAATTGTGACGCCCGGTTATTTAAGCTACAGTAAACCTCTGCTAATGATGCCACGTCACCTCGATTAATGTTGCTAATCTCGCGTTAGTTCGAAACTGGTTCGAATTCAAAATTTAATTAAAGGCAAACAACAAAAGTTTTCAAATATTAAAACTAAAATGTTCGGAGTGAGCCAAATAATTCATAAGTAAGTATGGTGGATAAACCACACTTTTATAAAAGTGTAAAATACTCTAAAATGTTTTAAACAGTAGCAAAAACAATTAGTTGAATGCCTTTTACAATAAATAAAATATTAAACTATTTTATTTTGTTGCCCAAACTTATGTGGCAGTAGCTAATTACTAACGCTAAATTAGGGACTACTTTTATAGTTTATAAAGCTAAAATAAATGAGGAGCTAAAATAAAATAGAAAACAGAAAAGGAATAATAAACAAAATAGAACAAAAGAAATAAAAACAGAAAAGGCCTCCCCCCATTGGGCCTCGGCCCACCCACATGCCCGCCCGGCCCCCCCACTCCCTTATCTCCACTTCCCCATCCCGAAACCCTAGCCGCCCCCCCCCACTCGCTCTCTCCCCCTCCCCCGATCCAGTTCTGGATCGAGATCGGGAGAAGCCCGAAGTCGCCCGATGCCGCCCCGGTGCACGTCCCCGACGCCCCTGGCGCCGCCACCCGTCGCCCGAAGGCGTCCCCGGCGCCACCGTCCTCCTCCCCGACGCCGTCGCCCGTCGCCGCCTAGAGACCACGCCGCCCCGGACCGCGTCGCCGGACTGCCTCCTCGACGCCGTCGTCTCCGCCCTCCTCCTCAACACCCGCTGCCCTAGACCCTACTTCTCGATGTGAGCACGCACGCGCCCCTCCTCTCCTTCCCCTGTCACCACGTCGCGCCCGACCGCCCCGACGAGCTCCTCGACGCGCCCCCGTGCCTGTCGCCGCGCCCGGCTGCGCACACCCGCGCCTCGATGCGCCCGGTCCCGTCGCCCCTGCTCGCTTGGGATCGATCTGGCGCGTGCCCACGCGCGCCCGACCATCTGCTGCATGCCCGTCGCCGGCGCACGCACGTCCACGGCTCCGGTCCCCTCCGCCCCGTCGCCCTATTCCGACAGGCGCTCGTGCGGCTCCCTGGCCACCGGCGCTCGCGCCCGGCCTGCCGCTTCACCTGGGCGGGTTACACCCGCAACCAGGGGCTCCGCCCTGTTTAGCCAGTGTCCACAACCGCTGCGCCCAACCTCGTCCAGCCTGCCTCGCCGCCGTCGGCCGGACCGGCCCCCGTCGCGCCCCGGCAGCCGCGCTGCTGAACCCGCCCGAGGCCAGCGCCCAGGCTCGCCCCATCGAGCGCTCGTGCCCGCGTGCTCGCACGCCCGACCCGATAGACCCCAGTGGCCCACTGACATGGGGGGCCCCACCCCACAGAACGTTTAAAAAAAGTATTAAAAATAAAAATAATAAATAAAAATAAAAATGATTTAATAAAATTAATTATTAATTAATTAATTATCTAATGAATTAATTAAGTTAATTAATCCTACTTAATTAGTAATTAACCTGTTAGTCTAACTAAGCAGTAGTTAGTTAACCTAACCCTAATTAATTAAACAGAGTATGACAGGTGGGTCCCACACGTCAGCCTGACCAGTCAACACCTCTGTTGACTGATGATGTCATGCTGACGTCATGCTGATGCAGTAATACTATTTTTGAATTTAATTAATAATTAACGAATTAGAAAATGATTTAAAAACTTTAAAAATTAATATAAAATAAACCGTAACTCGGATGAAAATACTTTCTACATGAAAGTTGCTCATAACGACGAGACGATTCCGGATACGCAGTCCGTTCGTCCGCCACACACCCCTAACCTATCGAACTCGCAACTTTTCCCCTCCGGCTCCTCTGCCCGAAAACGCGAAACACCGGGAATACTTTCCCGGATGTTTCCCCCCTTCGTCGGTATCACCTACTACCGCGATTGGGCACACCTAGCATCGTTACTTGTCATGTCATGCATCGATATGCATTTGTTTGCATTGTATTCATTGTTTCTTCCCCCTCTTCTCTCCGGTAGACTACGAGACCGACGCTGCTGCTGCCCAGTTCGACTACGGAGTTGACGACCCCTCTCTCTTGCCAGAGCAACCAGGCAAGCCCCCCCCCTTGATCACCAGATATCGCCTACTCTTCTCTATACTGCTTGCATTAGAGTAGTGTAGCATGTTACTGCTTTCCGTTAATCCTATTCTGATGCATAGCCTGACCTTGTTGCTACATCTGTTGATACCTTACAAGCAATCCTAAATGCTTAGTATAGGATGCTAGTTTATCATCATTGGCCCTACATTCTTGTCAGTCTGCCTTGCTATACTATTGGGCCGTGATCACTCGGGAGTTGATCACGGGTATATATTATACATACATACATACTATACAGATGGTGACTAAAGTCGGGTCAACTCGAAGAGTACCCGCGAGTGATTCACGGATTGGGGGCTGAAAGGACCTTTGTCCCGACGGCCCTCTGTGTGGATCTTTGTGGCGGAGCGACAGGGCATGTTGAGACCGCCTAGGAGAGAGGTGGGCCTGGCCCTGTTCGGCGTTCGCGGATACTTAACACGCTTAACGAGATCTTGGTATTTGATCTGAGTTGGCTATGAGCCTATACGCACTAACCATCTACGCGGGAGTAGTTATGGGTATCCCGACGTCGTGGTATCAGCCGAAGCACTTCAGATGTCAGCGACGGAGCGGCGCGCGCCGAATTGGACTGGAACGCCACTAGGCTAGGTCTGCTTTCGGCCGCGTACGCAACATGCAGGTGTGCTATGGGCGATGGGCCCAGACCCCTGTGCGCTTAGGTTTAGACCGGCGTGCTGGCCTCTCTGTTGAGCCTAGGTGGGGCTGCGACGTGTTGATCTTCCGAGGCCGGGCATGACCCAGGAAAGTGTGTCTGGCCAAATGGGATCAAGCGTGTTGGGTAAGATGGTGCACCCCTGCAGGGAAGTTAATCTATTCGAATAGCCGTGATCTTCGGTAACAGGACGACTTGGAGTTGTACCTTGACCTTATGACAACTAGAACCGGATACTTAATAAAACGCACCCTTCCAAGTTCGACAGACAATCCGGTGATCGCTTTTCTACAGGGCGACGAGGAGAGGATCGCCGGGTAGGTTTATGCTATGCGATGCTACTTGGAGATGCTACTTGGAGATGCTACTTGGAGGACTTCTATCTAATCTCTTCTACATGCTGCGAGTCGGAGGCTGCCAGAAGCGTAGTCTTTGATAGGACTAGCTATCCCCCTTTTATTCTGGCAACCTGCAGTTCAGTCCACCGATATGGCCTCCTTACACATATACCCATGCATATGTAGTGTAGTTCCTTGCTTGCGAGTACTTTGGATGAGTACTCACGGTTGCTTTCTCCCCCTTTTCCCCCTTTCCTTTCTTTCTGGTTGTCGCAACCAGATGCTGGAGTCCAGGAGCCAGACGCCACCGTCGACGACGACTCCTACTACGCTAGAGGTGCCTACTACCACGTGCAGCCTGCTGACGACGACCAGGAGTAGTTTAGGAGGATCCCAGGCAGGAGGCCTGCGCCTCTTTCGATCTGTATCCCAGTTTGTGCTAGCCTTCTTAAGGCAAACTTGTTTAACTTATGTCTGTACTCAGATATTGTTGCTTCCGCTGACTCGTCTATGATCGAGCACTTGTATTCGAGCCCTCGAGGCCCCTGGCTTGTATTATGATGCTTGTATGACTTATTTATGTTTTAGAGTTGTGTTGTGATATCTTCCCGTGAGTCCCTGATCTTGATCATACACGTTTGCGTGCATGATTAGTGTATGATTGAATCGGGGGCGTCACAGTTCCGCTACTGGTTATTGACCGGAGATGAGTCTCGATCAAGTCTACATAGTTCTCGAACCCATAGGGTCCGCACGCTTAACGTTCGATGACGATCGGTATTATGAGTTTATGTGTTTTGATGTACCGAAGGTAGTTCGGAGTCCCGGATGTGATCACGGACATGATGAGGAGTCTCGAAATGGTCGAGACATAAATATTGATATATTGGAAGGTTATGTTTGCACATCGGAATGGTTTCGGATGAGTTCGGGCATATACTAGAGTACCGGGGGGTTACCGGAACCCCTGGGGGCTTAATGGGCCTACATGGGCTTTAGTGGAAGAGAGAGGAGGCGGCCAAGAGGATGGGGCGCGCCCCCCCAAGCCCTCTCCACATTGGGAAGGGGGCCAGCCCCCCTTTCCTTCTTCTTCTCTTCCCCTTCCTTCCCCTTCCGATTAGGACTAGGAAAGGTGGTAAACCTACTCCTAGTAGGGGTAGGAATCCCACCTTCGGGGCGCACCATGCGGGCCGGCCGCCCCCCTCCTCCACTCCTTTATATACGGGGGGATGAGGCACCCCATAGACACACAATTTGACAATTGTTTTAGTTGTGTGCGGTGCCCCCCTCCACAGATACACACCTCAATCATATCGTCATAGTGCTTAGACGAAGCCCTGCGCCGTAACTTCATCATCACCATCAACACGCCATCGTGCTGACGAAACTCTCCCTCAGCCTCAACTGGATCAAGAGTATGAGGGACGTCACCGAGCTGAACGTGTGCAGATCGGGGAGGTGTCAGCATTCGGCACTTGATCGTTTGGATCGCGAAGACGTCCGTGTACATCAACCGCGTTTCTTAATGCTTCCGCTTTCGGTCTACGAGGGTAAGTAGACATACTCTTCCCTCTCATTGTTATGCATCCATAGATAGATCTTGCATGATCATAGGATTTTTTTTGAAATAATGCGTTCCCCAACAGTGGCATCCGAGCTAGGTCTATGCGTAGATGTTATATGCACGAGTAGAACACAAAGGAGTTGTGGGCGTGGGTATATACATATTGCTTGCCGTCACTAGTTGTTTCTTGATTCGGCGGTATTGTTGGATGAAGTGGCCCGGACTGACATTACATGACCGCGCTCATGAGAGTGGTTCTACCGACGTGCTTTGCACACAGGTGGCTGGCGGGTGTCTCTTTCTCTAACTTTAGTTGAATCGGATTCAATGAACATGGTTCTTTCTGAAGATTGAAAAGCAATCACTATACCGCGTTTTGGTTTTTGATGTGTAGGTAAGAACGGATCTTGCTAAGCCCGTAGTAGCCACGTAAAACTTGCAACAATAAAGTAGAGGACGTCTAACTTGTTTTTGCAGGGCATGTTGTGATGTGATATGGTCAAGACGTCATTATATAAATTGTTGTATGAGATGATCATGTTTTGTAACACAGTTATCGGCAACTAGCAGGAGCCATATGGTTGTCGCATTATTGTATGAAATGCAATCGCCATGTAATTGCTTTACTTTATCACTAAGCGGTAGAGATAGTCGTAGAAGCAATAGTTGGCGAGACAAAAACGATGCTACGATGGAGATCAAGGTGTCAAGCCGGTGGCGATGGTGATCTGGACGGTGCTTTGGAGATCGAGATCAACCAGCACAAGGTGATGATGGCCATATCATATCACTTATATTGATTGCATGTGATGTTTATCCTTTATGCATCTTATTTTGCTTAGTACGGCGGTAGCATTATTATACGATCTCTCACTAAATTTCAATGTATGAGTGTTCTCCCTGAGTATGCACCACTGCTACAGTTCGTCGTGCCGAGACACCACGTGATGATCGGGTGTGATAAGCTCTATGTTCACATACAACGGGTGCAAGCCATTTTTGCACAAGCAGAATACTCAGGTTAAACTTGACGGGCCTAGCATATGCAGATATGGCCTCAGAACACTGAGACCGAAAGGTCAAGCGTGAATCATATACTAGATATGATCAACATAGTGATGTTCACCATTGAAAACTACTCCATCTCACGTGATGATCGGACATGGTTTAGTTGATATGGATCACGTGATCACTTAGATGATTAGAGGGATGTGTATCTAAGTGGGGGTTCTTAAGTAATTTGATTAATTGGAATTTAATTTATCATGAATTTAGTACCTGATAGTATTTTGCATGTCTATGTCATTGTAGATAAATGGCCCGTGTTGTTGTTTCGTTGAATTTTAATGCATTCCTAGAGAAAGCTAAGTTGAAAGATGATGGTAGCAACTACATGGACTGGGTCCGTAACTTCAGGATTATCCTCATTGCTCCACAAAAGTATTATGTCTTGGAAGCACCGCTAGGTGCCAAACCCGCTGCAGGAGCGACCCCATATGTTATGAACACCTGGCAGTGGAAAGCTGATGAATACTCGATAGTTCAGTGTGCCATGCTTTACGGCGTAGAACCGGGACTTCAACGACATTTTGAACGTCATGGAGCATATGAGATGTTCCAGGAGTTGAAGTTAATATTTCAAGCAAATGCCCGGATTGAGAGATATGAAGTCTCCAATAAGTTCTATAGCTGCAAGATGGAGGAGAATAGTTCTGTCAGTGAACATATACTCAAAATGTCTGGGTACTAGAACCACTTGACTCAGCTGGGAGTTAATCTTCGTGATGATAGTGTCACTGACAGAGTTCTTCAATCACTGCCACCAAGCTACAAAAGCTTCGGATGAACTATAATATGCAAGGGATGGATCAGATGATTCCCGAGCTATTCGTGATGCTAAAGGCCGCGGAGGTAGAAATCAAGAAGGTGCATCAAGTGTTGATGGTCAACAAGACCACCAGTTTCAAGAAGAAGGGCAAAGGGAATAAGGGGAACTTCAAGAAGAACGGCAAGCAAGTTGCTGCTCAAGTGAAGAAGCCCAAGTCTGGACCTAAGCCTGAGATTGAGTGCTTCTACTAGAAAGGGATTGGTCACTGGAAGCGGAACTGCCCCAAGTATTTGGCGGATCATAAGGATGGCAAAGTGAAAGGTTTATTTGATATACATGTTATTGATGTGTACCTTACTAATGCTCGTAGTAGCACCTGGGTAATACTGGTTTTGTTGCTAATATTTGCAACTCGAAATAGGGGCTATGGATTAAGCAAAGATTGGCTAAGGACGAGGTGACAATGCATGTGGGAAATGGTTCCAAAGTCGACGTGATCACCGTCGGCACGCTACCTCTACATCTACCTTCAGGATTAGTTTTAGACGTAAATAATTGTTATTTGGTGCCAGCGTTAATCATGAACATTATATCTGGATCTTGTTTGATGTGAGACGGTTATTCATTTAAATTAGAGAATAGTGGTTGTTCTATTTATATGAGTAATATCTTTTATGGTCATGCACCCTTGATGAGTGGTCTATTTTTACTAAATCTTGACAGTAGTGATACACATATTCATAGTATTGGAGCCAAAAGATACAAGTTTAATAATGATAGTGCAACTTATTTGTGGCACTGCCGTTTAGTTCATATTGGTGTAATGCGCATGAAGAAACTCCATGCCGATGGGCTTTTGGAATCACTAGATTATGAATCACTTGATGCTTGCGAACCATGCCTTGTGGGCAAGATGACTAAGACTCCGTTCTCCGGAACAATCGAACAAGCAACAGACTTATTTGAAATAATACATACTGATGTATGCGATCCAATGAGTGTTGATGCTCGTGGCGGCTATCGTTATTTTCTGACCTTCACAGATGATTTGAGCAGATATGGGTATATCTACTTGATGAAACATAAGTCTGGAACATTTGAAAAGTTCGAAGAATTTCAGAGTGAAGTGGAAAATCATCATAATAAGAAAATTAAGTTTCTACAATCTAATCGTGGAGGACAATATTTGAGTTATGAGTTTGGTCTTCATTTGAAACAATATGGAATAGTTTTGCAACTCACGCCACCTGGAACACCACAGCGTAATGGTGTGTCCGAACGTCATAGCCGCACTTTATTAGATATGGTGCGATCTATGATGTCTCTTACTGATTTACCGCTATCGTTTTGGGGTTATGCTTTAGAGACGGCTGCATTCACGTTAAATAGGGCACCATCAAAATCTGTTGAGATGACACCATACGAACTGTGGTTTGGCAACAAACCCAAGTTGTCGTTTCTTAAAGTTTGGGGCTGCGATGCTTATGTGAGAAAGCTTCAACCTGATAAGCTCGAACCCAAATCGGAGAAATGTGTCTTCATAGGATACCCAAAGGAGACTTTTGGGTACACCTTCTATCACAGATCCGAAGGCAAGATATTCATTGCTAAGAATGGATCCTTTCTAGAGAAGGAGTTTCTATCGAAAGAAGTGAGTGGGAGGAAAGTAGAACTTGATGAGGTAATTGTACCTGCTCCCTTTTTGGAAATTAGTTCATCACAGAAATTAGTTCCAGTGATTCCTACACCAATTAGGGAGGAAGCTAATGATGATGATCATGAAACTTCTGATTAAGTTACTACCGAACCTCGTAGGTCAACCAGAGTAAGATCCGCACCAGAGTGGTATAGTAACCCTATTCTGGAGGTCATGTTACTTGACCATGCCGAACCTACGAACTATGAGGAAGCAATGATGAGCCCATATTCCGTGAAATTTCTTGAGGCCATGAAATCTGAGATGGGATCCATGTATGAGAACAAAGTGTGGACTTTGGTTGACTTGCCCGATAATCGGCAAGGCATAGAGAATTAATGGATCTTCAAGAAGAAGACTGACGCTGACGGTAATGTTACTATCTACAAAGCTCGACTTGTTGCGTAAGGTTTTCAACAAGTTCAAGGAGTTGACTACGATGAGACCTTCTCACCCGTAGCGATGCTTAAGTCCATCCGAATCATGTTAGCAATTGCCGCATTTTATGATTATGAAATTTGGCCAATGGATGTCAAAACTGCATTCCTTAATGGATATATTAAAGAAGAGTTGTATATGATGCAACCAGAAGGTTTTGTCGATCCAAAAGGTCCTAACAAAGTGTGTAAGCTCCATCAATCCATTTATGGATTGGTGCAAGCATCTCAGAGTTGGAATACACGCTTTGATAGTGTGATCAAAGCATGTGGTTTTATATAGACTTTTGCAGAAGCCTGTTTTTACTAGAAAGTGAGTGGGAGCTCTGTAGCATTTCTGATATTATATGTGGATGACATATTGTTGATCAGGAAATGATATTGAATTTCTGAATAACATAAAAGGATACTTGAATAAGATTTTTTTCAATGAAAGACCTCGGTGAAGCTGCTTATATATTGGGCATCAAGATCTATAGAGATAGATCAAGACGCTTAATTGGGCTTTCACAAAGCACATACCTTGATAAAGTTTTGAAGAAGTTTGAAATGGATCAAGCATAGAAAGAGTTCTTGCATGTGTTACAAGGTGCGAAGTTGAGTCAGACTCAATGCCCGACCACTGCAGAAGATAGAGAGAAAATGAAAGTTATTCTCTATGCTTCAGCCATAGGTTCTATCATGTATACAATGTTGTGTACCAGACCTGATGTGTGCCTTGCTATTAGTTTAGCAGGGAGGTACCGAAGTAATCCAGGAGTGGACCACTAGAAAGCATTCAAGAATATCCTGAAATACCTAAAAAGGACTAAGGATATGTTTCTCGTTTATGGAGGTGACAAAGAGCTCGTCGTAAACGGTTACGTTGATGCAAGCTTTGACACTGATCCGGATGACTCTAAGTCACAAACCGGATACATATTTTTATAGAATGGTGGAGCTGTCAGTTGGTGCAGTTTTAAGCAAAGCATCGTGGCGGGATCTACGTGTGAAGCGGAATACATAGCTGCTTCGGAAGCAGCAAATGAAGGAGTCTGGATGAAGGAGTTCATATTCGATCTAGGTGTCATCCCTAGTGCATCGGGTCCAACGAAAATCTTTTGTGACAATACTGGTGCAATTGCCTTGGCAAAGGAATCCATATTTCACAAGATACCAAGCACATCAAGAGACGCTTCAATTCCATCCGCGATCAAGTCAAGGAGGGAGACATAGAGATTTGCAAGATACATAAATATCTGAATGTTGTAGACCCGTTGACTAAGCCTCTCTCACGAGCAAAACATGATCAGCACCAAGACTCCATGAGTGTTAGAATCATTAAAATGTAATCTAGATTATTAACTCTAGTGCAAGTGGGAGACTTAAGGAAATATGCCCTAGAGGCAAAATAAAGTTGTTATTTATATTTCCTTATATCATGATAAATGTTTATTATTCATGCTAGAATTGTATTAACCGAAACTTAGTACATGTGTGAATACATAGACAAACAGAGTGTCACTAGTATGCCTCTACTAGACTAGCTCGTTAATCAAAGATGGTTAAGTTTCCTAACCATAGACATGGGTTGTCATTTGATAAACATGATCACATCATTTGATAATGATGTGATTGACTTGACCCATCCGTTAGATTATCATTATGATCGTTTAGTTTATTGCAATTACTTACTCCATTACTTATACATGTTCCTATTACTATGAGATTATGCAACTCCCGAATACCGGAGAAACACTTAGTGTGCTATCAAACGTCACTACACAACTAGGTGATTATAAAGATGCTCTACAGGTGTCTCCGATGGTGTTTGTTCAGTTGGCATAGATCGAGATTAGGATTTGTCACTCCGATTGTCGGAGAGGTATCTTCGGGACCTCTCGATAATGCACATCACTATAAGCCTTGCAAGCAATGTTACTAATGAGTTAGTTACTGGATGTTACATTACGGAATGGGTAATGAGACTTGTCGGTAACGAGATTGAACTAGGTATGATGATTCCGACGATCGAATCTCGGGCAAGTAACATACCGATGACAAAGGGAACAACGCATGTTGTTATGCGGTTTGACCGATAAAGATCCTCATAGAATATGTAGGAACCAATATGTGTTGGGGAACGCGGTAGTTTCAAAAAAATGCTACGCACAGGCAAGATTTATCATGGTGATGCATAGCAACGAGAAGGGAAGAGTGTTGTCCACGTACCCTCATTGACCGTAAGTGGAAGTGAGGGAGTCCTGGATTAGGGGGTGTTCGGGTAGCCGGACTATACGTTCAGCCGGACTCCAGGACTATGAAGATACAAGATTGAAGACTTCGTCCTGTGTCCGGATGGGACTTTCTTTGGCGTGGAAGGCAAGCTTGGCGATGCGGATATTCGAGATCTCCTACCATTGTAACCGACTTTGTGTAACCCTAACCCTCTCCGGTGTCTATATAAACCGGAGGGTTTTAGTCCGTAGGACAACTTCATCATACAACAATCATACCATACGCTAGCTTTTAGGGTTTAGCCTCCTTGATCTCGTGGTAGATCTACTCTTGTACTACCCATATCATCAATATTAATCAAGCAGGACGTAGGGTTTTACCTCCATCAAGAGGGCCCGAACCTGGGTAAATCATCGTGTTCCTTGCCTCCTGTTACCATCCGGCCTAGACGCACAGTTCGGGACCCCCTACCTGAGATCCGCCGGTTTTGACACCGACATTGGTGCTTTCATTGAGAGTTCCTTTGTGTCATCGCTTTTAGGCCCGATGGCTCCTTCAATCATCAACAACGATGCAGTCCAGGGTGAGACTTTTCTCCCCGGACAGATCTTCGTCTTCGGCGGCTTCGCACTGCGGGCCAATTCGCTTGGCCACCTTGAGCATATCGAAAGCTACGCCCCTGGCCATCAAGTCAGGTTTGGAAGCCTAAACTACACGGTTGACGTCCGCGGGGACTTGATCTTCGACGGATTCGAGCCACAGCCAAGCGCGCCGCAATTTCTCGATGGGCATGATGTAGCTCTGCCGCTGAACAGTGCCTTGGAGGCCGCACACGCATTGGTTCCGACCATTGATTCGGAGCCTACTGCGCCGATCGAGGATCAGCGGTTGGACGCTGCCTCAGGGGCTGCGATCTCAGAGGCAATCGAGCCGAACTCCAGCCCTGCACTCCGCATGGCCCGTGACTCCGAGGAGCCAGATTCCTCTCCGAACTCCGAGCCCCCCGCGCCCCTGTCGATCGAATCTGATTGGGCGCCGATAATGGAGTTCACCGTCGTGGACATCTTTCAGCACTCGCCCTTCGGCGACATCCTGAATTCTCTAAAGTCTCTCTCTTTATCAGGAGAGCCCTGGCCGTACTACGGTTAGCAAGGTTGGGATACGGACGATGAAGAAATTCAAAACCCACCCACCACCCACTTCGTAGCCACTGTCGACGACTTAACCGACATGCTTGACTTCGACTCCGAAGACATCGACGGCATGGACGACGATACAGGAGACGAACAAGAACCAGCACTTGTAGGGCGCTTGAAGGCCACCTCGTCATATGACATATATATGATGGACACTCCAAAGGATGGAGATGGCGATGGAACAGCGGGGGACGATACCTCTAAGAAACAGGCCAAGCGCCAGCGTCAGCGGCGCCGCTCTAAATCCCGCCAAAGCAAAAACGGTGATTCCGGCACGGGAGATAATACTACTCCGGATAGCACCGAAGAACACCCCCTCCAGCAAGATTCAGCATAGGAGGACAGAGAAGCCAGCCCTCACGAGAGGGCGGCGGACCAAGAGGTTGAGGACGATAATTATACGCCTCCCTCCGAAGACGAGGCAAGCCTCGACGACGACGAGTTCGTCGTGCCAGAGGATCTCGCCGAACAAGAGCGTTTTAAACGCAGGCTTATGGCCACGGCAAGGAGCCTCAAGAAAAAGCACCAACAGCTTAGAGCTGATCAGGATTTGCTAGCTGACAGATGGACTGAAGTCCTTGCGGCCGAAGAGTATGAACTCGAACGCCCCTCCAAGAGTTACCCAAAGCGCAGGCTGCTACCCCGACTAGAGGAGGAAGCACCTACATCACCAGCGCATGACATGGCCGACCGGCCACCTCGTGGACGCGACAGACAGGTCTCTTGGCCCTCCACTCAAGCCATGCCCCGACGCCGCGTCAAGCATACTAAGGCACGGGAAAATGCGCCCGACCTGCGCGACATACTGGAGGACAAGGCAAGGCAAACAAGATCGATCTACGGATCGCGCAGGTGCCCCACGGCACGTGACGATGATCGTCACTCCGGATGCAATAAATCCGGCCGGGCCGAACTCAACAGACAAAGCTCCTTCGAGCTGCGTCGTGATATAGCCCAATACAGAGGTGCCGCACACCCACTATGCTTCACAGATGAAGTAATGGATCATAAAATCCCTGAGGGCTTCAAACCCGTAAACATCGAATCGTACGATGGCACAACAGATCCTGCGGTACGGATCGAGGATTATCTCCTTCATATCCACATGGCCCACGGTGATGATCTACACGCCATCAAATACCTCCCACTCAAACTTAAGGGACCGGCCCGGCATTGGCTTAACAGCTTGCCAGCAGACTCAATCGGTTCTTGGGAGGACCTGGAAGCCGCATTCCTTGACAACTTCCAGGGCACTTATGTGCGACCACCGGACGCCGATGACCTAAGCCACATAATTTAGCAGCCAGAGGAATCGGCTAGGAAATTCTGGACATGGTTCCTAACAAAGAAAAACCAGATAGTCGACTGTACGGACGTAGAGGCCTTAGCAGCCTTCAAGCATAATATCCGTGACGAGTGGCTTGCCCGACACCTAGGACAGGAAAAGCCGGAATCTATGGCAGCCCTCACGACACTCATGACCCGCTTTTGCGCGGGAGAAGACAGCTGGCTAGCTCGCAGCAACAATTTAACCAAGAACCCTGATAATTCGAATACCAAGGACAAAAGTGACAGGTCGCGTCGGAACAAACAAAAACGCCACGTTAACAGCGACAGCAACGAGGATACAACAGTTAATGCTGGATTCCGAGGCTACAAATCCGGTCAACGGAAAAAGCCATTCAAAAGAAATACTCAGGGCCCGCCAGTTTGGACCGAATACTCGACCGCTTGTGCCAGATACATGGCACCCCCGAAAAGCCAGCCAATCATACCAACAAGGATTGTTGGGTGTTCAAGCAGGCAGGCAAGTTAAGAGCCGAAAACAAAGAGAAGGGGTTGTATAAAGACAACGAGGAGGAGCCCAGGCCACCGAACAATGGTGGACAAAAGGGATCCCCCCCCAAGTGCGGATGGTGAACATGATATACGCAACCCACATCCCCAAGAGGGAGCGGAAGCGTGCGTTACGGGACGTATATGCGATGGAGCCAGTCGCCCCAAAGTTCAACCCATGGTCCTCCTGCCCGATCACCTTTGATCGAAGGGACCACCCCACTAGCATCCGTCACGGCGGCTTTGCCGCATTGGTTCTAGACCCAATCATTGACGGATTTCATCTCACAAGAGTCCTCATGGACGGCGGTAGCAGCCTGAACTTGCTTTACTAGGATACAGTGCGAAAAATGGGCATAGATCCCTCGAGGATCATGCCCACCAAAACGAACTTTAAAGGCGTCATACCAGGTGTAGAAGCCAACTGTACAGGCTCAGTCACACTTTAAAGGCGTCACACTGAAGCGAGGAGTTAATCTTCGACATAGTCCCGTTCCGTAGTGGCTATCACGCACTGCTCGGGCGAACCGCATTCGCAAAATTCAACGCGGTACCACACTATGCATACCTCAAGCTCAAGATGCCAGGCCCTAGAGGAGTAATCACGGTCAATGGGAACACTGAACGCTCCCTCCGAACAGAGGAGCACACGGCAGCGCTCGCAGCAGAAGTACAAAGCAGCCTCTCTAGGTAGTTCTCCAGGTCGGCCTTCAAAAAGCCGGACACTGTCAAGCGCGCCCGGAGTACCCTACAACAAGACTGCCTGGCACGTTCTGAGCTAGCGTAGCAATGCGGCCCCAACCCTAGCCCTCGCGATATAGAGAAACCAGTGCTTCGCGTACATAACTACGCTCTTGAAATACCGTGGGCACAGGGGAAGGGGCACTATCACGGCACGCCTGAAATATGGCTTAAACCGCACCAGGGGCTACCGGATTCCTTTTTTTTCTTTTTTCTCTTACTCTCAGGACTCCATACTTCGGATGACCCGTTCGGCAATTCAACTGCCGCACAAACGATGCAAGATCCAGGAAAGCAGACAAGCCACGCCGCATTATGGAACTCCCAGGTGGTCTCTATTGCGAGCAGTATACCTGGTTTTTAATACAATTCCGCGGCCTGCCCCTGGCCAGGACATGTTAAATAGTCCAATTTTTTTGCTTATCGCACTATTTGTATCGTTCCACTTTCATAGCAGCCTTTCTATAAACAATGCATAGCTTTTTGTCTATTTTTGCATTATCCTCTTTTTATATATATGTTTAACAATAACATGTTGCATCCGTACACTGTGGTACGGCAAAAATACGCCAGGGGCTTCAGTACCCATCAATATGGCGTGAGAAGTCTGTACACTTTCACAAGTGCGGCACCCCGAACTTATATCACTATATGCATCGGCTCCGAATCATGATTTGGGTCAATAGTTGGGTTTGCCCGGCTCCTATGTTTTGGTGCCTTACGTTCTGCTATATCGGCTAAGGTAGCACTAGGGAGAACTACTGTGATTGTGCCCCAGTTGAGCTGGGCTGAGCACCTCAGTAGAGAAAGCTAAAACTGACTGTCATAATGAGGCGAGAGACCGGTCGCTGTTCGAGAGGTTTTTCGAGTCCTTAAAGACTTATGCCGCTTCGAGCGAGGAACCGGCTTTGTCCGGCCAAGGCGTGGATAGCGCCCCGAACTCGGTCTTCCGAATACTAGGGGCTTCGCCGATATTTAAAATTGTAGAGTTCTATGGCGAAGTGAGAGTGTTCAAGCATTATAGTCCGATTGCCTTGTTCGTTGTGCTGAGCGCCACCCTCGACGGACCCAATCATGGGAAAAAGAGCACTCAGGTTTATCCCGAACACCCCAGCACTAGTGGCATGGGGGCAGAAGCCGACGACTGGCCATCTCTCAATTTTTTGATAAACGGCCACACAGAAAGTAATATTTTAAATTCAAGCATTGCTTAGCGCATATGAACAAGTTTTCAGCGCACAGGATAACACGAGCGAGTTCATTCAAAAATTACATCCTTGGTGCATTCATCCGCCATAAGGCGGGCACTGGCCAGAACATCCTTGTAATAGTTCTTGGGCTTGCGATGCTCCTTCCCCGACGGCGGCCCGTCCCTCACAAGCTTCTCACCGTCCAGCTTACCCCAGTGCACCTTTGCACGGGCAAGGGCCCTACGGGCACCTTCGATGCAGACGGAGCGCTTGATGACCTCGAGCCTTGGATAAGCCTCCACCAGCCGCCGCACTAGTTCGAAGTAGCTCCCAGGCAGGGCCTCTCCAGGCCACATCCGAACTATGAAGCCCTTCAGGGCCTGTTCGGCCGCCTTGTGGAGCTCGACCAGCTGCTTCAGCGGGTCGCTCAAGGGCACAGGGTGTCCGGCCTCAGCGTACTGAGACCAGAACACCTTCTCCGTCGAGCTGCCTTCCTCGGCTCGGTAGAATGCGGCGGCATCGGATACGCTGCGGGGAAGATCTGCGAATGCCCCTGGAGAGCTCCGGATTCGGGTAAGTAACAAGTAGTTTACTTTTATATGTCTGCTTTGCATAGAGAATGCCTTACCCGTCGCTATCTTTTTCACCGGATCCAATTCCTGGAGGGCCTTCTGGGCTTCGGCCTTGGCAGATTTGGCAGTTTTAAGGGCCGCAGCAAGCTCGGACGCTCGCGTCTTCGAGTCGAGCTCCAAACTCTCATGTTTTTTCATGAGAGCCCGAAGCTCTTGCTGCACCTCGCCGACCTGCGCCTCAAATTTCTCCCGCTCGGTGCGCTCCATGGCCGCTCTCTTCTTGGCCTCGGACAGCGCCTGCTTGAGGGTCGCCACCTTAGTTGTGGCCCCTACAATAAGCAGTATGCTCCTGTCATTTTTTGCAATTGCGTCTTCTTATAGGCATTTTTTCTATTTGGTATCTCTTACCTTGTTTCTCCTCGAGATGCCGTTTGGCAAGGCCGAGCTCTTGCTCGGTCCGCTCAAGGCCCTGCTTCAGGGCACCCACCTCCGCAGTCAGTGCGGCGGTGGCCAGTAGCGAAGCCTGCATACGTATATTGACTCCTTTTTAGTTAGACTCCTGCGATATTTAATAGATCCTCTATTCGGCTTTTCTTTCCGAACGCCAAACAGAGCATCAGGGGCTACTGTCTATGCGGTAATATTTTTACATATTTCTACTTACCTCGAAGCCTGTTAGAAGGCTAGCACCAGCTTCAGTAAGTCCGCTTTTGGTGGACCGAACCTTCTGGACCACCGTACTCATGATGGTACGGTGCTCCTCGTCGATGGAGGCGCCCTTAAGCACCTCCAGCAGATTGTCCGGCACCTCCGGTTGGACGGAGGACGGCGGCTCAATAGGCTTGCTCCTCTTGGCAGGAGTTCGCCTGCCGTGGTCCGGAACCATTGATGATTCCGACGCGGTGTCTGGCTTAAAGCCGGACTTGGAGCCATGGGGGTCTTGTCCCCTTTACTCCCGGAGTCCGGGAGTTCGCCTCGCGGCTCCTCCTGGACCACCTCCTCTTGCCCCGGAGCTTGTCCCGACGCCACTTCGGCGTCATCCACAGCACATGGGGAGGCAGCGGGCGGAACTGAATTCACGTCCGATGAATCCAGGGAGCCGCTCGATGACTCGTCGAGCCCGTCCTTGGGCGGGCTGCATGATTATATTCGACATTAGGGAAAGCTACGCAACAAAAGGAATATCATGAGTTACTCTGGTATCCGAACACTTACGATTTCGCCGGACGCTTGGCCCTGTCCGGCCACTCCTCTTCGTCCTTGTTGGCGTCGGGGGCGTAGTCCGGCGGAGGGGTTTTCCTCTTCTTGGACCCTTCGGCCTCCCCTACTAGGGCGGCCTTCCTCTTCTTTCCTCCCCCCACTGGAGGGGGAGAGGTCTCTTCTTCCTCCTCCTCGTCTTCACGGGAGGAGTGCGGCTCGGACTCATCGGACGACGAGTCCGACACCACCATATGTCGGGAACTCTTTCGAGTCCCCGTGGCCTTCTTCTTCTTGGCCTTCTTCTCCGGCACCACATAAGGTGCCGGAACCAGCAGCTTCACTAGGAGAGCAGGGGCTGGGTCTTCGGGCAAGGGAGCCGGACAGTTAATCAGTCCGGACTTCGCCTGGCAATCCTGTCAAAGGTGAGGGAGTTTAGATCCCGCATAGAGTCAAACTATGAAGAAAACTTAACATCCTGTAAAAGATGAAAATATTTTACCTCGCCAGCAGGACGCTGCGAGCTGAATCCGCGGTCTTCGGAGGCGGATGTGGGAGCCTCAGCGCCTTTGGTTAGCCCCTTCCAAACATCTTCGTACGTCGTGTCGAAGAGCCTGCTCAGAGTTCGGTGCTGCGCCGGGTTGAACTCCCACAAATTGAAGTCCCGTTCTCGACACGGAAGGATCCGGCGGACGAGCATGACCTGGACTACGTTGACAAGCTTGAGCTGCTTGTTCACTAGGGACTGGATGCATTTTTGCAGTCCGGTCACCTCTTCTTCGTCGCCCCACGACAAGCCTGTCTCCTTCCAGGACGTGAGCCGCGTAGGGGGTCCGGATCGGAATTCAGGGGTTGCGATCCACTTCGGACCGCGTGGCTCGGTGATGTAAAACCATCCTGACTGCCACCCCTTCAAGGTCTCCACAAAGGAGCCCTCGAGCCATAGGACGTTGGCTATTTTGCCCGCCATGGCACCTCCGCACTCTGCCTGGTTGCCGCGCACCACCTTTGGCTTGACGTTGAAGGTCTTGAGCCAGAGGCCGGAATGGGGGCGGATGCAGAGGAAAGCCTCGCACACGACGGTAAACGCCGAGATATTGAGGATGAAGTTCGGGGCTAGATCGTGGAAATCTAGGCCATAGTAGAACATGAGCCCGCGGACAAATGGGTGGAGAGGAAAACCCAGTCCGCGGAGGAAGTGGGGAAGAAATACTACCCTCTCATGGGTCCTTGGGGTGGGGAGAAGCTGCCCCTCCTCAGGAAGCCAGTGTGCGATGTCTTTGGATAGGTATCCGGCCTTCCTTAGCCTTTTGACATGGCCCTCCGTGACGGAGGAGACCATCCACTTGCCTCCCGCTCCGGACATTGTTGGAGAAGGTTGAGGTAGGAAGTGCGGGCTTGGGCACTGGAGCTCGGGTGCACAGAAGATGGATAGGCAAAGGAGGAAGAAGGCGTAGGTAAAAAGGTGGATCCTTATCCCCTTATATGAGCGAATGCGACTATGCGTCCCCACCAGCCTATTAAAACTCGCTTGCCTCCCAAGCGCCGTGATAAATGGCACGGTTGGGTTACCCACATCCGTATTGATGAGAATCCCGTAAATGGGGGACACGATCTCTGCTTTGACAAGACGTGCCAAGCAAACCGCCTCGCAAAACACGCTGAGGTGGAAAAGTGAAAACGATTCGAATAAAGGCTTGGCCGTAGTGTGATGTCACGCTGCGGAATACGTCAGCAGATTAGATTTGTGTTAATATTATTCTCTCTGTGGCAATACGTGGAAACTTATTTTGCAGAGCCGGACACTGCTCTTGGTGTTTACAAAGTTTTATGAAGAATTTGGAGGAGGAACCCGCCTTGCAATGCCGAAGACAATCTACGCGCCGGACTCGTCGACATTGAAGCCTGGTTCAGGGGCTACTGAGGGAGTCCTGGATTAGGGGGTGTTCGGGTAGCCGGACTATACCTTCAGCTGGACTCCAGGACTATGAAGATACAAGATTGATGACTTCGTCCCGTGTCCGGATGGGACTTTCCTTGGCGTGGAAGGCAAGCTTAGCGATGCGGATATTCGAGATCTCCTACCATTGTCACTGATTTTGTGTAACCCTAACCCTCTCCGGTGTCTATATAAACCGGAGGGTTTTAGTCCGTAGGACAACTTCATCATACAAGAATCATACCATAGGCTAGCTTTTAGGGTTTAGCCTCCTTGATCTCGTGGTAGATCTACTCTTGTACTACCCATATCATCAATATTAATCAAGCAGGACGTAGGGTTTTACCTCCATCAAGAGGGCCCGAACCTGGGTAAAACATCGTGTTCCTTGCCTCCTGTTACCATCCGGCCTAGACGCATAGTTCGGGACCCCCTACCCGAGATCCGCCGGTTTTGACACCGACAGGAAGCGTTATGATAATGCGGTTGATGTAGTCGTACGTCTTCACGATCCGACCGATCCTATTACTGAAAGTACGACACCTCCATGATCTGCACATGTTCGGCTCCGTGACGTCCCACGAACTCTCGATCCAGCTGAGTGTTGAGGGAGAGCTTTGTCAGCATGACAGCATGATTACGGTGATGATGAAGCTACTGGCGCAGGGCTTCGCCTAAGCACTACGATGATATGACCGAGGTGGATTATGGTGGAGGGGGGCACCGCACACGGCTAAGGGATCAATGATAAACTTGTGTGTTCTAGGTTGCCCCCTGCCCCCGTATATAAAGGAGTAAGGAGGAGGCCGGCCGGCACTTGGGGCGCGCCAAGGAGGGGAGGAGTCCTCCTCCTAGTAGGAGTAGGACTCCCCCTTTCCTAGTCCAACTAGGAGGAGGAAGGGGGAAGGAAGGAGAGGGAGAGAGGGAGGGAAAGAGGGGGCGCCGCCCCCCTCCTTCTCCAATTCGGACCCCTAAAGTGGGGGCACATGGCCAGGCCCAAGACCCCCTCCTCTCTCTCTCACAAGGCCCATG
>NC_041388.1:395967469-395996967 GCF_002162155.2 Triticum dicoccoides | reverse complement strand
CCCCAGAACTCATCCGGTGTCCGAATATAGTCATCCAATATATCAATCTTTATGTCTCGACCATTTCGAGACTCCTCGTCATGTCCGTGATCACATCCGGGACTCCTAACTATCTTCGGTACATCAAAACACATAAACTCATAATACCGATCGTCACCGAACGTTAAGCGTGCGAACCCTACGGGTTCGAGAACTATGTCGACATGACCGAGACACGTCTCCGGTCAATAACCAATAGCGGAACATGGATGTTCATATTGGCTCCCACATATTCTACGAAGATCTTTATCGATCAAACTGCATAACGGTATATGTTGTTCCCTTTGTCATCAGTATGTTACTTGCCCGAGATTCGATCGTCGGTATCTCAATACCTAGTTCAATATCGTTACTGGCAAGTCTCTTTACTTGTTCCATAATGCATCATCCCATACTAACTCATTATTCACATTGCTTGTAAGGCTTATAGTGATGTGCATTACCGAGAGGGCCCAAAGATACCTCTCCGATACTTGGAGTGACAAATTGATACGTCTCCAATGTATCTATAATTTTTGATTGTTCCATGCTATTTTATTATCAACCTTGGATGTTTTATATGCTATTTTATATGATTTTTGGGACTAACCTATAAACCTAGAGCCCAGTGCCAGTTTCTGTTTTTCCTTGTTTTTGAGTATTGGAGAAAAGTAAAACCAAACGGACTCCAATTGACCTGAAAATTCACGGAGATAATTTTTGGACCAGAAGAAGCCCACGGAGTAGTTCTCCGGTGGCCATCTTCATCATCCCGGCGCTCTCCATGACGAGGAGGGTGTTGTTCACCCTCAGGGCTGAGGGTATGTACCAGTAGCTATGTGTTTGATCTCTCTCTCTCTCTCTCTCTCTCTCTCTCGTGTTCTTGATTCGGCACGATCTTGATGTATAGCGAACTTTGCTATTATAGTTGGATCTTATGATGTTTCTCCCCCTCTACTCTCTTGTGATGAATTGAGTTTTCCCCTTGAAGTTATCTTATCAGATTGAGTCTTTAAGGATTTGAGAACACTTGATGTATGGCTTGCATGTGCTTATCTGTGGTGACAATGGGATATCACCTGATCCATTTTATGTATGTTTTGGTGATCAACTTGCGAGTTCCGTGACCTCGTGAACTTATGCATAGGGGTTGGCACACGTTTTCGTCTCGACTCTCCGGTAGAGACTTTGGGGCACTCTTTGAAGTTCTTTGTGTTGGTTTAATAGATGAATCTGATATTGTGTGATGCATATCGTATAATCATACCCATAGATACTTGAGGTGACATTGGAGTATCTAGCTGACATTAGGGTTTTGGTTGATTTGTGCCTTAAGGTGTTATTCTAGTGCGAACTCTAGGATATATTGAATGAAAAGAATAGCTTCATGTTATTTTACTACAGACTCTTGAATAGATCGATCAGAAAGGATAACTTTGAGGTGGTTTTGTACCCTACAATAATCTCTTCGTTTGTTCTCCGCTATTAGTGACTTTGGAGTGACTCTTTGTTGCATGTTGAGGGATTGTTATATGATCCAATTATGTTATTATTGTTGAGAGAACTTGCACTAGTGAAAGTATGAACCCTAGGCCTTGTTTCCTAGCATTGCAATACCGTTTATGCTCACCTTTACCAGTTGCCACCTGGCTGTTTTTATATTTTAAGATTACAAAAACCTATATCTACCATCCATATTGCACTTGCATCACCATCTCTTCACCGAACTAGTGCACCTATACAATTTACCATTGTGTTGGGTGTGTTGGGGACACAGAGACTCTTTGTTATTTGGTTGCAGGGTTGTTTGAGAGAGACCATCTTCATCCTACGCCTCCCACGGATTGATAAACCTTAGGTCATCCACTTGAGTGAAATTTGCTACTGTCCTAGAAACCTCTGCACTTGGAGGCCCAACAACCTCTACAAGAAGAAGGTTGTGTAGTAGACATCAAGCTCTTTTCTGGCGCCGTTGCCAGGGAGGTTAGTGCTTGAAGGTATATCTTTAGATCTTGCAATAAAATCTTTTAGTTTCTTGTTTTATCACTAGTTTAGTCTTTAAAAGAAAACTACAAAAAAATGGAATTGAGGGTGCCTCATATGCTTCATATTTTTAATGCCCTTCGTGAGAATAAGGATTCCGATAATTGTGCTCAAGTGCTAGAAGAAGAAATCTATAAAATGTTTGTCACTAAATCTTTGTATGATGAGCATGATTGCAATGTTGTTAGTATGAATTCCTTGAATGCCCATGATGCTAATGATATGCAAAACCACAAGCTTGGGGATGCTATGTTTGATGAAGATGATATTTTTTGTCCCCCAAGTTTTGATGAGCAAATTTATTTTGATGATAGCATGCCTCCTATTTATGATGAATATATCGATGAAAGTGGATTTGGAGAGGTCATGACTTTATTTAGTGATGAATCCACTATTTCGGAAGAGGTTCCAATTGATTATGTGAACAAAGTTGCTATCTATGATGATTATTGTGATGACATGTATGGTATAAAGAATAATGATAACCATGAAACTTGTCATCTTAATTTTAATTTTCAATTGAATTATGCCTCACATGGTAGTTATTTTGTTGAGTTTGCTCCCACTATTACCCATGACAATAAATTTGCTTATGTGAAGAGTAATAAAATTTCTATGCTTATGCATCATGAAAATAATGCTTTATGTGATAGCTATATTGTTGAATTCATTCATGATGCTACTGAAAATTATTATGAGAGAGGAATATATGCTTGTAGGAATTGCAATAAAATCAAGTTTCCTCTCTATGTGCTTAAAGTTTTAAAGTTATGCTTGTTTTGCCTTCTTATGCTAGTTGATTATTATTCTAATAAGTTGTTTGCTCACAAAATACCTATGCATAGGAAGTGGGTTAGACTTAAATGTGATAGTCATATTCTTCATGATGAATTCTTTATGTTTCAATTCTTATCTTTTATGTGAGCATCATTGAAATCATCATGCCTAGCTAGGGGCGTTAAACGTAAACGCTTGTTGGGAGGCAACCCAACTTTATTTTTGTTCTTTGCTTTTTGCTCCTGTTAGCAATAAATAATTCATCTATCCTCTGTTTAGATGTGGTTTTATGTCTTAATTAGTCTTTGTGCCAAGTAGAACCTTTGGGAAGACTTGGGTGAAGTCTTTGCGATCTTGCTGTAAAAAACAGAAACTTTTGCGCTCACGAGATTAGCTGCCATTTTTTTACTGAAGAGTGCGTTTAGGTTGATTCTTTTTGCATATGATTAATAGACAAATTCCTCAGGTCCGAAAATTTATTTCAGAATTTTTGGAGTGACATAAGTATTCGAAACCTCCAGATTGCTACAGACTATTCTGTTTTTGACAGATTCTGTTTTCATTGTGTTGTTTCCTTATTTTGATGAATCTATGAGTAGTATCGGAGGGTATGAACCATAGAGAAGTTGTAATACAGTAGATATTACAATAATATGAATTTAGACTGAGTTCACAACAGTACCTAAGGGGTGATTTATTTCCTTATACTAACGGAGCTTACGAGTTTTCTATTGAGTTTTGTGTTGTGAAGTTTTCAAGTTTTGGGTAAAGATTCGATGGACTATGGAATAAGGAGTGGCAATAGCCTAAGCTTGGGGGTGCCCAAGGAACCCCAAGGTAATATTCAAGGACAACCAAGAGCCTAAGCTTGGGGATGCCCCGGATGGCATCCCCTCTTTCTTCTTCGTTCATCGGTAACTTTACTTGGAGCTATATTTTTATTCACCACATGATATGAGTTTTGCTTGGAGCGTCATTTTATTTTATTTTGTTTTGCTTGCTGCTTGGATAATATACCAAGATCTGAAATCCTTAAATGTTAGAGAGTCTTCACATAGTTGCATAATTATTCGACTACTCATTGATCTTCACTTATATCTTTTGGAGTAGTTTGTCATTTGCTCTAGTGCTTCACTTATATCTTTTTAGAGCACGGCGATGGTTTTATTTTGAAGAAATAGATTAACTCTCATGCTTCACTTATATTATTTTGATAGTCTTTAGAACAGCATGGTAATTTTCTTGGGTTATAAAATTAGTCCTACTATGATGGGCATTCAAGAAAGGTATAATAAAAACTTTCATATAGAGTGCATTGAATACTATGAGAAGTTTGATACTTGATGATTGTTTTGAGATATGAAGATGGTGATATTAGATTCATGCTAGTTGAGTAGTTGTGAATTCGAGAGATACTTGTGTTAAATTTTGTGATTCCCGTAGCATGCACATATGGTGAACTGTTATGTGATGAAGTCGGAGCATGATTTATTTATTGATTGTCTTCCATATGAGTGGCGGTCAGGTACGGGCGATGGTATTTGCCTACCAATCTATCCCCCTAGGAGCATGCACGTAGTACTTCGTTTCAATAACTAATAGATTTTTGCAATAAGTATGTGAGTTCTTTATGACTAATGTTGAGTCCATGGATTATACACACTCTCACCCTTCCACCATTGCTAGCCTCTCTAATACCGCACACCTTTCGCCGGTATCATACACCCACCATATACCTTCCTCAAAACAGCCACCCTACCTACCTATTATGGCATTTCCATAGCCATTCTGAGATATATTGCCATGCAACTTTCCACCGTTCTGTTATTATGACACGCTTCATCATTGTCATATTGCTTGCGTGATCATGTAGTTGACATCGTATTTGTGGCAAAGCCACCGTTCATAATTCTTTCATACATATCACTTATGCACCATTGCACATCCTTGTACACCGCCGGCGGCATTCACATAGAGTCATATTTTGTTCTAAGTATCGAGTTATAATTCTTGAGTTGTAAGTAAATAAAGTGTGATGATCATCATTATTAGAGCATTGTCCCAAGTGAAGAAAGGATGATGGAGACTGTGATTCCCCCACAAGTTGGGATGAGACTCCGGACAAAAAAAAAGAGAGAAAGGCCATAAAAAAGAAGGCCCAAAACAATGAGAGAAAAAGAGACAAGGGGCAATGCTACTATCCTTTTTCCACACTTGTGCTTCAAAATAGCACCATGATCTTCATGGTAGAGAGTCTCCTATGATATCACTTTCACATACTAGTGGGAATTTTTCATTATAGAACTTGGCTTGTATATTCCAATGATGGCCTTCCTCAAAATACCCTAGGTCTTCATGAGCAAGCAAGTTGGATGCATACCCACTTAGTTTCCTTTTGAGCTTTCATACACTTATAGCTCTAGTGCATCCGTTGCATGGCAGTCCCTACTCACTCACATTGATATCTATTGATGGGCATCTCCATAGCCCGTTGATACGCCTAGTTGATGTGAGACTATCTTCTCCTTTTTGTCTTCTCAACAACCACCATTCTATTCCACCTATAGTGATATTTCCATGGCTCATGCTCATCTATTGCGTGAAGATCGAAAAAGTTTGAGAACATCAAAAGTATGAAACAATTGCTTGGCTTGTCATCGGGGTTGTGCATGATTTAAATATTATGTGTGATGAAGATAGAGCATAGCCAGACTATGTGATTTTGTAGGGATAGCTTTCTTTGACCATGTTATTTTGAGAAGACATAATTACTTGGTTAGTATGCTTGAAGTATTATTATGTTTATGTCAATATTAAACCTTTGTCTTGAATCTTTCGGATCTGAATATTCTTGCCACAATAAAGAGAATTACATGGACAAATATGTTAGGTAGCATTCAACAGCAAAAATTATGTTCTTATCATTTACCTACTCATGGACGAGCAGGAATTAAGCTTGGGAATGCTTGATACATCTCCAACGTATCTATAATTTTTGATTGTTCCATGCTATTATATTATCAACCTTGGATGTTTTATATGCATTTATATGCTATTTTATATGATTTTGGGACTAACCTATTAACCTAGAGCCCAATGCCAGTTTCTGTTTTTCCTTGTTTTTGAGTATTGCAGAAAAGGAAAACCAAACAGAGTCCAATTGACCTGAAAAATCACGGAGATAATTTTGGCCCAAAAGAAGCCCGTGGAGTACCGAAGATGGGCCAGAAGAGTCCCAAGGCACCCACAAGGGTGGGGGGCGCGCCCCCTACCTCGTGGCCGCCTCGGGGACCCCCTGACTTGTTCCCGACTCCAACACCTCTTATATATACCCAAACTTCCAGAAAGAAACCTAGATCGGGAGTTCCACTGCCGCAAGCCTCTGTAGCCACTGAAAACCAATCTAGACCCATTCTGCCACCCTGCCAGAGGGGGGGGGATCCCTCTCCGGTGGCCATCTTCATCATACCGGCGCTCCCCATGACGAGGAGGGAGTAGCTCACCCTCGGGGCTGAGGGTATGTACCAGTAGCTATGTGTTTGACCTCTCTCTCTCTCATGTTCTTGATTCGGCACGATCTTACTGTATCGCGAGCTTTGCTATTATAGTTGGATCTTATGATGTTTCTCCCCCTCTACTCTCTTGTGATGACTTGAGTTTTCCCTTTGAAGTTATCTTATCGGATTGAGTCTTTAAGGATTTGAGAACACTTGATGTATGTCGTGCATGTGCTTATCTGTGGTGACAATCGGATATCACGTGATCCACTTGATGTATGTTTTGGTGATCAACTTGCAAGTTCCGTGACCTCGTGAACTTATGCATAGGGGTTGGCACACGTTTTCGTCTTGACTCTCTGGTAGAAACTTTGGGGTACTCTTTGAAGTTCTTTGTGTTGGTTGAATAGATGAATCTGAGATTGTGTGATGCATATCGTATAATCATACCCATGGATACTTGAGGTGATATTGGAGTATCTAGGTGACATTCACTACAAAAAAATACACTTCCGTGATGATACATGTTTGTCACAGTAGGTCGCGTTTTCTGTCTTGCATGTACATCCATGACGATTTTATGAAAGAATCAAGATAGTCATGCATGTGCTGTCGTAGAAGTGTTCCATGACATTACCAAAATTATCATCACGGAAGTGTCCACTTCCATGACGATAAATCACACGTCACAGAAGTGCTTTCGTCTAAGGTGATCGACACGTGGCATCCACCGTAACGGAACACCGTTAAGCTATCGGGTCAGGTTTTGGATCTGATAACCCGTTAACAGCCCCAACCAATGGGGATTTTCCACGTGTAA
Source organism: Triticum dicoccoides (assembly GCF_002162155.2). NCBI lineage: Eukaryota > Viridiplantae > Streptophyta > Magnoliopsida > Poales > Poaceae > Triticum > Triticum dicoccoides. Next base: position 395,989,812 of record NC_041388.1, on the reverse strand, counting down.
AATCATCATTGACTGGAGGAGACATGTGTCAGGTCCACGTTGGCACAGGTGTCACTCATCCAATGGGCAAGACGCGCCTATGATATGTTGACACATGGACCGGCCCATCAAGTTTAAATGGGCCGGCCCAAGTGAAGGCCCATAAGATTTTGGGCCGGCCCAGCTAAAGGCCCATGAGATTTTGTGGATCATAATGGGCTGGCCCAGCTAAAGGCCCACGAGATTTTGTGGGCCATAATGGGCCGGCCCAGGTAAAGGCCCACAAGATTTTTGTGTGCCATAATGGGCCGACCCAGGTAAAGGCCCACAAGATTCTTGCGGATCATAATGGGCCAGCCCAGCTAAAGGCCCACGAGATTTCGCCGACATTAATGGGCCGGCCCAGCTGTAGGCCCACAAGATTTTGAGGACCCTAGTAGGGCGGCCCATTAACTAGTTGCCATGTTTTGGGCCAAATGCCGGCCCATATTTGATCCGGTCCATTAATGGCCTGCCACGCTCCGGGCCTAATAGTGTCCCATATGAGATCCGGCCCGTTAAAAGCCTTTAAGATCAGGTTCGTCCCTTTAAGAGGCTTTGGGATCGATTATGGCCCATATCGGATTCGGCCCATCAACTGGACACTAAGCTTTTGGGCCCACTTGCTAAAGGCCCACTTAGTAATTCGGCCTGATATTAGTTTTGGCCTGTTAAGGGACCGTTTAAAATTTCGGCCCTATATTAATTTCGGCCTATTAGAAGCCCGTCATATAGTTGGGCCTAACTATGACCCAGTTTGCATCCGGCCTGCTCGCAGCCGATATCTAATTGGGCCAAACAAGGACTGAGGGAGTCCTGGATTAGGGGGTGTCCGGATGGCCGGACTATACCTTCAGCCGGACTCCTGGACTATGAAGATACAAGATTGAAGACTTCGTCCCGTGTCCGGAAGGGACTTTCCTTAGTGTCGAAGGCAAGCTTGGCGATACAGATATGTAGATCTCTTACCAATGTAACCGACTCTGTGTAACCCTAACCGTCTCCGGTGTCTATATAAACCGGAGGGTTTTAGTCCGTAGGACAACACATACAGAACAACAATCATACCATAGGCTAGCTTCTAGGGTTTAGCCTCTCCGATCTCGTGGTAGATGTACTCTTGTGCTACCCATATCATCAATATTAATCAAGCAGGACGTAGGGTTTTACCTCCATCGAGAGGGCCCGAACCTGGGTAAACCTTCGTGTCCCTTGCCTCCTATTACCATCCGGCCTAGACGCACAGTTCGGGACCCCCTACCCGAGATCCGCCGGTTTTGACACCAACATTGGTGCTTTCATTGAGAGTTCCTCTGTGTCATCGCCGTTAGGCTTGATGGCCCATACGATTATTAATAACGATGCAATCTAGGGTGAGACCTTCCTCCCCGGACAGATCTTCGTCTTCGGTGGCTTCGCACTGAGGGCCAATTCACTTGGCCATATGGAGCAGATCGAAAGCTATGCCCCTGGCCGTCGGGTCAGATTTGGAAGTTTAAACTATAGAGCTGACATCCGCGGGGACTTGATCCTCGACGGATTCGAGCCACTGCCGAGCGTGCCGCGCTGTCATGACAAGCATGATCTAGCTCTGCCGCCGAACAGTGCCCTGGAGGCCGCACCCGCATCGGCTTCGACCCTTAATTCGGAGCCAACCGCGCTGATCGAGGATGGGTGGTTGGACGCCGCCTCGGGGGCTGCGATCCCAACGGCGATTGAGCCGAACACTAGCCCTGCACTCCGCGAGACTCGTGACTCCAAGGAGCCGTACTCCTCTCCTTACTCTGAATCTGATTGGGCGCCGATCATGGAGTTTACTACCGCGAACATCTTTCAGCACTCGCCTTTCGACGATATTCTGAAGACACTGAAGTCTCTCTCTTTATCAGGAGAGCCCTGGTCGGACTACGGTCAGCAAGGTTGGGATACGGACGATGAAGAAATTCAAAGCCCACCCACCACCCACTTTGTAGCCACTATCGACGATTTAACCGACATGCTCGACTTCGACTCCGAAGACATCGACGGTATGGACGCCGATGCAGGAGACGATGAAGAACCAGCGCCTATCGGGCCCTAGAAAGCCACCTCGTCATATGACATATACATGGTGGACACCCCAAAAGAAGGAGATGGCGATGGAACAACGGAGGATGACCCCTCCAAGAAACAGCCTAAGCGCCAGCGTCAGCGGCGCCACTCAAAATCCTGCCAAAACAAATACGGTGATTCCAGCACGTGAGATAATAATACTCCGGAGAGTGCCGAAGAAAACCCCCTCCAGCAAGATTCAGCATAGGAGGATGGAGAAGCCAGCCCTCATGAGAGAGCGGCAGACAGAGAGGTCGAGGACGATAATTGTATACCTCCCTCCGAAGACGAGGCAAGCCTCGACGACGACGAATTCGTCATGCCAGAGGATCCCGTCGAACAAGAGCGTTTTCAACGCAGGCTTATGGACACGGCAAGAAGCCTCAAGAAAAAACAACAACAACTTAGAGCTGATCAAGATTTGCTAGTCGACGGATGGACTGAAGTCCTTGCGGCCGAAGAGCATAAACTCGAACGCCCTACAAGAGCTACACAAAGCGCAGGTTGCTACCCCGATTAGAGGAGGAAGCACTTGATACGGCCGACCGGCCACCTCGTGGCCGCGACAGAGAGGCCTCTCAGCCCTCCACTCAAGCCGCACCCCGTACCAAGGCACGGGAAAATGAGCCTGACCTGCGAGATATGTTGGAGGACAAGGTAACGCAAAGAAGATCGATCTACGGATCGCGTGGGCGCCCCACGACTCGAGACGGTAACCGTCATGTCGGACACAAATCCGGTAGGGCCGAACACAATAGACAAAGCTCATTGGAGCTACCTCGTGATATAGCCCAGTACAGAGGCGCCGCACACCCACTATGCTTCACACATGAAGTAATGGATCATCATATCCCCGAGGGTTTCAAACCCGTCAACATCGAATCATATGATGGCACAACAGATCCTGCGGTATGGATCAAGGATTATCTCCTTCATATCCACATGGCCCGCGGCGATGATTTCCACGCCATCAAATACCTCCCACTCAAGCTTAAAATACCGGCTAGGCATTGGCTTAACAGCTTGCCAACAGGATCAATCAGTTGTTGGGAGGACCTGGAAGCCGCATTCCTCGACAATTTCCAAGGCACTTATGTGCGACCACCAGACGCCGATGACCTAAGCCACATAATTCAGCAGTCAGATGAATCGGCCAGGCAATTCTGGACACGGTTCCTAACAAAGAAAAATCAAATAGTCGACTGTCCGGACGCAGAGGCCCTAGCAGCCTTCAAGCACAATATCCATGACGAGTGGCTGGCCCGACACCTTGGACAGGAAAAGCCAAAATCTATGGCAACACTCACGACACTCATGACCCGCTATTGCGCGGGAGAAGACAACTGGCTCGCTCGCAACAATAATATGACCAAGAACCCCGGTAATTTGGATACCAGGAATAGTAGTGGCAGGTCGCGTCGCAACAAGCAGAGGCGCCGCATTAACGGCGGCAATGCTGAGGATACGACAGTTAATGCCGGATTCAGAAGCTATAAATCCGGTCAGCGGAAAAATCCATTCAAAAGAAATCCTAGGGGCCCGTCCAATTTGGACCGAATACTCGACCGCTTGTGCCAAATACATGGCACCCCCGAAAAGCCGGCCAATCACACCAACAGGGATTGTTGGGTGCTCAAGCAGGCATGCAAGATAGATGCCGAAAATAAAGACAAGGGTTGCATAGCGATGACGACGAAGAGCCCCGGCCGCCGAACAACAGTGGATAGAAGGGATTTCCCCCACAAGTGCGGACGGTGAACATGATATACGCAACCGACATCCCCAAGAGGGAGCGGAAGCGCGCGTTAAGGGACGTATACGCGGTAGAGCCAGTCGCCCCAAAGTTCAACCCATGGTCCTCCTGCCCATCACCTTTGATCGAAGGGACCATCCCACTAGCACCCATCATGGCGGATTCACCGCATTGGTTCCAGACCCAATTATTGACGGATTTCATCTCACTAGAGTCCTAATGGACGGCGGCAGCAGCCTGAACCAGCTTTACCAGGATACAGTGCGGAAAATGGGCATAGATCCCTCGAGGATTAAGCCCACCAAAACGACCTTTAAAGGCGTAATACTAGGTGTAGAGGCCAACTGTACAGGCTCAGTCACACTTGGAGTGGTCTTCGGATCTCCGGATAATTTCCGAAGTGAGGAGTTAATCTTTGACATAGTCCCATTCTGCAGTGGCTATCACTCACTACTCGGGCGAACCGCATTCACCAAGTTCAACGCAGTACCTCACTACGCATACCTTAAGCTCAAGATGCCAGGCCCTCAAAGAGTAATTACGGTCAATGGAAATACCGAACGCTCCCTCCAAACGGAGGAACACACGGCGACCCTTGCAGCGGAAGTTCAAAGCAGCCTCTCCAGGCAGTTCTCGAGTCCGGCCATTAAACGTCGGGACAACGTCAAGCGCGCCCGGAGTAACCTACAACAAGACCGCCTGGCACGTTCCGAGCAGGCATAGCAATGCGGCCCCAACCCCAGCCCTCGCAAAAATGCGACGCTAGTGCTTCGCGTACATAACTACGCTCTAGAAATACCATGGGTACAGGGGGAGGGGCACCATCATGGCACGCCCGAAACACGGCTTAAACCGCACCAGGGGCTGCCAATTTTTTCATTTTCTCTTACTTTCAGGACTCCATTCTTCGGAAGGCCTGTTCGGAAGTTCAATTGCCGCACAAATGATGCAAGAACCAGGGAAGCAGACAAGCCATGCCGCATTACGGAACTCCCAGGTGGTCTCTATCACGAGCAGTATACCTGTTTCGCATACCATTCTGCAGCCTGCCCCTGGAACGGACATGTTAATAGTCCAACCTTTTCCTTATCGCATTATTTGTATCGTTCTGCTTTGATTGCACCCCTTTTTAATAAACAATGCATAGCTTTTGTCTATTTTTGCATTACCTTTTTTAGAAATATATGTTCCCTGATGACATGTTGCGCCCGTACACTTTGTTATGGCCAAAATATGCCAGGGGCTTTAGTACCCCTCAATATGGTGTGAGAAGTCCGAACACTTTAACAGGTGCGGCACCCCGAACTTATAGCATTATATGCATCGGCTCCGAATCATGTCTTGGGTCAATAGTTGGGTTTGCCCGGCTCCTATGTTTTGGTGCCTTACGTTCCGCTATATCGGCTAAGGTAGCACTAGGAGAACTATTGCGATTGTGCCCCAGTTGAGCTGGGTGGAGCACATCAGTAGAGAAAGCTAAAACTGACTGTCATGATGAAGCGAGAGCTGGTCGCTATTCGAGAGGTTTTTTGAGTCCCTAAAGACTTATGCCGCTTCGAGCGAGGAGTCGGCTCTGTCCGGCCAAGGCGTGGATAGCACCCCGAACTCGGTCTTCCGAATACCAAGGGCTTCGCCGAAACTTAAAATTATAGAATTCTATGGCTAAGTGAGAGTGTTCACGCATTATAGTCCGATTGCCTTGTTCGTTGCGCTGAGCGCCTCCCTCGAAGGACCCAAACATGGGAAAAAGAGCGCTCAGGTTTATCCCCGAACAACCCAGCACTAGCGGCACGGGGGCAGAAGCCGACGACTCGCCATCTCTCAGAATTGATAAACAGCCGCACAGAAGGTAATATTTTAAATTCCAACAGCATTGCTTAGCGCATATGAACAAGTTTTCAGCGCACAGGATAAAACGAGCAAGTTTCACTCAAAAATTACATCCCTGGAACATTCATCCACCACAAGGCGGGCACCCTTCAGAACATCCGCGGGCTTGCGATGCTCTTTCCCCGGCGGTGGCCCATCCTTCACAAGCTTCTCAGCATCCAGCTTGCCCCAGTGCACCTTAGCATGGGCAAGGGCCTTACGGGCACCTTCAATGCAGAAGGAGCGCTTGATGACTTCGAGGCTTGGACATGGCCCCACCAGCCGCCGCACCAGCCCGAAATAGCTCCCAGCCAGAGCCTCCCCAGGCCACAGCCGAACTATGAGGCCCTTCATGGCCGGTTCGGACACCTTGTGGAGCTCGACCAGCTGCTTCAGCTGGTCGCTCAGGGGCACGGGGTGTCCGTCCTCAGCATACTGAGACCAGAAGACCTTCTCCGTCGAGCTGCCCTCCTCGGCTCGATAGAATGCGGCGGCATCAGACACGCTACGGGGAAGATCTGCGAATGCTCCTGGAGAGCTCCGGATTCGGGTAAGTAACAAGTATCTCACGTCTATGTGTTTGCTCTGCATAAAGAATGCCTTACCCGCCGCTATCTTTTTCACCGCATCCAACTCCAGGAGGGTCTTCTGGGATTCGGCCTTGGCAGACTTGGCATTTTCAATGGCCATCGCGAGCTCGGACGCTCGCGTCTTTGAGTCAAGCTCCAAACTCTCATGTTTTTTCATGAGAGCCTGGAGCTCTTGCCGCACCTTGCCAACCTGGGCCTCATACTTCTCCTGCTCGGTGCGCTCCATGGCCGCCCTCTTCTCGGCCTCGACCAGCGCTCGCTTAAGGCTCGCCACCTCAGACGTGGCCCCTACAATAGCCACGATAATCCTGTCATTTCTTGCAATTGCACCTTTTTTATATATAAATTTAAACAAGGTATTTCTTACCTTCCTTGTCCTCGAGCTGGTTCTTGGCCCGCCCGAGCTCTTGCTCGGACTGCTCGAGGTTCTGCTTTAGCGTGTCCACTTCCGCAGTCAGTGCGGCGGACGCCAGCAGAGAAGCCCGCATACGCTTATTGACTCCTTTTTGTTAGACTCATGCAAATTTTATTGATCCTCTATTCGGCTTTTCTTCCCGAACACCAAACAGAGCATTAGGGGCTACTGTCTATGCGGTAATGTTATTTACACATTCTTTACTTACCTCAAAGCCTGTTAAAAGGCTAGTTCAAGCTTCAGTCAGTCCGCTCTTGGCGGACTGAACCTTCTGGACCACCGCACTCATAATGGTGCGGTGCTCCTCGGCGATGGAGGCGCCTTTTAGCACCTCCAACAGATTGTCCGGCGGCTCCGGTTGGATGGGGGTTACCGGCACGGCGGGCTTGCTCCTCTTGGAAGGAGTTCGCCCACCGGACTCTGGAACCTTTGAAGGTTCCGGAGCGGTGTCTGGCCTAGAGCCGAACTTGGAGCCCTGGGGGTTTTATCCCCTTTACTCCTGGAGTCCGGGAGGTCTCCTTGCGGCGCCTCCAGGACCACCTCCTCCTGGCTTGGACCTATTGGGACAACACTTCGGCGTCGTCCGTAGGGCAGGGGGAGGAAGCCGTCGGAAGTGAATTCACATCCGACGAGTCCAGTGAACCGCTCGACAACGCGTCGAGCCGGTCTTTGGGTGGGCTGCATAATCATATTCGACATAAGAGAAAGCTGTGGAATAAAGGAATACTATGAATTACTCTCATATCCGGATACTTACGATTTCGCCAGTGGCTTGGCCCTAAGCAGCCACTCCTCTCCATCGTCGGCGTCGGTGGAGTAGTCCGGAGGAAGGGTTTTCCCCTTCTTGGACCCTTCGGCCTCCCCAGTAAGGGTGGCCTACCTTTTCTTCTCTTCCCCCGCTGGAGGGGGAGAGGTCTCTTCTTCCTCCTCCTCGTTTTCGCGGGAGGAATGCCCCTTGGAGCCGTCGGATGATGAAACCGACACCTCCTAGCGCCGGGCACTTTTTCGAGTCCCCGTGGCCTTCTTCGTGGCCTTCTTCTCCGGCACCACAAGAGGTGCCGGAACCAGCAGCTTTGCCAAGCGGGCATCGGCTGGGTCTTCGGGCAAAGGAGCCGGACAGTTGATCTATTCGGACTTCGCCTGCCAGGCCTGTCAAAGGTAAGGGAGCTTAGATCCCGCATAGAGTCAAACTATGAAAAACTAATACCCTGTAAAAGGTACAAACAACTTACCGCGCTAGCGTGATGCTGCGCGCTGAATCCGTGATCCTCGGTAGCGGATGCGGGAGCCTCGGCACCCTTGAAGAGGACCTTCCAGGCATCTTCGTACGTCGTGTCGAAGAGCCTGCTCAGAGTTCGGTGCTGCGCCGGGTTGAACTCCCACATATTGAAGGCCCGTTGTTGACACGGGAGGATCCGGCGGATGAGCATAACCTGGACTATGTTGATAAGCTTGAGCTGCTTGTCCACCAGGGATTGGAGGCATGTTTGCAGTCCAGTCACCTTTCCTTTGCTGCCCCACGACAGGCCTGTCTCTTTCCAGGACGTGAGCCGCGTTGAGGGTCCAGACCGGAACTCGGGTGCTGCAACCCACTCAGGGTCGCGCGGCTCGGTGATGTAAAACCACCCTGATTGCCACCCCTTCAGGGTCTCCACAAAGGAGCCCCCGAGCCATAAGACGATGGGCATCTTGCCCACCATGGCGCCTCCGCACTCCGCCTGGTTGCCACGCACCACCTTCGGCTTGACATTGGAAGTCTTGAGCCATAGGCCGAAATGGGGGCAGATGCAGAGGAAGGCCACGATGATAAACGCCGAGATGTTGAGGATGAAGTTCGGGGCCAGATCATGGAAATCCAGGCCGTAGTAGAACATGAGTCCCCGGACGAATGGGTGGACAGGAAAGCCCAGTCCACGGAGGAAGTGGGGAAGGAACACTACCCTCTCATGGGGCCTTGGTGTGGGGAGGAGTTGCCCCTCTTCGGGAAGCTGGTACACGATGTTGTTGGACAAGTATCAGGCCTTCCTCAGTTTTTTGATGTGTCCCTCCATGACGGAGGAGACCATCCACTTGCCTCCCGCTCCGGACATGGCTGGAGAAGGTTGAGGTGGGGAGTGCGAACCTGGGCGCTGGAGCTCGAGTGCGCGAGAATGGATAGGCAAAGGAGGAAGAAGGCGTAGGTTAAAAGGTGGATCCTTATCCCCTTATATGGGTGGACGCAACTACGTGTCCCCACCAGCCTGGTAAAACTCGCTTCTCTCCAAGCGCCGTAATCAATGGCGCGGTTGGGTTACCCACGCCCGTATTGATGAGAATCCCGGAATAAGGGGACATGATCTCTGCTTCGACAAGACGTGCCAAGGAAACCGCCTTGCAATGCCGAAGACAATCTGCGCACGGGACTCGTCGTCACTGAAGCCTGGTTCAGGGGCTAGTGAGGGAGTCCTGGATTAAGGGGTGTCCGGATGGCCGGACTATACCTTCAGCCGGACTCCTGGACTATGAAGATACAAGATTGAAGACTCCGTCCCGTGTCCGGAAGGACTTTCCTTGGCGTGGAAGGCAAGCTTGGCGATACGGATATGTAGATCTCTTACCAATGTAACCGACTCTGTTTAACCCTAACCCTCTCCGGTGTCTATATAAACCAGTAGGACAACACATACAGAACAACAATCATACCATAGGCTAGCTTCTAGGGTTTAGCCTCTCCGATCTTGTGGTAGATCTACTCTTGTACTACCCATGTCATCAATATTAATCAAGCAGGACGTAGGGTTTTACCTCCATCGAGAGGGCCCGAACCTAGGTAAAACTTCATGTCCCTTGCCTCCTGTTACCATCCGGCCTAGACGCACAGTTCGGGACCCCCTACCCGAGATCCGCCGGTTTTGACACCGACAAGGACCGAGATTTGATTCGCACAATCATGGGCCGGGGTTCATTTCGGGCTGCTGCCGGCCCGTGATTTGATTCGCATAATCATGGGCCAGGGTTCATTTCGGTCTGCTGCCGGCCCATGAGCTGTTCGGCATGTTTCAGGCCCAACCTACACCGTGATTGCATGATGGCCCGATTATGTACCGTAATTTTACGGTTTGGCCGGTTTACTGCGAAGACAGGATATATATATACAGTAAAATAATTGCAGCATCGTGAATAAGAAAAAACCTAGACTATACAATAAAGAAATTACGGCATATTACATCCACTGGTCATCAAAGTTCGCCACTATGATAATAAAGCACAAGTAGACAGCAGATTACATACACTGGGCATCAAAGATCGCCACCAGTGCAAATAAACACGCCGACAAAATAATATACAAAACCGACATCACTTCAATAGAGTTCAAGAAAGGTTAGCCCTGCTGGGGAGCTGCAGCGCAAGCAGCTGAGCAAGATGATGAGACTGCGCTTGTTCAACACTTATATCTTCCTCACTCTAAAAGATAAACAAGCAGATAGATGACAGGTTTTGCACATAAAAGTATCAATGCTGACAATTCATCACATTTCTTACTGGCGAATAAAGTGACACAGTTTAAAATTGCATTAACACAATATGGTATTGTTCAGGTCAAGACATGGCAGGAAATGACATTGTGCAGGAGTTGGCAGCTTCATGACACCATTGGATTACAGATCAAGAACTCATAAGTATCAATGTTTAGTGTGCTGTCAATTTATACCATTTCAGATTGGCAAATAAAGAGACGGTTTAAATAATAGTAGAATGATATGACATTGTTCATAGTTAAGACATTGCAGAATATGACATTGTGTTGTAGTGGGTAGGTTCACCACACCACTGGATTACGGATGAAGAACAGAAGCATACATGCAGTGCAAAAGAAGACCACTTGCTCTGTATAGTTTAATTTACATGGTATGAAGAAGGAACTTGGTTGTACAACTGAAAACTTAAATTGAGAAAGGAAAAACTTTTGTTTATGAACTACATGATAAACTTTAAACAAGCAATTTGATGGAAACACCAAAAATAAACAGCTGTTGCAGTCATGCCTAACCAAATATATACAACAAAGTTTGAAGGCTTGAGATGGACAAACTTACATTATTGGTGAAGACATGCTCTATAAAGGCCTTGTCCATGCTGATGGGGGGGCAATTCAAGAAGTTTACCACAGAATCTTCTTCAAAAGCATTGCCTTTATTCTACATTTTGTTAAGAGTAAATATAGATGTGATAATATATGAAAAAATGGAGAATATTTCAGATAAGATCAAGAGTGATGCTACATAACCAAGTAGCTATAAATGTAAGTGCAACGATACAGGCAAAAGGTACAGCCAAGAGCAATGCATAGCTAAACTTCTTCAGTACCAACCTTATGGTAAGAGTAAATATAGATCTGATGTGTAGAAAATGGAGGGCAAAGGAAAATAAGCTGCAGAGTTATGGTACATGAACAACTACCTGTCATTATAAGTACACTGATAAAGGACAGCATGTACTTACAAGAACAATGCAGAGCTAAAAAAACATTAGCATTGGATATATTCTACACTAATGTAACCATTCATACAGATCAGATAATTTGGAGCGAACAATTGATAAGAAAGCTATCATGCATACTGATGTCACATAATGAACCAGGTATGTATGCAAGTACAGTGATACAGGACAACAGGTACTAACAGGAGCAAAGCAGCGGGCAGCATATTTGCGATATCCTGTCGTTCTTGTCAAATGGGAATTCTTCTTCGAGCAGATTTCCTGCAAAAAAGGTCCGTAAGGCACATGCGGAAAAGTAGAAGTTCAAATTGTCACGTGATTTCATAGACAATACCTTATCCTGGGAACGATACCAGTGCATAACAAGGTTTTTCCATTCAATTTCTTCTAAATTTAGCACAGGAGACTTCACCGGAAATTCGTTTATAGACTTGCCATCAAAGTGTGGTTTCCTCAGGTAACACCGATACTGCTGCAATGCTTCCTTGAAAAGCACAAGCAAGCTTTGCTCGTCATGACTATCCAGATTGACCCTCGCCTAGTTACAACAATGTAATGTAAATCATTGATGTGTTCAATCAGCAGAAAACAGGAAAATAATAACCATGAATAATAGCACTTACACGTAAGTTGGATAGGAAGATGTGAAAATGGTGTTTGTCTTCACAATAATCTTCCCATGATGGGAATATATGCACGTAGTCCCTAACAACATTCAGAGCATTGTCTTTTAAACTAGGAATAAATGGAATGGGGTTCCAATCTACAGGATTGGCCGTCTCTGCAGTTGGGATAGGTCTTCGGCCGGTGGACTTGTTGTACTTTTTGCTGGAGTGGGATTTTTCTGTGGTACAGCTGGTGCTATGGCAAATGAAATCGGTATACTTTTTGCTGGAGTGCAGGTCCTGTGTGGTGGGGCTAGTGGTGTGGCCAGTGAAGTATGGGTACAGTCTGCTGGAGTCGGTCTTACGTTTTGTGTCACTGGTTGTACAACCAATATAAGTGGGGTGATTTCTGATTTCTCCGGCACCACCACGTTTTTCAAGGACTTTGCTGGTGCTCCTTCAGGTTCTGTAATCACCCTCTTCCTTTTTGATGTCTGATGCACAAGAACATCATTTGAGTGAAAAAACAGGGTATGATGATAGATGGAATATGTATTGATAATGGATGGGCATGGCATCTCGACATATATGATGAGTAAACTAAGCAGATGGCGGTGCAACAAAGTAGAAGAAATGCAAGACAACATATCCAAGATACCTACAATCAATAAAACATTGCCAAATTAGAACAGGCACCTTGATGGGTCAACAGGACAGGCCATCTGCCTTTGACTCCTCGAGGTTAGAATAGTCATTAGGATCATATTCTGAACAAGAATCGGCAGGTGGGGAGCGTATGAGTTTCATTGCATCCAGAATGGCACTCAATGCCTTGGTGCCAATTTTGTAAGTCATTGCAGTGTTTAGCTTCAAGAGCGGACTGGTGCTAGTGCGACACAAAGCAGCTACACAGATCATAGTGTAGATATAACGGGAAAACCTGAAGCATTAGAGTAAAATCAGCAAAGTGGAACTTGCTGGAATATATGTGCTAGTATTGCCGGTACGGCTAGAAAGGCTTCGGATACCAGCACTCTTCAAGTGAAGGTGCGGTACTATTAATACCAGTGTAACTCTCAAAGGCAACATAGCTCCCCGCATTTCCTTGCTATTATTACAGGATTCAAGTGGGCAGGCCACTACAAATCCTATTCCTATGTTTACAAGATCCTACGAATCAGAGAGGCTCAAAGTGTCCATCACAACCGACCGTATAGACCTCTACACTGCAAATGTCCCTGCTCATCTTCAGTACAAGGAACATACTGTACTACTATCATACTCCCTCCGTTCCAAAATATAAGTCTTGGTAGAGATTTCCACTATGGATCACATACAGATGTATCCAGATACATTTTAGAGTGTAGATTCACTCATTTTGGTCCATATGTAGTCCATGGTGGAATCTACACGAAGACTTGTATTTAGGAACGGAGAGAGTACATATTAAAGAAGAACGGAAGAGGAACAAGGTAAAGAAGAGCAAGCAAATTTTGGATAATAATATGTTGGTTGCGCAGTGCCCACACATGATGAACCAGAGCACATTAAGAATGCAACTCCCAGCTCTCTCTCGACCATTTCAGGCGGTTGGATGAAGATCCTACGTTTCCTAACCCTTCTTCTTCCTCGTCTCGGATTCTTCCCATACAGAACACCACGCGGGCCACCGGCCGGACCACAGGCCCCCACCGCCTGTGTTCCTCCGCCACCCCCACTCCCCACCCCCGCCCCAACCCCCACCTGCGTCAAGTTTTCTTCGTTCGGCGAGGCCCCACAACCACCCGAGCCCCTTCGATCACACTGGCGAACTCCGGCGGACTCTGAAAAATCGACTAACCCAGTTTTGAAATTTAGTCTACTGTGATTTAACTAGTGTGGAATATAAAAGGGGAAAACCATAAGCATTGGGAGTATAGTGTTGAGCGTGCCATGGCGGATCTGAAGGTGAAAATCGGACAAAGGCAACTTTGCAACCAAGACAAGAAATTAGAGTAAAGCAGTGGCGATCTATTTTCTTGCTGCGATAAATAAGTTGAGCAGATACGAAAGAGTACCGCCTCTGGTGCGGCGCCATGTACGCATCTGCTGTGAATTTGACGGCGCTGCGGTAGCGATGGCTGTCGGCGGCGTGGAAGCAGATCTAGGAGGGTATACAGTGGCGGCGTGGCGCAGTGGACGAGATGGTCGTAGGAGCGGTGCCGGCAAGGTGGACGACGGCGGGGATGAAACGAGAGGACGGGATGCAAGGATCCCGGTCCGAAGCCGTGGATGAGAGAGGTCGATCTCTTGTAGTGGACGGCAGCGTCGGGGTATCTGCTTTGGCATGGTGGAGGAGGACGATGGTGGATGGGGTGTGGATAGCGGCAGACAGAGGAGGGTGGGGTGGAGAGGGTGTTTTGCCGCCCACAGAGTACGAATGGGGAAAAGGGAGGTAGAGAGGAAGGGGGAACCATGTATTCAGGGCGCGCTTGTCTCAAATGCGAGGAAATTTACAAACTTAGCCCTCGTTTCAAATTTCTACTGCATCGCAGCAACATTAGTCGGTTGGGGATAGGACGGTAATCTCGCATACACCGAATATTTGCCGACTAGAGTTTGTTTTTGGCGCCCACCGTGTAGGAATATGAATCGGGGAGGGAGTCGATTTCGGCCGAGGACACACTCTATTTTGGCGCCCACCGTGTATGAATCCGGGTGAGAGTCGGTTACGTCACGTTTGGGAGAAACTACAAACCTACCCCTATCGAAACCTATAGAAATCCAGCAGATAGGCTTTGCGTGGCAGGGATAGGCAGTAGTTATTTCCATCTCGCAGATTTTGGTTTCGCGTGGTTACTGCGACTTTCCCTGCTTTGTTCAAATTTTGCAGAGTGCATGTTTACCGTGCCAACTCAATTCGAATCCCGTTTGTATTCTATTTTTTCGGGCGGGATCCATTTTCAATTGGAATTACATTCTATATACATCATTTTTATATATACTTTCGAAAGCACAACACCATTTATACATAAATATGGTTTACAAATGGCATGATCTCATATTCATAAGGTTGTATCCATCAATTTGGATTTTCAAATATTTGAATCCACTTTATGTTGAAATCCAATGTATGCATTCCTCGCTAACTGTCTCCAATTAATGTGTGTTTCATGCGGGTTTTTTTACTTCTCAAACATGTATAATGTGTTTCACACACGCAACAAATAGTGTAATCCCGTTTAGACATTAATTGCATATAAACCATGCATTGTTTGTAATTAAAGAATCTATGGATCACCAATATTGATAAACTATATAACATTACACGTGTGCCCAAATTCAAATGAATATGCATGTCTGATACACCAATTTGCGTTATGATATTACCGATGTCGTGATCTCCAGTTTAAATATTTGAATCCCCTTTAATCCAGATATTCGTCTCATATAGCTATCACTCATGCTTATATAGGACTATCTCTCTGGACCTATACGCGTTCATCATCTCTCAGGTATCTCTCGTGCTACCTGTATGTCGACAATGATCTTTTATCTTCGTAACACACTGGCGGTACTCTCTCCCTTGACCTTCATCACTCTATCTCTTTCTAAGTATATCTCGCTCCCTGCTATGTGTCTCTAACTATGATTCTCCATGTGGAATCTCTTTATCTCACACAAACACAAAACTTTGTCTCCCGGGGTCTCATTTCTCTCTACTATTCCCATGTGGGCCACTCGCACACCCCTCATACAGAGATGTCTTTCGCTCCTTAGATATGAGAACCTATGACTCTTCCTCTTCAATATCTCTTCCTCCTCATATTTCTCCATTGTTCTCTTGTATGTCGCTCACACACACCCTCTCTCCCTAGAGATATCTTGTGTTCCCTCGTATGTCTCTCTAGCTATCACTCGTTGTGAAATATCTTTCTCTCTCGCAGACACAAAACTCCGTCTCTCTGGATCTCATTTCTCTCTGATATCTATTTGTATGTGATTCACATGCACCCTCTCTCTATCTCTCTCACACCCACACACATAACCCAGCCTTCTGATCCACTCGACTCCTATCTCTAACACACACTAGCTAGCATCTTTATCTTTCTATTCATTTGTTTCTCCATCAACCTTCTTTCTCGCCCTCACTCTTGATTCCCATCACGCACACTACATATGCTTCTCTCTACATGCAGTCAAGTGCCCTCTCACACACATATATAACTTCACCCTTTGAACCACCCGACGGTCATCTCCAACACCCAAACTAGCGGATGTACCTCTAGCTAGCTTCTCCATCTCTGTATGTATCTGTAGTTTCTCCGTCAACATTTATTTCTCGCATGAAGTCTTGCTTCCTATCACTCACACTATATATGTCTCTCCATACATATGCATTTATAGGTTGGTCTCTTTTGCACAATCTTTGCGCCTCACCCCCTCTGCTCGCCATAGATGCATGCTCCAGCCCACGCCACTATCTCTTAAAGACAAAAACACATGCTCAATTGTCGGGCCTTCTTCCCTGCATTCTCACATGCATGCATATTGTCATACCGATCCGTCTCTCCCATGTCATTGATCTTATGACTTATGTCTTCTTTCTTTTATCTCTATCATGCGCGCGCGCGCACACACATCCCACGTATACATGTATACCTCTCACACATGCACGTTCAAGGTCTCCAAGTCTCCATACGTAGTTAATTACCCTCAATCCTAACGCCACATCGAATCGTTCTCCTCTTTTGTGCACATAACTTTTGCCTGGATGGGTAAAACACACACTCACACTTAACAATCTCCTTCTAGCTACCCCCCCCCCCGCCTCTCACTCTTCCCCTATATCCCCGAAACCAATAAGACCATCCCTTTGTTTCATTCCCGCCTACATGCACCATCGATATATAGTAGTATTCCTCAGTGTCTCTCGAACAAACACGTTCTCTCGATGTCGACTCCTCTCACGCGCACACACGTTCTCTTCCCTCTCTACGGGCATTTTCTCTCTCACACCCCATCATTGGTGGCCTCTACCATACACATCACCTCTCTATGATGAAGCCATGCACACTTAAATTACATCCGCCACAGAGGAGCCCGCGACACACACACACACACACACCCAAACACACACTAAGACTCAATCTCTCTCTCTCACACACACACACACGCACGCACGCACGCACGCACCTCCCCCCCACACACTAAGACTCCATCTCTCTCTCTCACACACACACAAACTAGGACTCCATCTCTCTCTCTCTCCTGTCTCTCTCTCTCACACACACACACCGCACGCACACTAAGACTGCATCTCACACAAACATGCTCTAGGCGGAGCATTTTTTCCTACCACCCTTCATCCAACCTTACCCGTATGATAAACAATCTCCTTTATTTACTTGCATAACATGGACAAATTCCACTTTACTTTAGTAGTCAGCAAATTTATCATCTTTACCCTTATAAAAAACGAGTTGGCGGTGATGGTGTGACTGCCATCTTGTAATACAGACCGTATGATCTATATTTGAGGATAGAAAGCAAACTATGATAATTTTACAAAAGATACCCGCACCTCTCTCCACATCATTATCTCCCGCAACCTCATTGCTCAGCAACTAAAAAAGGAACAAGTCTCTGGAACAATCTAGCATGCATGGTGGCCGTTGCCGCCTACCGGCGCCGTCCATCCCCATGCCTCCGCCCATTCTGACCACCAGTCACCACCACGCTCCACTCCTCCTCTCCTTATCTCTCATCTTTCATTTTTTCGATGACATTCTCGAAATACCAGTTTTCCGATAAAATTCTCGAGATATCATTAGTTTTTACACATGGGATTACTCCTGCATGGGTCAATCACAACATGTGTTTTGTTAAAAAATGCATATTGATATTCCCTGCAATGCTTGAGAATCTTGCTTGTAATTATATAATGCAAATCACGAGCAGGAAGTGATATTTTTTTGACACAACCACGTTAACATGGCCACGTAAATCACTAGCTAAAGTAAATACCATTATACTTATATCCCGATGCAAAAGGTTGAGTACATGTCCGAAGAGTAGAGTCGCACACACGCACTCTGTCTCTCAGAATCTCTCTCACACACACACACCAGTTACGTGACGCCCACTTAAGCAGACACATATGTTACAATTTGTGCACCCGCGGGTACACATGATGCTGCGCATTTATTTAAGCTGGAAGGCGAACCCAAACAGTAGCTGCATTCATTCCCCTCCTGCCGCCTCTTTTCTGGTCGCCGTCGCCCGGTAGCCATGGGCCGGCCGAAGGTAACAACATACGCCATACTCCCGCCGGAGCGGCACTTTAATATGGAAATTTTAGTGGTCATGCATACATCTTTTTGTGCTAGCACTCCTATATAAGGGTTGACCGGTCGCTTCCCGCGGAGGTGCACGAGTGGTGGAAGAGGAAGGAGAAGGGAAGCGGGCTGTGGAGTAATGTTTTTTACCACAATTTCTTAGGAAACCGAGTGCAATAATTGAGTAGTTTTGCAAACTACCAGTACTACACCTGAAACGGTTCAAAACCTATACTCCCTTGCCAGCGCACGCTTCCCGGTGAAACAGTCAGCGTCGCCCTAGAGCGTCAGTGCCGCATTAATGCCCGGCCAGAGCAGAGGCGACCTCTCACTGGCGCCGGCTTTGAAGTGGTGCGACAGCCGAGAGAGCGCCGCTTCTCGGTGCACGCGACTGCTCTACGTCGAGACTGGCCATAGGCCCTATTTGCATCCATGGGTTAGAGTTAGTTTGAGCTAGTTGGGGCTCAAATAGCCCTAAAGTATCCAAGCATGAGGGTTTAAATTGGATCAAGTTGCACCGAACCCACCAAAAAAACTATCCCACCCAAGAGGTGCTAACTGGAGATGTTTCTCATTGAGACCACTGAGAAATCAATTTTCTCTCTCCATGAAGTGCATTTATTGTCAATCTAACCCTGTCACCCAAACACCTCTCTGGCTACAGTTAGTTTAGGGTTAGTCATGAATTAGTCTAACCTCTAGATAAGTTAGAATATCAAACATGAGCAGTATAGGACATGCAAGTTGCTCAAAGCATACAGGAAAATTCGTACGTGAAAGGATTTTTTTCTTTTTGAAAACGGAACATGAAAGGAATTTTTTTAGAATGCTCTTGGCATGTCGCTAACATGTGATAGTTAACCGACCTCAATAGACGGCAGAAACGCCAGCCCGCCGCACTTTGATAGAGACGAGGAGGGAGAAGCGATACAGGTTGCTGGATTACTAGAGATAAGTGTCGCAGGGAAGCCAAGAAATATGGTAATAGCGTGGGTTAGCCATGTACTAGTATGATGTAACTACACTGCGCTGCCATGTTTCGTACTCTTCCAGTCCACTATGGAGATGATTAGTTAATTTTATGTCGCTGAATAATATTAAATATTATGAGTGCAGATGCTCCACCACGAGGTTCCTTGCTCCTTCTCGGTCGTCCGGAATCTATGTTCTTCCACTCAATTTATTTACGTGAGCTTTGTTCATACTTTTGCCAACACACGAGACATCTAGCATCAAGGTGCATGTATTATGCAAGGATCGTTCCATCTATATGAAGAACACGTGGGACTGGAACTATGAGACAGACATGTACCCAGGAGTGGACGTACGAACCTGAGTAATGTAGCGCAATAAGTGAAGTAGAAAGGCACAAATGGTATGAACATGCGTGGCATATAGGGTGTGTTTGGTTGCGTTCTCGTCTCAGCATAGTTGTACCCTCTGCATGCATGCTCAGCTCAACACCCCTCTTCATGCATGCTCACAGTATGCATGCTTCTAGTGTATTTGTGCTAAACTAGTGTGGACTCATGCACCCTCCATACACTCTACCAAACACCCAAAAGTAGGTCGAGAAGGGAACTCTTGGGAGGCATTTGTCTCTTACTATGTACTACCACTAAATGTTGTACGTGCAATGCATGGTGATGTTATGGAGTACGTGCCTAAGTACTCTACTACTACTATATTAGTTGGAGGCACATATTAACTTTTATATTTGTTTACGTGTATGCCCCGAGACCTTCCAACTAGACGTGTCTTTCTCTCCAGGTCGCACTTTGTATCGTTCATACCACTATGTACTACTACGTGTGGTCTCCGACCCAGAAGTGGAAGAAGTGGAGACGCTCTACCACGCTGTTTTTTTACGCTGGGCTCTACCACGCTGTTCATGTCCCACTCCTTTCGCTGGCATGTGGGACATCCAGCACGTGCCGTGTTTGGCACCCTTTGTCGTAAGAGTTGAAACGCTAGCATTCATCAGAAATAAAAAATAATTATAAATCGGCAGTGATACTATTTTTTGCGAACCAATCAGCAGTGATACTATACCACGCGGTTTCCTTGCTCCTTGATATCGGAAAGAAAACTTTCGTTCGCCAACATGTGGGACGTCGACCATCCTGGTCCACTTTCCATGCACGCAGAACTCCAAGGGAGAGTCACCTAGGTCGTCGCGCCGCAGTAACAATGACTAATGAGCCGTCAAATCACAGGCCCACTTCCCACTTTGAAGTTGCTCGGACGAAGGAACCATCATGACTTCATTGAATTCCGTTTCTTGAAGAAAACTACTGTACCAGTAGTACTGCTAGCTACAGTAGTTACTCCAACAGAGCCCTCCTTTCATTCATAGGATAGGAATATGAAAATCATAGGAAGTGAGATGACATGCATCTCAATTCCTATAGAGAAAGAGATGCCATTTGATGCTTAGGATAGGAATTTTTCCATTTAGTCTAGGCTAATGTAATGGTAATTTGCTCTAAAAACTACAGTAGTAACTAGTAGTATTGGTACATGCTCGTACTCAGACACAGACACACACACTAACTACTAGTACTACTACTTCTCACATGTTGGTCAGACGCCGTCATTCTCCTTCCCGACTTTGTCGGCGACACCCCACCGTGCTTGGATCTCCGTCGACCTCTCCATAGCAGTGCATGCGTCCATTTCTTTCTTGCGGCGGCGGGCCTCTCTTTTCTTGAGTGCTTTTTGACTTTTCCGCTCCCTCTGTGCGGCTTTGGCCGCCTCTTGCTCTACCGCCCATTCGGCCTTCGCATCTTCAAATTCCTCCCACATAGTTGTGAGGTCACGAGCGGCGATGAACTCGCACGGGGGGATGCCATCGCTTCCCTACCATTTTGTGTGCGGTCGTGGGCGGCAAGGAACTCGGCGCAGAGGGATGCCATCGCTGCCTTACCGGTTAGTGTGCGACGCGGTTGCATGAACGACGCTTGGTGAGAGCTCTTGGGTGGAGTAGCCGGACAACCGTATAGTGCATTGGTTTGTCAAGAGCTCAAGGATAGAAGACGAAGCAAATTTGGATTCCCCTTCAATCCTGGTCATTTATTATCAAGTAAAATGCATTAGCGGTCATCGAACTTGTCTTGATAGCTCACTTTGATCATTGTATACGAGATATGGTGATTATACGGTCACTGGCTCAGCGTATAGCTCCGTATTTGTCTGGTTGACCAGTCAAACAGTCTGCATGCACCTCATCAGCTCGTGTTCTTTATCTATCTACGCGGGCCTACCTGTCAATGGAGAAAGAAATACTATAAAAACCAAAATTATGCGTATGTGGGGAATCAAACCATGGACTCGTCGCTGAAACGCACCCTCGTCAGCCAAATGAAAATGAAATACTTCGCGTCAGACACTCACGCTGACGCTGTCAAAGCATGCTAATGCATGCACATCACCCTCTAAATCAAAGTCTTGCTCATGGTGCAACGCAAATGGCGAGCCCATCACCTGCGCGCCCCGGCGGTGCCTGACATTACTGTTTAGACGTTTGATGGAGGCCTACGCGAACGCTGAGCATGTATTCACCTGGCTCAACACCAATGGTCATACTCGGACCGCCTTGCTCATGTATATCATCCATCACAACGACAATCTACAAAACAGCCTAAGCTAGAGAGGGTACTATGGTAGTATGGTACGGAGTATGTACTATCGTGAGCGACCGATCTTAGTGCCACTGCACACCGAAACCCCTTCCATCGCTAGCGCATGCTTTCCGCGTGAAACGGTCACCGTCTCTCCAGAATGTCAATGCCGCATTCACCGGACTTAACTGCAGGTGCAATTGGTGTGTCACTGACATGCGGGCCAGATGCCCGTTGGGCCCACATGTCAGTAACCCAAACGCATCTGCAGTTAAGTCACTGAAGCAACTTCCGTATTCACGCCCGACGAACCTACTCCGGCACCAGTTGTCCATCCGTCTGCCGCGGCTCATTGCCATTTTCCCGCTATATTTACTTGAGCCCCAGCTCCAAGCCATAGCCAAAGACCCACACTTATTCTCCTCCGGTCCCTTCCTTTTGTTGGCACCACTTCAACCTTGGCCTCCTGGCACTCCGAAGCTCTCTTGGACGTACTGTCATAGGAGCAGACGAGGGACATCGGCGGCTCCGCTCCGGGCGCGCTCCAAAGCTTTCTTCGACGTACTGTCGCAGGAGCAAACGAAGG
>NC_041388.1:395955890-395967257 GCF_002162155.2 Triticum dicoccoides | reverse complement strand
CCTCCGCCGCCACGACCATGAAGCCGGCGCGCGTGCGCGGGCGCAACCGGCAGCAAGGAAGAGTAGCACACGGTAGGTCGCCGCCGCTTTGGTCCCGGGAAGGCCACCGCTACTCCACTCAGTGGACGCCAAGCTTGGTGGGGTAAACATCGGCAGCCGATTAGCCACTTGACGGTGACGTGGAGGCGGAAATCTTCAGAACCTTGTGCTTCGGAGGAGGAGGTTATCGAGGCGGGTGAGGAGGAGGCAAAGGCACTGGCCGGCTTTCTCGGGTTCATGGCCGGACATGGTGGTCGGGCGCCGGCGATCATTTAGATTAGGTTTACAGTAGGTCTTAGTACGGTTTGTGCGAAATATGTAATGAATTTTGTCCAGTTTGCAGGAAAAGTTTTTGAAATGTAATGAATTTCATCTGGTTAATTTGAAATTTGCTTTGTTTCAACGAATTTCGTCCGGTTAGTTCATATAGTTGTCGAAAGGTATGCGGGCAGCATCGGATGGCATCCATCAGTGTCCTCGGATAGATGCCCGTGTAAATTTGTGGGCCAGCGCTGGAGATGCCCTAACTATCATGCTATAATCGCTAACAATCCTCCATTATTTGGCAGGGAACAGTTATCCATCGATCAAAATCAGATCCACTGTGTTTCGCACTCCTCCCGTGTAAGAGTGTAAACTCTTGCTTACATAAAAATGGAGCAAGTGGATGGCACTGTAGCACGTCATATCACTCGAACTAGCCCGCCTAACAAGCGGGAAAGCACCGCCCTTGTCATTTTGTTCTGGATTTCTATTGATCGATCGCGCGAAAATGTTACGCTTCGCAAGTTCTAAAGGAAAAGGTGGCACACTTACGACTCGTACGTGTCGCAACCCCGACAGTCCGGTTCGCACGCCGCTCACCAGAGGGGACATGTGTTGTCTTGCAATTTCACTGACATGTGGGACTGTAATCGAATAAACCGTCGATAGCTGAAATCTAATCGCTCGACGGGCGTCGGCTGAGAAGAGAGAAATGGGGGAGGGAGAAGAGATCGCCCGCCCACCGCGCATGGACTCCAAGCAATATATGGTGATAATGTGAGGTGGGCCATGCTGGAGTCAGGACCGCTTCCGGAGCCCGCTCTCACCGCCCTGGCCCCTCAAGACGCTAGCTGCCCGCCGCATGCATGCATAGAAAGTAGTACTCCTTATGTGGAGCAGAGAGAGGCATTGACAAAGTCAAGGAGTGGGCTCTGCAAGAGCCCATCTCTACACGTGCTCGTAGGTATAAAAAATAATTCTAAAAAAGGCATAAAACAATTGTGTCTTAAAAAGGAAAGGTAAAAAACATTTGAGAGGAAATAGATAGAGAGAAAGTGAGAAAAAGCTGTAACATGGGATTACATGAGGAAGGAGGGAGTGGTGCACATGCCAAGTTCACTGGGCTGCCGAGTTTCACACTCCTCTGTCATAACAGTGGAGACAATAGCTTTCATCAAAAATAAACAATGAATACTCGTTGGTCGTGCTCTATATCGGAAAGAATACTTTCATTCGCTGACATGTGGGACGTTGACCATCCTGGTCCACCTGCCATGCACAAAATTATCCTGGTCTACCCCGGTCGTATCGCAGGCCAAACCTTTCCTACTGTAAGTTGTTCGGACGAAGGAACCATCATGACTTCGTTGAATTCCGCTTCTTCAAGAAAACTTACTGTACCCGCAATACTGCTACCACACGCGAAGACTGGACGACACTGTACCATGTCATATCACTGAAACCCACTAGGACAAACTAGCCCGCCTAGGTCATCTATTTTGGAATAGAGGGAGTACGTCTCTGCACTGCTATGATTTTGTGCTGCATGTTCTCTGTACTTTTGCTACGATTTTCCTACCCTATGAACCAAATGAGGCCTGAATGTATGTCGACTATTGTCTGATCGATCGCTAAGCCTACAATTTTAGTAGCTAGGGCTATTGGTCGATCGACAAGGGATAAGTATAAGGGTACCACAAGCTCATCAGCCCCAACGTTTCTCTTTGGTGAGTGTTTTGCAAGTACTATAGCTCGCACAGTAGCTAGCCTACTAACACCAAGAATCATCAAACAAGCCCTGCTGATATGATAAATAGTTCAAACTTACATCTAATCATGCCATATATTACATCAAAAGCTGGTGAGGATACATATGTTTCCATAACTCGGAGAGGGTTCGCATGATTCATCGCATGATTCCCTATCAAACAAAAGTAGCAAGATCCGCCCACACAAGACAATGCACTAGCCCTAAAATGGTTTGATAACACGCATCGTTCTAGTAATTGAACACAGGGCAATGCAACCTACCCTGAAGGATTAGCGCGACCAACTATTTCTTGTCATCGATCTCTCGGGCAATGACCACAGCACGGATAGTGGCATGGGAATCGATTTCTGGGGCGATGTCCACAGGACTGACCGTGACATCGGAATCGATCTCTGGGGCGATGTCCACAGGATGGACAGCGGCATCGGAATCGATCTCCGGGGCGATGCCAACAGGACAGGCCATGACATCGGAATTATCAAGGATGTCCACCGACACCTGCACAACGCTAACATATTAGCAAGCACATTGCAAATAATCAAAAACCACAACTATGGCAATAAGCCATTATTTTTTTACCTTGCAGCTCACCGAGGGATGTCATCCCTCCGGGGACCATCTCCCCGTCCTCGATGGGGGCCATCACCTTGCCAGGGGAATACTGCTTCTCAATAACGACTATCTCCTCAAACTCGGTCTTGAGCCTCATTTAGGTGGCAATCAGAGTTCCTGGGGTAGGCATGGTGGGGCCCTTGCTGTTCTTCCAACTTTCTGTTAGGAGTTCGTCCGCCAACGTCCTCAACTCTTTGGCCAGTGCTTGTTTCTTGGAGTTCTTCGTCTCCATGGGTTGGCCCGCCAACATGGTCAACTTGTTGGTCGGTGCTAGCTTCCTGGAGATCGTTGTCTCCAGTGGGTTGTCCACCGGCAACTCTTTGCCTAGTGCTCCAGGATCCATCAATGAACTGACAAACAAAAAGCAATCAAAAGGAAACCACAATCGCAATGAAAACGGGAAAAGAATAGGATGTGAGAACCGGTCGGTGCTTCACAAAATGAAGATTCTTGGGATGAAAATATAGCAGCATAACTGATTCGCCCACCTTTCCTTCGTCGGTACAGAAGAAAAATGGCAGAAGTGAGTAGCCTGGAGTGAGGTTTTCTTCAAGAAAGGGAAGAAAGGGCTTGAACGAGCGTTCCCGTGAAATGATGGTTGCTTCGTCCAGTCCAACTTGGAGGCCACCTTACCACTTCTGGTAAAGGTGTGGGTTTTGTGATATGACGGGTCATGACGGCCACTTCTGGTAAAGGTGAGTCTCGACTGTAGCACCTCGCTGCGATTTGGTGGATGGCACATGGGCCCGGATGCTTTGAAATGTCCCGCATGTGCACCGCGACCAAGGCGGAGAGGAAAACGAGAGAACTACATAACTAATGCATGAGTTTAATTAGGGTAGTTTTGTAAAGTACGAGATACATTCCTCGAATCGCAAAATGCCTTGGTTCATGAGATTTGAGCCCTATAAACCGGAAGGGAGGGAGTACTGCACACGGTGTAGTCTAGTCACTTGTTGAAATCTCTAGAATGGCAAATACTCCTTTCCGGTTTAGAAGGCTATACTACTCCCTCCGTCTAGGTGTGTAACTCATCTTACATAAACCAAATAGTCCCAAAACACTTAGGCGCGGTGCATTAACGTCTACCTTGTTTCTTGTTTCTTGACATATCAACCAATAAGAGATGAGAGGTGTGCATGCTTTTAATGACTTGCAATGGCTAGTTCATTGCATGCAATGCTATTAATTAGCAAATAAACATTGGTGACCCCTAGGAGGAAACGGTGCTAAGCGCGTGGACCTATGTAGAATGAGTATCAACCAATGGATAATGGAGTTTAATTGTTAAAAAATAGCAATTTTGTCTCATGCAAGAGCCTGGCTAGTACTCCAAGGAACCGCACCACGCGAGCGTTCGCAACTGCCATGTTCGGGTTGCGCTTGGCTCTTCGCCTCTTCGAGAAGATGAACAATGATGTTACTCCTACTTCTATAGTATAGAATCCACTAGTGTATGTCCGTCCACCTCGTGCGGGAGGGATAGCGTGTAGCGAAAGCTTCTACTTACTGCTCCTGCCTTTGCATCTATGACAGGTGGGCCCAACAGGTCATTGGCCCTCCTGTCATGCAGCCAAAGGCAGGTGCAGTTAAGGCACCGGAGCTCAGTCCGCGAGGGAGAGGGCGTTGTAGTAATCAAATTTCTTGGTCTTGTACGAGTTGACGCGACACATCAAAGCATTGCACTCGATATAAGTCTTTTTACACATTTCAAATGGGCTACTTCGTATGTAGGAGTAGACATATTCTGCTTCGTATGTAGTCACTTGTTGCAATCTCTAAAAAGACTTATATTTGGAAACGGAGGGAGTACAACGCATGCATGCATGTCGTGACTTTCCTTTTGATACTTGAATGTATTGATTTGATGCACCTTGCCAAATTTTGACTATAAATTTAACTAACCAAATTTTCATGCATGTCACAAAAAATTACGGGGCTGTTTGGATGACTATGTTTGTCTTATGTTGCCACATTATTTTTCCCAAACTTGCCACACTTGCCTAACCTGAGTTGCTCAAATTGTTAGACACACTTTGGCTTGCCTGAGGGAATCTTGCCATAATTTTTGTGTCTATGACATGTGGGTTTCACTGCTAATAAAAAAATTCTTGTCTTAGGTGTGGCTAATAAAAAAGACTTATATTTAGGAGCGGAGGGAGTAGAAAATATAAATAATAATGCATGTTGGGGAAACCCATGTTTCCGCTAATTTTAGTCGTGGGCTTGTTCACAATTTTTACGAGGGGGTGGTTGTTCATTTAATGGAGGGACTTGTAGTACCAGACTTGAACGATACAAAGTGCGACCTGGCACACCGTAACACCACTTGGAGCAAGCGGGTAGCTATCTCAAAAAACAATCAACAACTAAAAAAACCGCGACCTGGCATGTAGTAGTACGCAATTTTAAACGATTGTTTTGATGGAGTGAAAAAGGAAAACTACCCCACTAAGTATATATAGGCCGGAGCCTCCGCTCTTGCTTGCTAGGGTTACTCTATTCACACACTCTCATCCTCTCCAGATCTAAACAATATAGGGGTAGTAACACTGTCTTTCTCCCTTCAAAAAACACTGGCTTTCTATCCTCACCGCTGGTTACAGATCCGGACATATCCCCCTCCGCCGGTGAAGGGGAGGAGGGGCAGCGTTTAGGCCGTCGTCGACATAGAGGCTGGAGACCCACTGCCGGTCGCACCGTTATCTCTGGCCGAGCGCCGGCGCAGGAGGTCCTCCAATCCCTCTGTCATTGCATGTGGGCGGATCCGGCCTCCCGCCGCCCACCTATCCACATCCCGACGACCTTCAAGTATATCTTCGTTCAAAACCGCCTTAGCTCTACTTCCCCAGCTAGCTACGTCGCTGCATGTGCATCATTTTCTACCTCTCAGCCCCTCTCGATCGGATGGTCCAATGTCACATATTTTTTTCTTCTATTGTTATAGGTAAAGCTACTTCATGGAGTCGAATCTTGTACTCCCTCCGTCCGAAAATACTTGTCATTGAAATGGGTGTATCTAGATGTATTTTAGTTCTAGACACATCCATTTTGATGACAAGTAATTCCGGATGGAGGGAGTACTTGGTTCAAACAAGAAATAAAGTGGGGGTGGGGGAATTTAGTATGTACATCGGACTTGGTTCAAACAGGAAGGAAAGGGGGTGAAAGTAGTACAGACTGGTCATCCAACCGGCCTCTTGGTCGAAAAGGGAAATATAGGGGTAACGCTGTACATAGTGGTATGACTAGGACTAGATTTGCTATCCACACATAGGAGTAGGTGGCTAGAATGAACAAAAATGGGACCAACCCAGATATGTTTCTTGGATGTTTGTTTCTCGGGGCAACAAACTATGAATCACCACTTTATGCCCCTGTTTACGTACATGGTGCTGGACTGTTGGTGCACCCACTATCTCATGCCCTTATACCAAATATTTAGGCTCCGTTCGGAATAAAGGGGCAGAAAACATAGGTCTTGATGAAAATAGAGGAATAGGAAAGGAATGTAGGTATAAAACTATGGAACAACGAACCAGAGGAAACTCTCAAGAGAATGTGTTCGGATGGACTACGAAATGTACATATTTGTTTGTTAGAGTAGCATGCTTGGCAGTATGAGATGCTATTTGTTTATTCAGCTGCACAGTGACTACTCTTGTCCTCACCTCACATACCACACATAGGTTGATTTTTTTATTCCGGCAACACAGCACAGCAACCTGTCTAACGCATGGCAGCCAGCGCCTGCCTCGGGCTTCCACTCAAAAAATGAGCAGCGTGTGGATGTTTCTAATCCTATGGAATCAGTACTACCAGACCAGCTTTCCTATGAAACACTATTCACATTTCCTGTGTTCCGAACGGTTGGAAGGGAAAGAATACCGTAGGAATTGTGTTCCTATGAAAATCCTGCACCAAACCTGTGAATCAAACGCAGCCTTACCTGTTCTTAATCTAATGTCCCTGGTAAAAATGAAGCCATGCCACTGTTATAAGCCATGCCAAGTTTAGCCAAATGTTTTTGCTTGTAATTGTTTGAGACTCTGACTGTTTCCTCTGTGCCTTTTTGTGTAAACAGGGATATCGAATTCACCTGGTTGCTGTTGTGACCTTTTGGTGCATTGCACAAAACTCTTCTAAAAAGAAGTGACTTTTGCGTTGTTTAACTAGAATGTCAGAATGGAATGGTTGGTTCATTTTGGTGGAACTGCACAAAGGGAGATATGTGTTCCAATCCCCATCATCCATATTTGTGCCATAACCTTCCTTTAGGTAAGAATGATATTTAATGCATGTGTTCATCTCTATTTTCCGACTGCCATGAGAAAATAATGCTATTTTTTACTGGTACACTTGTACTCCCTCACGGACAAAACCAATTCTGAATTAGAAGGCCAATCATGTACTTGGTTTCACCAACTGGTGAGGAGAAAGAGAAACAGAGCATGAAGTGGAAGAAGAAGAAGAAGAAGAATAAACAGTGCCAAGGCGATCTTGCTGAAGCCAGAGGCCTCGGTCGAGGCCATTCAAGGGCTCCGGGAACGACTACCTTACATGTGAGACGATCCTCCAGAGAGCCCTTCCACTTCTGATGTCTCACTTAATTAATTAGGAGTACTTAAGTACCACTAATTTATTACTGCCTAATTTTCCTATTGGAGTTAAACAAATCTTTAGTAGGACCCTATGATGAATCTTGTATGTGTGTATATTTGTCTATGGAGGTGAATCATGTGGTGGAGCAGGGAGGGAATATTATTAGTGTCATGACATAATAGTGCTATTGTTTTGCATGTCAATTTATTGCCATTAGTTCAATGAGGCAATGTTTTGCATATTGTCCATCATGAATTTGATGCTACTGTTTGAGTAATATGCTAATGTCTTCCTATCCTTTCTCACTAAGCTAATGAATGTTTCACCTTGTTCCTACTTGTGCAAACAGGGATCATGTTGTGCCAATCATACATTTTAGTGGAATTACACAAGACAATACAATGAACTGTATCCCAACCAGTGCTTTAACTCTGCTGGAAGTTCTTGATAATCTTTCGATATAATCTCAGCACTGGTAAACAAGAGTGATTTCAACCATACATTTGAAGTGCACAAAAATATATACTAATGTGTGATTATAGTGAGTGCTTTATCGTCTCTTATGGGACTACATGAATAAGCTTTTTTCTCAGGTTGGTACGGGTCTATGGCCTTCATCCATATTAGTTTGCTGTCACCTCTATTTGTATCATGCTACTGTCATGAGAAACTCCTTTATCTTTGCACGTTAAAGTTTTGCAACCTATGATAAATGGCAATGCTTTGAGTGTTGAGTTGAGCTAATTGGCACTGATTCAATAAACTAATACCTCTCTTTAAGCAAGACTACTATGTTGCTAAGTTTACCCATTAAGATAATGAGGGTGCTTCTATTTGTTAGTGTATGTTTCATCAACTAGTCCCACTATTACAGTAATCTCACTCTCTCAATATATGTGCCAACAGGGATGCTCGATTTTGGTGGAACTGCACAAAAACTTTGGGTGCTTCATTGCCTCGACAGCTTCCGTCCTTTCCTGTTAGTCGCTAATCTCCGATTGCTTTCTTCCTTTGTTGTCAGTCGCTTGGCTTATCTCGGCTTCCAGTCAAAGGAAATAGTAATTGATATGCTACCTCACATAGGTTGGTACTGGTCTTTATCCTGATTATTGTGCGTGTCATATTTATTGGTAATTTGGTATTGTGCTACTATTTGCTGATTTCATAAAGGAGTAATTTGGAGCATGAACTCGCAGGCAAATCATTACATCGGGTGATTTTAGTAGAACTGCACAAAATGATCAGATGGACAGGTACTTATGCTGCTGCTATGTACTCCAAAGTTCACTCAGACAAGCATCGATGTTGACAAGAAGTGCCTATATTCATTTGTCTATCAACCGGCGTTAACCAATTGTCAAACTCCAAGTATTAGGAGAGTGAACGCCAAAAATATTGCTTGGTGCATAGCCCAGAAAAACGCAGTCCAGTCTTTGGTCCCAACTTGTGCCTTTTGGTTATCGGCACATATGGTAGCGTACTATATGGCATGGAGTCTAAAGAATCCAGACAAGTTGGTTGACGCATATATTCATCTAGCACTTAATCAGTCTGCACGCCAAGGATGCTCCATTTCAGTTGAACTGCACAAAAAATTTGGGTGGTTCATTTTCTCAACCGCCTCCTTTCTCGTCTGCAATGTAGAATTTTGGCGAGATACAGGACCAAGATGAGCCAGTAAACTAGTTGGATGAAAGTAGTGGCCAAGTTGCTCAAACCTCCCCCGGCACGAGGCCACTATTTGAGGATAAACATACAAGCAAAGTACACATTGTCTGTGTTGCCTCTTATGTACTCGAAAGTTTACTCGTACAAGAACTAATTTTAGCAAGAAGTACCTCCGATTGAACACCATTTACCAGTCTGTACCCTAGGTAATTAAAGTTCATCCATGGATCATATTGGCTATGATCTCAATCATTTGGATGCATAAACATACTGAACATGTGTATATCTGAATCTTTTTGTGAATTATGTATGAATATTGTCATGTGATCTATCAATCATTTGGATGCATAGATATGCTGAGCTTGTGTATATATGAATCTTTTGAGTTGTTGATAGTGAATGTTGGCTATGAATATGAGCGTGTCCTGTGAACCTGAGTTTGATATGAATGTTTACCTTTTCTGTTGTATTTGTGTGTGAACTTGTTAGTATGCCTATCGTGGGGTATAAAACATAGGTCTCTTATAAAAGTAATGTTGTGTCCAATTTATGTTTTCCCTTCTAACCACATTATACATATATATTTATATAATTACTATTATCGTATATTTTATAGAGACTTATATATACATTATAAAAACATCCCAGGTGTTATTAAGTTATAAAAGTAAATGTTGAATGGAAGTTGGCAAGGAAAATCCTGGTTGTTTTTGACTCACACGCAAGGAAAACCCTGGTATTTGTGTACAAAAGCTTGCGAAGATTTTAAGGACAATTTAATAATAACGTGCTCATTTTTATTTTGAGCAATAACTCGCTAATTTCTTAATTATATATATATATATAATGTGCCTCTCCGGTTTATTCTTTGATATTAATTGCTCCTTCTAACATAACATTATATATATAACGAGCCCACCTAATACGTGTATTTCAAGGAAGTGCAAATGGGCTGGGATTTCTTAGACAATATAAATGGGTCTGATTGACGCGAAATTATTTGTTCACCCAGCCTAGCAAATGGACTGTACATTCTAGAAAACATGGGTTAAATATATGCCACATTTTTGCAGGCTGACATGTGGGCCAATAGGTCGAAGCCTACGTAGGGCGTTGTCAACTTGGTCAACAAATGATTGTGTCATCCATTGCCATTGGATTTATATCCAACAGCCTGCATGCACCTTCAATCTCTCGTCTTCTTCGTCCAGCATTGCTGGGACCGCCTGGTCCGGCCTCCGGTGGCTAGCGGCTCTGATTAGCACGCATCGCTGCGAAGCGCTACCCCACCACCGGCCAGGCTATCCCTCCACCCCTCGACAGCTCCTGTTATTCTCCACAGACTACAGGCCAACGCGGCAACAGATCCAGTTATAACCCTTCTCCTCCTCTCAATCTGCAACTCCACTACCGCGTTTTCCCATCTCCGAGTCGTTCTCGTCCGGGGCCTCGCCGTCGTCCACCGCCTCGCTGCGTTCGGTGCAGCGTGGTCAACAAACGAGAGACATTAGAAGAGGATTGTATGTGAAGAGCCTGACGGCTGGGACCCGCGAGGTCCATGGTCACACGCAACGAAAGTTCCTCCTTATTAAGCTGAAAAAAATGATTCCTCCACCTGACAGCTGGGACCCACTGGCTGTATCATCGCATGGAAGGAAGTGCCTCCATGTTTTGCGAAAAAATTATTCATCCCATTGACAGCTGGGATGTAACATCCCAAATTTTCAATTTGGAATGTTATACAATAGATCATCACTGCATATCATATTTATTTGCATTTTGGGTTGATCCTAGAAATTCTACGCAACTGAAAGACCCTCGGAGAGAGTTGGGGATTTCTTTATTTTCATATTTGATTTTTCTCAAATTTTGAAAATAGGATCATTTGATTTTATTTATTTTATCTTCAATTATTTCTATTATCAAAATATTAGAGAGGGAATAAAATGACTTTCCCAAAATAAAGAAATATTAAGGATTTAATAAAAAATTCAAATAAGGTTTTATTCTGGAGTTTTTCGTGGTTTTATTTGAATTTAGGAAAAATTGCACGTTTTCAAAAATTGCATTTAGGGCCAAGAAAATGTTCATCCTGTTCTAAATATTTTATTTAGACGGTGAAAATTTGTTTTGGCAATTTTAGTTTTTTATTTATTTTTATAGAATTTCTCTTAGTTCGGCGAAATTGTTTTAAAAAAAACCCGCGCCCGACTGGGCCAAAGGCCCAGCCGAGCCAGGCCGGCCCGCCAGGCCACCGCCTCCCTCGCCGAGCTGCCGCCGGACTCCGGGAGACCGAGCCGGGCACGCCTCCGCCGCCGACCCCCTCCCCAAGCAAGCCGCCCCCTCCCTCCTTAAATAGCCACCCCGGGCCCCCCTCGGAGCTCGAGTTGCCGAGCCGCCCCGCCGCCGCC
>NC_041388.1:395915260-395955442 GCF_002162155.2 Triticum dicoccoides | reverse complement strand
GCCGCCAGCGGCCGCCTGCTGCTGCTGCTGCCGCCGCCCCGCCACCGCTGCTGCCCACCGCCGCCGCCCGGAGCCTCGCCGGACCGAGCCGAGGTAGCCGCCCCGCTGCCCGGTTTTCTAAGAAAAACCGATTTGGTTTTTTAGAAAACCCTAGTTTTTGTTCTTTCTGGTTTATTTATTTAGCGAGCGTTCGCTCGTCCGTTCGTTTTAATGAATGTGTTCATCATTTAGTTCCAGAAAATGAACGTTCGTTCGTTATTCTGTTCGTCGTTTTTTCTTTTTCTCGGATTATTCCGCGATTATTTCTGATCGCGATTTCTGATACGATTTTCGTTCTAGTTTAAATTTTCGCTCGTTTATCGGAATTAGGCGATTCAAGCGCCTGGAGTTTTGTCTAGAACCCCTCTTACCGTTTAACCAACCCAAACAAGTTTTTGCCTCTGTAAAAATTGACCTAGATCTAGAATAGTAAACGAAGCTTGTTTCTTTCGCCGTTTGTCTTTTGTTGCTTCATTTGATTTGATTCTTTTTGCCAACCGGAGTTCTTAAGTTGAACTATCTGGTTAGATCTCTTATTCGAGTTTTACCTATGCATTAGATCAGTACTTATTGTATGCTTGTTTGTTTGCGATAGAGTACCCGGAGTGCGCCGCTTGCTACTTCGAATCGCTAGGTTTTACAGATCATCAACAAGGCAAGTAACACTTTGATCATACCTCCTACTACCTAGTTTTATTGCATTAGATCAATCCTCACACCATTGCATGATTAGGATCTAATTAAATTGTGGGTTTGGGAATTAGATGAGGTAGTTCCTATTATCTGTTTTATTATCAAACCTTTAGGAGTTACTTCTACATTTGCTTATTATGCCATGCTATGCTAGTAGACGTGGATTGGGTGAGTGTATCCATGACAAATGTGAGATTGTTAAATTAATTGTTTATCTAAGGTGGCAACTTAAACACACATCTGGGTGGATTGAGGCACCTGGGTATTCCAGCGATTGCATGTCTTTCTTTTGGACCGCCACCCAGGCTCAAAGGGATCATGAGATTATTCATACAAGAAACTTCCTGTGCAGCCACAATCTACTATGGGCTCTAGCATAGTTGACTAAGTTGTGTGAACTCTTACAGTGGTAGACTAGCAGATGTAGGGGATGTAGGTTGGTACGGTCTACCCGTTCGTAAGGTGCAAGCGCTTTTGAAAGACTATGTCTCGGTCATCCATTTCTCAAACATCTTGTAGTGCGAGAATCCCAATGGAGGAGATCAAGTCTTGTGAGGAAAAGTGCGCAAACCTCTGCAGAGTGTATAACTAATCATGGTTAGCCGTGTCCCCGGTTATGGACGTTTTGAGTATCTAGTACTTGGATTATCATGTGAATCTCATCATGTTACTCTAAATTAATTTTGTTGGGTTTTAATGATGATGCTTAATTGGGATTGAGAGGGTGTCTACACTCTCAATGTTTAACAACTACCATGATAGTTAAATAAAATTTATTCCTTTGCAGTAGGGAAAAATTGGCTTTACGCAAAACTGTAACCATAGAGCTTACCACCAGCCAAATATGCATGTAGTATAGCCTTATTCTTTCATTGCTCTCTATGTGTTACTTTGCCAGCATATTCCATGTGCTGGCCTGTTTCGGGCTGCAACGTTCATGTTCCAGACTTTTCAGACGACGAGTAAGGTGCTTTTAGGTCATGGTTCTATACTCAGTGATGCCGTTGGAGGTGATGGACTCACTTATCTTCCAAGCCTTCCACTGTTATCATTATTAGATGGCCTTAAGCCATATTTATTGTAAGAAGTTCTCTTTTGAGACACTCGATGTAATAAGTGTGTGATTGCTACTCTGTTATAAATCCTTCAAGTACTGTGTGGTGTCAGCATTACCGATCCAGGGATGACACCGGAGCACAGAGATTGGTCTGTTTGAGGTCTGGTCGCTACAAGATGGTATAAGAGCACAAGCTGACTCTAGGACACGACCACTAAGCTAAAGCCCTAGATCACTACTATCTCTTCTCGTTCTGACTCCTCATCTTTTCTAATCTTTTAGGATGGCGGATGCAAGGAACAAGTTCACACAGCCAGATGAAGATACACCCTTTGGACGTTACCTGAAGGAAGTCACTAAGTACCTGAAGATCGGAGTACCAAGCTTCACCGGAACCTACAACGCCACTTTACCTGAAGAGGAGCGCTGGATGATTCAAGTTCAAGTTCCAGGAAGAACGTTCATGCCGGTTACCGAGCCCATAGAGTTTTCCTTTGATGCACCAACCTGGAGTCTAGGAAGGAGCATGGCAGCTCACATCGCCATGGGTCGTATTGGAGAAGTTTACCACAATGATCTCAAGGATACTATCTACTAGATTTGTGGGCACCGGGATGAGCACTAGGAGATGATCAGCACCAAGAAGGATAGATCAATTGCAGCTTTTATCCAGAGTTAAACCAGCACATTCGACGTCAGGAGAACCAGATGTGCGCCGACATGATAAACCTGAAGAAGGCGAGGACAAGAATCAAGGAACTGGAGGAAGAACTCAAGGCTACACATGAAGATTATGAAGAGGAAATCAAAGTACTAGTGGAGAAGAATGACGACTTGATCAAGAAGATCAGAATATTTATGGGAGGCCCTACACCAGTAGAAGAAGACGAAGAACCCAAGGAGATTCGCCCTGAAGACTACATCATCATCGACGACACCGACTCGGATCCAGATGATAGTGATGATGACTATGTTGATGAAGCTGGAGCAGATATCATGGAGTCTGCAACCAAAGAATATTTCTAGTAGACCACCTCATCAGTAGTAGAAGTCCACCATGTAAATATAGCAGTCCGATCACTTTTGCGATAGTTAGATCGATTGTATGCCCTTGTTTGATTGATCGAATGAAGTGGATTGTTTGTTTTGCCTCATGTGCATATGGGTAGTGTTTTCTCTCTAGACCCCCTCTATTCTTAATCTCATCTTTTCTAAACCCTTAGATGCCTCCGAGACGTGACCCCGGATTTACCTTCCCACCGGAGCTCACTCAGTTGATCCAGCAGCAGAACACATTGATGCAGTTGCTCGTCCAGAATCAGAATTAGGGGAACAACAACAACAACCCACCACCACCACCACCTGTTGATCACTTAGCCCGTTTTCTTAGGCTGAATCCGCTGGTGTTCTCTAGTAGCACCGAAACGATAGTAGGAGATGATTGGCTCCGCAAGAAAGCTAGGGAGTTGACCATGGCAGGATGCACAGATGCGGAAAAGGTGAAGTTTGCCGCACATCAGCTTGAAGGACCCGCAACATCATGGTGGGAGAATTTCACAGCCACTTTCCCTATGGACACTGTCACATGGGACCAGTTTCAACAAGCTTTCCGTACTACCCATGTTTCAGCAGGAGCTATGGCCATGAAGAAGCGTGAGTTTTGCAACTTGCGCCAAGGAGGATGGACAGTTGGCCAGTATGTGGAGGACTTCAGTAAGCTAGCACGTTATGCCCCAGATGATGTTGCTACGGATGTAGCTAAGCAGGAGAAGTTTTTGGAAGGACTGAATGATGAGTTGAGCATGCAGTTGATGGTAGCAACCTTCAGCAACTACCAGGAGTTGGTAGATCATGATCTTATGATTGAAGGGAAGCAACAGCAGATTGAGAACTGCAAGAGGAAGTATGGACAAGGGAAGTACCATTCTGGAGCTCAGCAGAAGCCACGTTTTACCCCTAGACCGGGAGGACATTTTCAGCATACCCATGGAGGAGGTAGCTCGCACAATCATAATGGCCCCAAGAATGGTAATGGGAATGGAGGAAGCAACGGCCAGAATCGTACCAACCCATCAACCCCAGCCAAGAGAGACATGAGCCAAGTCACTTGTTTTAAGTGCCAGAAGACCGGACATTACGCCAATGAATGTCCTGAATCCCAGAATGGAAATGGCAATGGAAGCTCTGGGAAGAAGCCGAACCCTTTCAATAGGGGACAGGTGAACCGCGTTAACGTGGAGGAGGTTGAAGAGCAGCCGGATGCAGTAATTAGTAAGTTTTTGGTTAAGTCATTTACTGCACTCGTTCTTTTTTATACTGGTGCATCACATTCATACATCTCAAGGGGATTTGTGGATAAGTATAAACTCTCAACCCAAGCCCTTAGGCCACCCATGTTAGTAACCTCGCCTGGAGCAGAGTATATGGCTAGTCTATGGTGTGATCGGTTACCATTAAGGATTGGTAACTATGTATTTCCCTCGGACCTAATAGTATTGGAATCCCAAGGATTGGATGTGATATTAGGCATGGATTGGTTATCGAAGTATGAATGGAATATTGAATGCGCCAGTAAGTCAATTTTGCTTACAACGCCAGAAGGAAGAAGGATCAAGTATGTATCCCGGCATGTGCCGAAGAGGACTCAAGTAAATTCCCTAACAGGAGTTGTGCAGGAGGAAGTACCAGTGGTAAAGGATTTCCCTAACGTATTTCTAGAGGAGTTGCTAGGCATGCCACCGGATAGAGATATTGAGTTTGAGCTTTTGCCAGGCACAGGGCCAATATCTAAGAGACCATATAGGATGCCCGCAAAGGATTTGGAAGAAATTAAGAAGCATATTAAAGAGTTACTGGATAAGGGTTATATTCGCCCAAGTTCTTCACCTTGGGGATCGCCGGTACTTCTAGTGGAGAAGAAGGATGGATCGTTAAGGATGGTTGTTGATAATCGAGGATTGAATAAAGTAACCATCAAGAACAAGTACCCACTACCGATGATCAATGACGTGTTTGATCGATTGCAAGGAGCTAAGGTATTTTCCAAGATCGATCTGCGATCAGGATACCACCAGTTGAAGATTCGAGAACAAGATATACCTAAACAGCTTTTACCACCAGGTACGGGTTGTACGAGTATGCCATTATGTCATTTGGTCTGACTAACACACCCGGATATTTTGTGAACATGATGAACAAAGTATTTATGGAGTTCTTGGACAAGTTCGTCGTAGTGTTCATTGATGATATCCTAGTTTACTCGAAGAATGAAGAGGAGCATAAGGAGCATTTGCGTTTGGTACTTGGAAAGCTCAGAGAACATCAGTTGAAAGTGCATTATATCGACTAGAGGGGGTGAATAGGAGATTTTTATGAAATTATTCACTGAGGAATTTGCCAGTGAGGAAATTCCTTAGCGAAGAACTACTAGCAGCGGAATAAGTACTCAAAAGTAAACATAACAGAATACAAGCATAGTCATCATGATGAAATGAAGACAGGCACAGAGTACAGGAAACGTAATCACAGGATAACACGGGATGAAGACAAACATACTGAAGAAATTAAACTGAGGAAATTGAGGAAGTCTTCAGTCAAAGTCTTCAAACACAGATATGAACAAACACACAACACAATTATGAGGAAATGAAAGAGTTGAGAAAATAGAACTAGTAAGCTTGGTGAAGACAATGATTTGGTAGACCAGTTCCAACTGCTGTCTCAGTTGTACGTCTGGTTGGAGCGGCTGAGTATTTAAACTCGAGGACACACAGTCCCGGACACCCAGTCCTGAACACGCAGCTCAGGACACCCAGTCCTCACCGTATTCTCCTTGAACTAAGGTCACACAAACCTTGTCCAATCACTCGTGGGAAGTCTTCAGGCGACTTCCAAACCTTCACAAACTTGGTCACTCGGCAATCCACAATTCCTCTTGGATGCTCTAGACCATGACGCCTAACTGTTTGGAAGAAGCACAGTCTTCAAAGGTAACAAGCGTCGGATCCACTCAGGATCAATCTCTTCAGTGATGCTCAATCACTTGGGGTTTGTAGGTGTTTGGGTTTTGGGTTTTTGGTTTTTCCTCACTTGATGATTTTCGCTCAAAGTCCTCAGAGGATGGGTTGCTCTAAAATGACAAGTGTCAGTTTCTCTCGGAGCAGCCAACCAGCTAGTGGTTGCAGGGGGTTCCTATTTATAGCCTAGGGAGCAGCCCGACATGATAAGACATAAATGCCCTTCAATGATATGACTGTTAGGTGGATAGATATTTTGGGACAGCTGGCGCATAGCACAGCAACGGTCGGAATTTTGAGTAGCAAAATCCTCAGGGCTATCATGTTCCTCACTGTGTAGGCAATCCGCACTGGCGAATTCCTAACTCCTCAGTCAGGACAAATTCCTCAGAGACCAGAAGAACTTCGTCTCTATCACTGAAGAAATTGACTAAACTATATGAGATTTCCAATGGCTTCACTCGAAGGGATTGGTAGGTGTAGGATTTTGAGTTGAGCATCACATGGAAATTTTTCCTTAGTATTTCCTCGACCCCGTTTAACAGTATGGTGTTTCCTATGACTCAAGAAAGAGAAAAACAAAACTATGAAAACAAAAGTCTTCAAGCTTCATATTCCTCGCATGAATATCAAGTCTTCACGGACACACCAATTTCTTCACTTTCAAAGTCTTCATGAAAGTCTTCACAAATACCAAAATCTTGAGTCAAAGATATTCATTTTTAGGGGTCGACTTTTCCTGTAAATATCAAACTCCTCATAGACTTATAGACCTCTGTACACTCACAAACGCATTAGTCTCTTAACCTATAAGTCTTCAATACACCAAAATCACTAAGGGGCACTAGATGCACTTACAATCTCCCCCTTTTTGGTGATTGATGACAATATAGGTTAAGTTTTCAATGGGGATAAACATATGAAGTGTAACTACTGATATTGAGGAATTTGATTGCAAGATATAGAAGAACTCCCCCTGAAGATCTGCATAGTGAGGAATTTGCCTTTGAAGCAATGCACACTTGAAGAGTTGAATCATGGAGATCTCCCCCTATATCTTGTAATTCATACATGCATTTAACATATAATATGAAGAATTTGAAATGCATGATGAAATATGGTGCCTGATGAAATTCAGCATGCGTGCAATAATATTAACGAGGAATAAGCATGCAGAATAGTGCATCAAAAGTATCAGAGCACCATCGGGTTTAAGATTACAACTCGATCCAATAAAGTTTCAGAAGAACGAGAGTTGTAACTTAGCAAATAAAAAAACGCCCATATAGTAGACCCGCTTGAAGACTAACTCATGTTTCTCCCCCTTTGTCATTGAATGACCAAAAGGATCGAAAATGAGGACTAACGCCCCTGAAGATAATCATGTTGATGAAGGAGCGATAGCGTTGTTGGGGTCGTTTGTTGATGTAGGGCCTGCCGCAGTGTCGTCCAAATCTTCATGGTCATCAGTGTCGCGTGATGAAGAAAATGAGCTGGCCACCAGAGAAGGAACCTGGAACTTCTTGAATTTCTTCGGTGGAGGTGCAAACCAGTCAAAATCTTCTTTGAGACCCATGTTCTTCAGATCTTCTTCACCATACAGATGTGACATGATTGCCCAGGTGCGACCGAAGACTTGATGGAGGTAGTGGTGGTTTTTCTTCACTGCATTGTGTGTGGCAGTCATGTTGTGAAGAAGTGAACCAAACTGACGCTTAACCCATTTTTGATTTCGATCCACCTTCTAGTGAAGACTAAGCAGAAGTTCACGGTCAGTCATCACGCGCGGAGCAGTGGCTTGAGGAGTGGACTTAGGTGCATTGGCAGAGTCATCATTGGTGGAATAAGATGCAGCTTTGCGAAACTGACCATCCAATGGACGAATGCCTCCATCTATTACAGTTGGTGCCTTGCCCTTTCCATCAACTGAGTAATATGTCTGCTCGAGGACTTCAATTGGGGGCAAGTAGCTGAGGTGATTCTGGAAATCAGCTTTGAAGTTGAGTGAAGACCTTGTCCTGAGGAATCTCATAATCCAAGATGCATAAGGCTTCAGCTCAAACAGAGATAGTGCAACATTGGCCATAGTCCTCATAAATAAATCGTGATAATTGACAGGAATGCCATGAGCGATGTTGAATACCAGATTCCTCATGATGCCAACAATTTCCTCATCAGATGAGTCGTGGCCTTTGATGGGACTGATTGTCCTCGTAAGAATATGATAGACAGTTCTAGGCATGTACATCAATTCCTTCACGAGGAATTTGGTTCTTGGTGCTTGACCTGGCTTCAAAGGTTTCATCAGCACCTGCATGTAATGATGTGTGAGCTTATGTTCACTGTAGATGCAGCGAGCTTCTTCAAGGGGAGGACTGAGTGGTAGAGCACGAAGCAATTCCGAGGCTGGTGCAGTGTAGAGAGTGTTTTCAGACATCCAGTCCAGCACCCATGAATTCACATCTTCAGCATCTCCGGTGATGTGCAGCGTTGCATAGAATTGAAGAATCAGTTCTGCATTCCAATCGCAGATGTCAGAGCAAAAGTTGAGCAGTCCAGCGTCATGAAGAACACTGAGGACTGGTGCGAAGCACGGCAGAGATTCCATATCCACGTGAGGAATATGCTCATCGTAGAAGATTTTCTCCTTCTTGAACAGCATTGAGGAATAGAAATTTGCTTGACTAGCAGTCCAGAAACGCTTTGCAAGCAGAGTCATATGGGTTGTAATCTTCGAAGAATACGTGCTCACCGAAGAAATCATCAGCCTTGAACTTTTGCTTGCGTGAGAAAGGATCCTTTGGCTTCGGCAGAGGAG
The DNA here is from genome assembly GCF_002162155.2 of Triticum dicoccoides. Taxonomy (NCBI): domain Eukaryota; kingdom Viridiplantae; phylum Streptophyta; class Magnoliopsida; order Poales; family Poaceae; genus Triticum; species Triticum dicoccoides. The sequence continues at coordinate 395,946,819 of NC_041388.1, read as the reverse complement.
TGTCAGTGAGTTGCATCACGACCTCAGGAATCTCAATCGCAGGTTCTTCAGGCTGAGGAATTTCTGGTTCCTCCTCAGTGGCAGTCTGCGTCGTTGGTTGTTCAGCAGCAGCAGTTTCTTCAGCGCTAGTGGCTGGAATTTCCTCATGGATAGATGCAGTGGGATGAGTTTCTTCAGAGCCCATGTGAACAGTTTGTGTGGGGTACTGAGGAATTTGCTGTAGAGGGGTGAACATTGGAGAGTTTGGATGCTGACTTTCCCAGAATTCATCACTAATTACGGGTTTGGAGCAGCCATTGTCCACATCTTCATCTTCCATTTCTTCAACGCCAGCCTCTTCAGCTGTGAACTAAGGCATAGGCGAGGAGATGATAGGTGTTGAAGGGATCGCATCCACTTCAATTTCTTCATCCAACGGTTCAGACGAAGCAGTAGAAGGAGTTTCTTCATCAGATCCGCTAGGGATCACATATTCTTCATCAAAAGGAACAAGGTCCTTTGATGGCCTGGTTGAGATGGGAACAACATCAATCGGATTTGCAAACGAACTTGTCATAGGCTTCATTTTCTTCGGAGCTGAAGAATCTGAAGCAGCTAATGCTTTTCTTTTCTTCACTGCAGCACACTCTGCAGCCTTGGTCTTCTTCACATCTGATGCAGATGGAAGGATTGGAGTTGAAGTTGGTGCAAGAGCAGCTGAGGAATCTGGTTGATTTTCTTCAGGCACAACTGATGCAGTTGCCCTGAGTTCTTCAGTTTCTTCAGGCACACCACTAGTGGGTGCCCTGACAATTTCTTCAGCGGCTGGAATGCAGTCAGCAGCCGTGGAACTCACATTATCTTCAGCAGCCTGATTGTCATCAACGGTGCTAGCATTTTCTTCAGTAGGCTGAGCAGATACTTCAGCCTGAGAAATTTCCTGTTACGTTGGGGCTGCAACATTGGAAGTGAACTTATTCGCAAGTTTCACAAAATGAACCTTGGCTCCAAGCCAATCAGAGCGATATGCGTCAAAGTTATCACTGAGTTTCTTAATCTCAGTATGAATAGTGACAAGTTCTTCAGTTGTCATAGAGACAACATTTTTCTTCAGATAACGCTCTTTCTTGTACTGCGCTTTCTTGATCTGTCTGGCCTTCTCAAATTTCCACTTTTCTTCTTGAATGCAGTGGGTCAGCATGTGACTCTGGCCAGGAGTCAGCTTGAAGTCAGGCAAGGGAGTGTTGGGGTCCTTGTGCCAATCATCAATGTAGTCGAGGATCAGCTTGGGATCCAAAACCAGTGGCACTTTTGATCCTTTGGCTCTAGCGGCCCTGACTTGCCTGTCTCTAATGATTTCTGCAAGTTCATCATCATCAGCTTCGTCTTCATCAGACGGCACTTGGAAAGCGACTTACTTCTTTTGAGGACTTGGGCGAGGACCTCGTCCAGCAGTGGCCTTTGTCTTCAGAAGTGAGGGGCCAGCTGAGGAACTTGGTGCAGCTGAGGAACTAGCTGAGACACCTGAGGCAATGGAGATGCCGACAGTCCTTTGGCATGAGGCGAGATGCGCAGGTGCTGAGGATTTGGTCGGAACATCTAAAGGCTTTGGCGGAGGAGCTGAGGACTTTGGAGGAACAGGAGCAACATGAGGAATTTCCCGTGAGGGCTTTGATGATTCTGGCTGTGAGGGCATTGCTGAGGAGCTTGGCCTTGAGGGCATTGTTGGTGAAGCACTTGGCTTGCGCGCAGGCTTCTTAGACATAGCCTTCTTTGGCTTGACAACAGAGGCCTCAACATAGGTAGCAGCAGCGGCAGAGTCTTCATTGTATTTCCTCACTGCTTCTCTAGCTTGCTTAGCCAACTTGGTTTGGTGCTTGACCCATTCATCAGGATAGTCCTCACCGCGCTTGAGGCTAGTGGGATCTACTATTTGGCTAGGTGCCAATGGAGCTCTTGGGCATGGAGGATTGAGTGCGAATTTCTTCATGTACTTAGGAGTGACATATCTATATTCCTACATTCTCTTGCCCATCTCCTCTCTATCCTCTGTTTGCGCACTTTGCGCTCATTCTTGGTTTCCTCAGTAGGTGTGCAGTACCCATCATATATGTCATCAGGGATTTCAAACGCTGTATTTACCTCAGGCCTCTTTCCTCCCTTCTGTGGCCTTTTACAATCAGCCATTTTCTTCAGTTGAGGAATTTGAACAATGGAATTCTCTGAAGAAGTATGCAACTTTTCTTCGAGGAACGCTGCAAATGAGTTAAGTTGATGAGAACCTAGCGATTCAGTAGCTGACATGTGTACCTGTGAACAGAGTATAGTTGCGAGGAATTTGGAGAGGTCATATGCGTTCTCAGAAGATTTTTCAAAAAGAATAGAGTATAGTTGCGAGGAATTTGACCAGATGAGCCTTGAAGATTTTCACTAAGCGTTCTTTGTCTTAGGTTCCAGAGTTGTATAGATCGAAGATCCACACAATTGAGGAATCTTGAAGAAAAAATGATGCTTAGAGAAACGAATCAAGAACAGATGACTTGTGAGGTGTTCAATGTGTGAAGATATGAAGAAAAACACTTTTGAAGATTTTGTAGAGAATCATTCGAATCAACAATGGCAGTAAAAGTAACTTTTAATTACCCTGGACGAAGAACACGACGAACTGGAGTGAGGAGATGTGAAGTTCGTCTGTGCAGATCTTCCATGCCCTAACTTGGCGGAGGAAGACGGCTACGGCGGGGGCAGAGTGAAGATTTCCGCGATCAGCGCGAGTACATCGGCGACGAGGTCGAGGCAGTGAAGCTCTTCCTCACCGGCGGCGATCAAGTAGCGGCGGCGCTAGGGTTTGAGAAGCTCGAGCTGGAGAGAGAGGTCAAGCGGAGTAAAAGAAGTGAGGAAGGGAAGGAGGGGTATTTATAGCCACGGTGAAAAACTGCTCGCCCGAAGAAATTGGGCGAACGTGCCGCTGACCCTTCTCATTCGCATGACATGTGTCACCCACGTAGTGAGAGGTGGAGATCGTGTTACATCGTGGGTGAGTGGATAAGTGTATCGTGGGATGCGGAACGGTTTGAGCAGCAAAGCCAAAATTTTAGATAAGATAGGTTTGAAAGTTCCGTTCGCAATTTCTTCAGCTGACAAGGACACAGTGAAGATTTTGAACAAGTTTCAAATAGAACGCACATGAAGAATTTGTGAACAGATTGGGTTGAGTATAGCATAGAGGGGAAGGGTCCGATCACATTCACTTAGCAGAAAACCAACTTGAAGAAATAGCAATAAGTGAATGTTGTAGAGGACATAAACTCATATATATATATATATATATATATATATATATATATATATAGCCAATGAAGAAAAACGGCGGAACCAGTGAAGACTATGCAAAGTTGAAGAATATGAATAATTTGAGGAATTTCAACTTTTGGTGGTGGCGTGACCCACCGTATAAGAATGATGATTTCAGACACCGCGTACAATTATCGTAGGGTTCTGAGAATCAAATTCTTCATTAATTTCTTCACACTAAGAGTGTCATTCTACATTGATTGAAGAAAAACATTTCTGCATGTGTTGCACATCTAAGTCATCAATTTTGCATAAGTGTTAGGATGAGTGTCCTTTTGAAAGAACATTCAAAGATTCTAGGATATTTAGCTCACACCATAACTTGCTAAATCTCTTCTCATCCAAGGGCTTTGTGAAGATATCGGCTAGTTGTTCTTCAGTCTTCACATGCTCAATAGAAATGTCGCCCTTCAACACATGATCACGAAGAAAATGATGATGAATCTGAATGTGCTTTGTCTTCGAGTGCTGAACTGGGTTGTGAGCAATCTTGATGGCACTCTCATTGTCACAGAAGAGAGGCACATTCTTCATGTTGACGCCGTAGTCCTTGAGAATTTGCTTCACCCATAGCAATTGGGCACAGCAAGAACCAGCGGCAATGTACTTAGCTTCAGCAGTAGATAGTGATACGCAGTTCTGTTTCTTCGAGGACCAACAGACCAAAGATCGTCCAGGAAATGACATGTACCAGATGTTGACTTGCGATCCACACGATCACCAGCATAGTCAGAGTCATAATATCCAACAAGATCAAAAGTCGAGCCCTTGGGGTACCATAATCCAAGTGTTGGTGTGTGAGCTAGATATCGAAGAATATGCTTCACAGCCTTATGGTGTGATTCCTTCGGTGTAGCTTGAAATCGGGCACACATGCAAACACTAAGCATTATATCTGGCCTAGATGCACATAAGTACAATAAGGAACCTATCATGGAGCGGTATACCTTATGATCAAAGTCAATACCATTTTCATCAGTGCACAGATGGCCATTTGTGGGCATAGAAATTTTGACACCCTTGCAATCTTGCATGCCGAATTTCCTCAATACATCCTTGAGGTATTTCTCCTGAGATATGAATATGCCATTGTGTTGTTGACGAATTTGAAGTCCTAAGAAGAATTTCAACTCTCCCATCCTAGACATTTGATATTCTTCACTCATCATATAGGCAAATTCATCACTATAACGTTGGTCAGTACAGCCAAAGATATTATCATCAACATATATTTGGCACACAAACAATTCACCATCATAAGATTTAGTGAAAAGAGTAGGGTCGAGTGAACCGGGTTTGAAGCCTTTCTTCATGAGGAGTTCCTTCAAGGTATCATACCAAGCCCGTGGGGCCTGCTTGAGGCCATAGAGGGCCTTGTTGAGTCTGAAGACTTTGTCAGGATTCTTTGGATCTTCAAAACCTGGGGGTTGAGCAACATATACTTCTTCCTCAAGCTTACCATTGAGGAATGCACTTTTCACATCCATTTGATATAAAGTGATATCATGATGGTTAGCATAAGCAAGTAATATGCGAATAGCCTCAAGTCTAGCAACAGGTGCAAAAGTTTCATCGAAATCAATTCCTTCCACCTGTGTGTAGCCTTGAGCTACAAGTCGTGCCTTATTCCTCACCACAAGGCCATTTTCATCTTTCTTGTTGCGGTAGATCCACTTTGTGTCGATGATATTGTGCTTGCGAGGATCTGGACGTTTGACCAGTTCCCAGACATTGTTGAGCTCGAACTGATGTAATTCTTCTTGCATGGCCTGAATCCACTCAGGCTCCAGAAATGCTTCATCTACCTTAGTGGGCTCTGTAATAGAGACAAAAACATACTGCCCACAAAAGTTAGACAAATGTGAAGCTTTTGAGCGTGTGAGAGGACCTGGCGCTTTGATGTCATTGATGATCTTTTCAACTTGCACTTCTTTTGCAATGCGAGGATGAGCTGGTTGTCGTTGAAGAGTTTGATCAGTGTTTTCTTCAGCATTTTCTTCAGGTGCATTAGCTCGACGTTCTTCATGTTCTGGAATGAATTCCTCAGCAGATTCTTCAGTAGGAATGACATCTTCAGTAGCCTTGAACTTGATAGTTTCCTCATGTGCTGGTTCATCTATCACAGTAGGTAGGTGCTCTCTTTGCGAGCCATTAGTTTCATCAAACCGCACATCTACGGTTTCAACAACTTTGTGAAGAACGTTGTTGAAGACTCTGTAGGTGTGCGAGTCCTTTCCGTAATCAAGCATAAAACCTTCATGTGCTTTCGGTGCAAATTTTGAGTTATGATGAGGATCTCCAATCCAACATTTAGCACCAAAGACTTTGAAATAACTTACATTGGGTTTCTTATCAGTGAGGAGTTCATAGGCAGTCTTTTTGAAGAATTTGTGAAGATATACTCTATTGATGATGTGGCACGCAGTATCAATTGCCTTAGTCTAGAAACGACGAGGCGTTTTGTATTCATCAAGCATAGTGCGAGCCATCTCAGCAAGAGTCCTGTTCTTGCGCTCCACGACGCCATTCTGCTGAGGAGTGTAGGGAGCAGATAACTCATGAGTAATACCAAGTTCATCAAGATAGTCATCGAGACCAGAATTCTTGAACTCGGTGCCATTGTCACTTCTGATGTGCTTGATCTTCACACCAAAGTTGGTTGAAGCCCTCGAGGAAAATCGTTTGAAGACTTTGTGCACTTCATGTTTGTAAGTAACAAGGTGTATCCATGTATAGCGAGAATAATCATCAACAATAACAAAGCCATATTGAGATGCTTCATTTGAAATAGCAGAATAATGATTGGGACCAAAGAGATCCATGTGAAGCAATTCAAACGGGCGAGTGGTGGTCATGATAGTCTTTGCTGGATGCTTGGCCTTGGTCATCTTCCCAGCTTCACAGGCTCCGCATAGGTGATCCTTGAGGAATTTGACATTCTCGATGCCAACTACATGCTTCTTCTTCGCAAGCGTGTGCAAATTCCTCATGCCTGCATGACCAAGTCGTTGATGCCAGAGTCGGCCCTCTGAAGCTTTTGCAAGTAAGCACACGGCTGGTTGTGGTCCTGTAGAGAAATCAACAATATACAGGAATCCTCTCCTAAAGCCTTCGAAGACTTTGGAATTGTCAGCTTCCATAACCACAACACAACGGTACTTGCCAAAGACAACAACCATATCAAGATCACAAAGCATTGAGACAGACATAAGGTTGTATCCTAAGGACTCAACAAGCATGACTTTCCCCATGTGTCGATCCTTTGTAATCGCAACCTTACCTAGACTCAATACCTGACTTTTGCCTTTGTCAGCAAAGATGATATGCTTCAGATGCGACGGAGATAACGGAGCATCCATCAATAAATTCTTGTCACCAGTCATGTGGTTTGTACATCCAATATCGAGGACCCACTCAGTGGCTTTAGGTTGATCATCCTGCAGAAGAATTAGTGCAGCTTACAAACTCATATACTTCATCAGTGAACAATATGACATCAATTCATCAGATCAATTTCATCAAGTAAAAGGATTGCTAAAGCAGTATGAGGACGTGAGAAATGAAAGTTCGTTTCTTCATGATTAGCCTGCGTCCTATCAGGCATGCTCAGGTCTCCAGCAAATTCTTCAGACGATTACGTGCGTCTGGAGACCTGACCCTGCAGAAGAGATTAGTTCTTTTTCTTCACCACCCACATCTGAAGGGGTGGCAAAGAGTTCATCATTCTGCGAGCTCCATACGAAAAGGATGGCATAGAAGTCAGTCCATTTCGTCTCACATAAGAGGGGTTAGAGTAAGCATAAGAGTATGCAGAGAAATTCTTTGAGGACTTATGGACATAATGATTTGAAGAATAATGCACATATCCATAATCCTTATATCTTTCCTGCGAAACAGACGGGTTAGCATGATGATGTTCATATGAGGACTTTGATCCATATGAGGAATTTGGTCCGTATGAAGAATTTGATCTGGGGTTCCTATTCTTCACAGGTGGCGTCATGATGACATTCACCTGAAGATTTTCAAGGCATCTTTTGGGAACCCAGATTTTCTTCATAGGGGAGCCGTTCCTGCAGTTAGTGCCAACATATCTAGCAAATACTTCACCATTCTGATTTTTGAATAGCTTATAGTTGGAGTCAATTGACTCATCATCAGAATGAGGAGATTCATATGCAAATCCAGATAAGTTAGATGGATCAACTGGAGGTCCCTTTGCAGCAACCAATGTAGTTTTGGGGTACTGCTCAGGCTTCCAATATGTACCATCAGCATTGAGTTTCCTCTCAAAGGCGATACCCTCTTTCCTAGGGTTCCTGTTGAGGATCTGCTTTTTAAGCACATCACAAAGAGCCTGATGCCCTTGAGGCTTTTGTACATGCCTTTCATGTACAATTCCTTCAGCCCTGCATCGTTAGTGATACTAGCAATGTCCTTAGATGAGGAATTAGTGATAGCAGAGGCATGTGAAGAATTTGAAACATTAGCAGCATTTGAACATTTAGGTGAAGAATTAGCAGATTCACATTCAATGCACTTCAAGCATGGAGGAACAAATTCTTCCTGAGAAGCACTGATTTGTTGAGCAAGTAATGAATCACGCTCCTTCTGAAGATCTTCATAACTCACTCTTAGCTTTTCAAGATCTTGCTTTCTTTGAAGAAATTCATAAGAAAGCTTCTCATGATCGAATAAGAGAGTGTTATGATGACTTTGAAGATTGTCAAACCTAGTCTGAAATCTCTGAAGATTTTCAGTCAGGGCTTTAGTGCGATCCATTTCTTCACCCAACATATCATCGCTTTTTTCTAGCATGTTTTGAACCTTTTCTAAAGCCCTTTGTTGTTTTACAGCAATCTTAGCAAGTTTAGAATAGCTGGGCTTAAGATTTTCATCAGATTCATTCTCACTTGATTCAGATGAGGTATATTTGAGTACCTTGGCACCCTTTGCCATGAAGCAGTAGGTGGGAGCGTAGTCATCATCCCCTTCATCAGCTTTGTTGGTGAGATTATTTTCTTCAGTGTTGAAGATAGACTTGCTGATGAATGCAGTAGCGAGAGCTAGGCTCGCCACTCCAGATTCGGACTCCTCAAATGACTCCTCTTCCTCATTTTCTTTAGATTCAGCTTCAGAGTCCATTTCCTTGCCAATGAATGCCCTGGCCTTCTTGGAGCTGCTCTTCTTGTGATATGAAGGCTTTGAGGATTTTGATGATGAGGATTTTGAGGATTTCTTCTTTTTCTTTGCATCATCAGAAATGTAATCCTTGTATTTCTTCTTCTTTGATTCCTTTTCCCATTAAGGACAGTCTTGAATGTAATGTCCAGACTTCTTGCATTTGTGGCAGAGCCTCCTCTTGTAGTCACTTGATGAGGAATCATTGCTCCTTTAGGGTCTTCCAAGGCAACCACGTCTTGAGAACTTTTGGAACTTCTTCATGAGCAGAGCCAAATCATGGCTCAGTTCTTCAGGATCACCAAGGCTGCTATCAGAGTCTTCATCTTCGGACTCAGATACTGCCTTGGCCTTTAGTGCACGTGATCTTCCATAGCTTGAACCATAGAGATCTCTCTTTTCAGCAAGTTGGAACTCATGAGTATTTAGCCTCTCGAGAATATCAGCAGGATCAAGTGACTTGTAATCAACACGTTCTTGTATCATCAATGTCAGAGTGTCAAATGAGGAACCAAGCGATCTTAGCAATTTCTTCACCACCTCATGATCGGTGATGTCCGTGGCACCAAGTGCTTGAAGCTCATGTGAGATGTCAGTGAGGCGATCAATGGTTTGTTGAACATTTTCATTGTCGAGTCTTTTGAAGCGGTTGAAGAGATTGCGAAGAACATCAACTCGAGAGTCACGCTGAGTTGAGACTCCTTCATTCACTTTGGACAACCTGTCCCAGATAAGCTTCGCTGTCTCCAAAGCACTCACTCTGGCATACTGTTCTTTGCTCAAATGGCCACATATGATATTCTTCGCTTGAGAGTCGAGTTGCTTGAATCTCTTCACATCAGCAGCATTCAGAGAAGGTGTGACAGAGGGAACACCATTTTCCACAACATACCAGAGATCGTTATCAATTGCTTCAAGATGCCTTCGCATCTTATTCTTCCAGTAGGGGTAGTTCGTCCCATCGAAGGTAGGACACCCAACAGAGACCTTGATCATACCTTCGGTCGACATAAATAAAACTCCAGGCGGTTAAACCAAAATCACACAGAAAAAGGGAGTACCTTGCTCTGATACCAATTGAAAGTGTGTTATATCGACTAGAGGGGGGGGTGAATAGGCGATTTTTATGAAATTCTTCACTGAGGAATTTGCCAGTGAGGAAATTCCTTAGCGAAGAACTACTAGCAGCGGAATAAGTACTCAAAAGTAAACATAACAGAATACATTGATGCAGTTGCTAGTCCAGAATCAGAATCAGGGGAACAACAACAACAACCCACCACCACCATCACCTGTTGATCACTTAGCCCGTTTTCTTAGGCTGAATCCACCGATGTTCTCTAGTAGCACCGAGCCGATAGTAGCAGATGATTGGCTCCGCAAGACAGCTAGGGAGTTGACCACGGCAGGATGCACAGATGCGGAAAAGGTGAAGTTTGCCGCACATGAGCTTGAAGGACTCGCAGCATCATGGTGGGAGAATTTCACAACCACTTTCCCTATCGACACTGTCACATGGGACCAGTTTCAGCAAGCTTTATGTACTGCCCATATTTCAGCAGGAGCTATGGCCATGAATAAGCATGAGTTTCACAACTTGCGCCAAGGAGGACGGACAGTTGGCCAGTATGTGGAGGACTTTAGTAAGCTAGCACGTTATGCCCCAGATGACGTTGCTACGAATGCAGCTAAGCAGGAGAAGTTTCTGAAAGGACTGAATGATGAGTTGAGCATGCAGTTGATGGTAGCAACCTTTAACAACTACCAGGAGTTGGTAGATCGTGCTCTTATGATTGAAGGGAAGCAACAGCAGATTGAGAACCGCAAGAGGAAGTATGGACAAGGGAAGTACAATTCTGGAGCTCAGTAGAAGCCACGTTTTACCCCTAGATCAGGAGGACATTTTCAACATACCCATGGAGGAGGTAGCTCGCACAATCATAATGGCCCCAAGAATGGTAATGGGAATGGAGGAAGCAACGGCCAGAACCGTACCAACCCATCAACCCCAGCCAAGAGAGACTTGAGCCAAGTCACTTGTTTTAAGTGCCAGAAGACCGGACATTACGCCAATGAATGTCCTGAATCCCAGAATGGAAATGGCAATGGAAGCTCTGGGAAGAAGCCGAACCCTTTCAATAGGGGACAGCTGAACCGCGTTAACGTGGAGGAGGTTGAAGAGCAGCCGGATGCAGTAGTCGGTAAGTTTTTGGTTAAGTCATTTACTGCACTCGTTCTTTTTTATACTGGTGCATCACATTCATACATCTCAAGGGGATTTGTGGATAAGTATAAACTGTCAACCCAAGCCCTTAGGTCACCCATGTTAGTAACCTCGCCTGGAGCAGAGTATATGGCTAGTCTATGGTGTGATCGGTTACCATTAAGGATTGGTAACTATGTATTTCCCTCGGACCTAATAGTATTGGAATCCCAAGGATTGGATGTGATATTAGGCATGGATTGGTTATCGAAGTATGAATGGAATATTGAATGCGCCAGTAAGTCAATTTTGCTTACAATGCCAGAAGGAAGAAGGATCAAGTATGTATCCCGGCATGTGCCGAAGAGGACTCAAGTAAATTCCCTAACAGGAGTTGTGCAGGAGGAAGTACCAGTGGTAAAGGATTTCCCTAATGTATTTCCAGAGGAGTTGCCAGGCATGCCACCGGATAGAGATATTGAGTTTTTGATTGAGCTTTTGCCAGGCACAGGGCCAATATCTAAGAGACCATATAGGATGCCCGCAAAGGATTTGGAAGAAATTAAGAAGCAGATTAAAGAGTTATTGGATAAGGGTTAAGGTATTGGATGTTCTTCACCTTGGGGATCGCTGGTACTTCTAGTGGAGAAGAAGGATGGATCGTTAAGGATGGTTGTTGATAATCGAGGATTGAATAAAGTAACCATCAAGAACAAGTACCCACTACCGATGATCAATGATGTGTTTGATCGATTGCAAGGAGCTAAGGTATTTTCCAAGATCGATCTGTGATCAGGATACCACCAGTTGAAGATTCGAGAACAAGATATACCTAAAACAGCTTTTACCACCAGGTACGGGTTGTACGAGTATGTCGTTATGTCATTTGGTCTGACTAACACACTCGCATATTTTATGAACACGATGAAAAAAGTATTTATGAAGTTCTTGGACAAGTTCGTCGTAGTGTTCATTGATGATATCCTAGTTTACTCGAAGAATGAAGAGGAGCATAAGGAGCATTTGCGTTTGGTACTTGGAAAGCTCAGAGAACATCAGTTGAAAGTGCGTTATATCGACTAGAGGGGGGTGAATAGGCGATTTTTATGAAATTCTTCACTGAGGAATTTGCCAGTGAGGAAATTCCTTAGCGAAGAACTACTAGCAGCGGAATAAGTACTCAAAAGTAAACATAACAGAATACAAGCATAGTCATCATGATGAAATGAAGACAGGCACAGAGTACAGGAAACGTAATCACAGGATAACACAGGATGAAGACAAACAGACTGAGGAAACTGAGGAATTCTTCAGTCAAAGTGTTCAAACAAAGATATGAACAAACACACGACACAGTTATGAGGAAATGAAAGAGTTGAAAAAATAGAACCAGTAAGCTTGGTGAAGACAATGATTTGGTAGACCAGTTCCAACTGTTGTCTCAGTTGTACGTCTGGTTGGAGCGGCTGAGTATTTAAACTCGAGGACACACAGTCCCGGACACCCAGTCCTGAACACACGGCTCAGGACACCCAGTACTCACCGTATTCTCCTTGAACTAAGGTCACACAGACCTCGTCCAATCACTCGTGGTAAGTCTTCAGGCGACTTCCAAACCTTCTCAAACATGGTCACTCGACGATCCACAATTCCTCTTGGATGCTCTAGACCATGACGCCTAACCATCTGGAAGAAGCACAGTCTTCAAAGGTAACAAGCGTCGGATCCACTTAGGATCAATCTCTTTAGTGATGCTCAATCACTTGGGGTTTGTAGGTGTTTGGGTTTCGGGTTTTTGGTTTTTCCTCACTTGATGATTTTCGCTCAAAGTCCTCGGAGGATGGGTTGCTCTCAAATGACAAGTGTCAGTTTCTCTCGGAGCAGCCAACCAGCTAGTGGTTGTAGGGGAAGGCTATTTATAGCCTAGGGAGCAGCCCGACATGATAAGACATAAATGCCCTTCAATGATATGACCGTTAGGTGGATAGATATTTTGGGACAGCTGGCGCATAGCACAGCAACGGTCAGAATTTTGAGTAGCAAAATCCTCAGGGCTATCATGTTCCTCACTGTGTAGGCAATCCGCACTGTCGAATTCCTAACTCCTCAGTCAGGACAAATTCCTCAGAGACCAGAAGAACTTCGTCTCTGTCACTGAAGAAATTGACTGAACTGTATGAGATTTCCAATGGCTTCACTCGAATGGATTGGTAGGTGTAGGATTTTGAGTTGAGCATCACATGGAAACTTTTCCTTAGTATTTCCTCGACCCCCTTTAACAGTACGGTGTTTCCTATGAATCAAGAAAGAGAAAAACAAAACTATGAAAACAAAAGTCTTCAAGCTTCATATTCCTCGCATGAATATCAAGTCTTCACGGACACACCAATTTCTTCACTTTCAAAGTCTTCATGAAAGTCTTCAGAAATACGAAAATCTTCAGTCGAAGATATTCATTTTTAGGGGTCGACTTTTCCTCTAAATATCAAACTCCTCATAGAATTCTAGACCTGTGTACACTCACAAACGCATTAGTCCCATAACCTATAAGTCTTCAGTACACCAAAATCACTAAGGGGCACTAGATGCACTTACATCAGTTATATGCCAAGTTTAGCAAATGTGAGTTTTGGTTGAAGGAAGTTGGATTCCTCGGACACGGTATATCTGGAGAAGGTATAGCAGTAGACCCCACCAAGGTTGACACTGTGACAAATTGGGAAGCCCCAACAACAGTTGGAGAGATCCGGAGTTTTATTGGACTCGCAGGATACTACCGGAGATTTATTGAAAACTTCTCGAGGATTGTGAAGCCTATGACGGAGTTGTTGAAGAAGGATACCAAGTTCAAATGGACTGAAGAGTGTGAGGCCAGTTTCCAGGAATTGAAGAAACTTTTGGTTACATCACCAGTGTTGATTTTGCCAGATCAGACCAAGGATTATGAGGTGTATTGCGATGCTTCACGTCGAGGACTTGGAGCAGTGCTTATGCAGGAAGGAAGAGTTGTTTCATATGCCTCACGATAGCTTAAGCCTCATGAGTTGAATTATGCCACGCATAATTTGGAGTTAGCAGCGGTAGTGCATGCGTTGAAGACTTGGAGACATTTTCTCATTGGAAACCATTGTGAGGTGTACACGAATGACAAGAGTTTGAAGTATATCTTCACATAGAAGGAGTTAAATCTCAGGCAAAGGAGATGGTTGGAGCTCATCAAGGATTATGATATGAGATTGCATTATCATCCCGGAAAAGCTAATGTAGTAGCTGATGCATTGAGCCGTAAAAGCCATGTCAACACTCTAATGACAGGAGGTTTACCAAGATAGTTGGCCGAGAATCTTCGTGAGCTATGTTTGGAAATAGTTCCGAGAGGCTATGTATCAACATTGGAGATTCAGTCTACTTTGATGAATAAGATCAGAGAAGCCCAGAAGACTGACAAGGAGATCGCTTCTATTAAGGAGAAAATGAGCAAAGGAAAAGCTAAAGGATTTCGTGAGGATGAGCACGATACCCTATGGTTTGAAGATCATGTTTATGTGCCCAATGACCTAGAGATCAGGAAGTTGATTCTGCAAGAGGCCCATGATTCACCATATTCGATTCACCCAGGAAATACCAAGATGTATCTGGATTTGAAGGATATTTTCTAGTGGACCGGAATGAAGAAGGATATTGCGGAGTATGTAGCAGTTTGTGATGTATGTCAGAGAGTAAAGGCAGAGCATCAGAAGCCAGCCGGATTGCTACAGCCATTGCCAATACTCGAATGGAAGTGGGATAAGCTAGGCATTGATTTTATTACGGGATTGCCCAGAACTCGTTCAGGCTATGACTCGATTTGGGTAGTAGTCGATCGTTTGACAAAGGTAGCTCATTTCATCCCAGTGAAGACTACCTATACTAGTGCCAAGTTGGCAAAGATATACATGACCAGGATCGTATGTCAGCATGGAGTTCTAAGGAGCATTGTATCAGATAGAGGAACCCAGTTTACGTCAAAGTTTTGGAATCAGTTGCACGAAACTTTAGGTACCAGGCTAGAGTTCAGCACAGCTTTTCATCCACAGACAGATGGACAGACCGAGAGAGTCAGTCAGATTTTGGAGGACATGCTGAGAGCTTGTGCGCTAGATTACGGATCTAGTTGGGACGAGAATTTGCCATATGTAGAGTTCTCTTACAACAACAATTATCAATCCAGTTTGAAGATGGACCCTTTCGAAGCCTTGTACGGAAGGAGGTGCAGGACCCCACTGTCATGGGATGAAGTTGGAGACCGCCAGTTGTTTGGACCGGATCTGATTAAGGAGTCTGAACAGAAGGTGAAATTGATTCGCGATAGGCTCAAGGTATCCCAGTCCAGGCAGAAGAGCTACGCAGATTCTAAACGCAAGGAGACAGTTTACGAAGTCGGAGACCGAGTTTATCTTCGAGTAGCTCCACTTCGAGGAGTTAAGTGCTTTGGAGTTAAGGGAAAGTTAGCGCCACATTTTGTAGGACCATACAGGGTTTTGGAGCATATGGGAGAAGTAGCCTACAAGTTGGAATTACCCGAAGGATTGTCAGGAGTTCGTGTTCCACATTTCCCAGTTAAAGAAGTGCCACGCGGAGATGGCTGATATACCGCTGAGAGATACAGTGCCGCTGGAAGCGATTTAGTTGGATAGTGATTTGACCTATGAGGAGAAACCATTTAAGATTCTTGAGCATGCGAGCCGAGTAACCCGCAGAAAGGTTATCAAGTTTTGCAAAGTTCAGTGGAGCCACCACACGGAGGATGAAGCCACCTGAGAGCGGGAGGAAGATTTGCTGAAGGACCACCCTCACCTATTTTCTAGCCAACCCGAATCTCGAGGGCGAGATTAATCTTAAGGGGGGTAGGTTTGTAACATCCCAAATTTTCAATTTGGAATGTTATACAATAGATCGTCACTGCATATCATATTTATTTGCATTTCGGGTTGATCCTAGAAATTCTACGCAACTCAATGACCCTCGGAGAGAGTTGGGGATTTCATTATTTTCATATTTGATATTTCTCAAATTTTGAAAACAGGATCATTTGATTTTATTTATTTTATCTTCAATTATTTCTATTATCAAAATATGAGAGAGGGAATAAAATGACTTTCCCAAAATAAAGAAATATTGAGGATTTAATAAAAAATCAAATAAGGTTTTATTCTGGAGTTTTTCGTGGTTTTATTTGAATTTAGGAAAAATTGCACGTTTTCAAAAATTGCATTTAGGGCCAAGAAAATGTTCATCCTGTTCTAAATATTTTATTTAGACGGTGAAAATTAGTTTTGGCAATTTTAGATTTTTATGTATTTTTCTAGAATTTTTCTTAGTTCGTCGAAATTGTTTTAAAAAAAACCCTGCGCCCGACTCGGCCAAAGGCCCAGCCGAGCCAGGCCGGCCCGCCAGGCCACCGCCTCCCTCGCCGAGCTGCCGCCGGACTTGGGGAGACCGAGCCGGGCACGCCTTCGCCGCCGACCCCCTCCCCAAGCAAGTCGCCCCCTCCCTCCTTAAATAGCCACCCCGGGGCCCCCCTGGGAGCCCGAGTCACCGAGCTGCCCCGCCCGCACCGCCGAGCCGCGCCGCACGCCACCCCGCCGCCGCTGCTGCAGCCGCATGCCGCCTGCCATTGCTGCTGTCGCCGCCCCGCCGCCGCTGCTGCCCACCGCCGCCGCCCAAAGCCCTGCTGGACCGAGCCGAGGTAGCCACCCCGCCGCCCGGTTTTCTGAGAAAAACCGATTTTGTTTTTTTAGAAAACCCTAGTTTTCGTTTTTTAAATAGATCGGTTTTTCTTTCTGGTTTATTTATTTAGCGAGCGTTCGCTCGTCCGTTTGTTTTAGCGAACGCGTTCATCGTTTAGTTCCAGAAAATGGACGTTCGTTCATTATTCTGTTTGTCGTTTTTTTTTCTCGGATTATTCCGTGATTATTTCTGATCGCGATTTCTGATCCGATTTTCGTTCTGGTTGAACTTTCGCTTGTTTATCGGAATCAGGCGATTCAAGCGCCTGGAGTTTTGTCTCGAACCCCTCTTTCCGTTTAATCAACTCAAACAAGTTTTTGCCTGTGTCAAAATTGACCTAGATACAGAATAGTAAACAAAGATTGTTTTTTTTCGCCGTTTATCTTTCATTGCTTCGTTTGATTTGATTCTTTTTGCCAACCGGAGTTCTTAAGTTGAACTATCTGGTTAGATCTCTTATTCAAGTTTTACATGTGCATTAGATGAGTACTTATTGTATGCTTGTTTGTTTGCGATAGAGTACCCAGAGTGCGATGCTTGCTACTTCGAATCGCTAGGTTTTACGGATCATCGGCAAGGCAAGTAACACTTTCATCATACCTCCTACTACCCAGTTTTATTGCACTAGATCAATCCTCACACCATTGCATGATTAGGATCTAATTAAATTGTGGGTTTGGGAATTAGATGAGGTAGTACCTATTATCTATTTTATTATCAAACCTTTGGGAGTTACTTCTACGTTTGCTTATTATGCCATGCTATGCTAGTAGACGTGGATTCGGTGAGTGTATCCATGACAGATGTGAGATTGTTAAATTAATGGTTTATCTAAGGTGGCAACTTAAACACACATCTGGGTGGATTGAGGCACCTGGGTATTCCAGTGATTGCCTGTTTTTCTTTTGGACCGCCACCCAGGCTCAAAGGGATCATGAGATTATTCATACTAGAAACTTCAGTGCGCAGCCACAAGCTACTATGGGCTCTAGCATAGTTGACTAAGTTGTGCGAACTCTTACAGTGGTAGACTAGCATATGTAGGGGATGTAGGTTGGTACGGTCTACCCGTTTGTAAGGTGCTAGCGCTTCTGAAAGACTATGTCTCGGTCATACGTTTCTCAAACATCATGTAGTGCGAGAATCCCAACGGAGGAGATCGAGTCTTGTGGGGAAAAGTGCGCAAACCTCTGCGGAATGTATAAACTAATCATGGTTAGCCGTGTCCCTGGTTATGGACGTTTTGAGTATCTAGTACTTGGATTATCATGTGAATCTCATCATGTTACTCTAAATTAATTTTGTTGGGTTTTAATGATGATGCTTAATTGGGATTGAGAGGGTGTCTACACTCTCAATGTTTAACAACTACCATGATAGTTAAATAAAATTTATTCCTTTACAGTAGGGAAAAATTGGCTTTACGCAAAACTGCAACCATAGAGCTTACCACCAGCCAAATATGCATGTAGTATAGCCTTATTCTTTCATTGCTCTCTATGTGTTACTTTGCCAGCATATTCCATGTGCTGACCCGTTTCGGGCTGCAACGTTCATGTTGCAGACTTTTCAGACGACGAGTAAGGTGATTTAGGTCGTGGTTCTATACTCAGTGATGCCGTTGGAGTTGATGGACTCACTTATCTTCCAAGCCTTCCGCTGTTATCGTTATTACATGGCCTTAAGCCATATTTACTGTAATAAGTTCTCTTTTGAGACACTTGATGTAATAAGTGTTTGATTGCTACTCTGTTATAAATCCTTCAAGTACTATGTGGTGTTAGCATTACCGATCCAGGGATGACACCGGAGCACAGAGATTGGACTTTTTGAGGTCTGGTCACTACATGGGACCCGTCAGATTTGGTGACTAACTTGTGGGCCTACTAAGCGGACGTGTACGCACTGCGTTGTCAACTTAATCAACAAATGGTTCTAGCAGCTGGACCGTTGGATGTTAATCCAACAGCCGTGCTCCTTCTTCAACCTCTGTTCTTGCTCCTGTCTCCCGTGGGCGGCACTGTGGCTGTGCTGCCACGCTCCCGAACCAGTGAAGTTTCCCACTCCTCTCCATCTGCGACTCCACTGCCCCGTCTTCCCCATCTCCGGGTCGTTCCAGTCTGGGTGCGCTTGACATGGTGTGGTCAACGTTGTCAACAACCGAGACTCATCGGAAGATGACTGTACGTGAGAGGCTGACAGTGGGGACACACCACGCCCATGGACGCATGCATGCAACGAAACGCGGCAAGGTCAACGTGGTCAAGGAACGACTTCCATCAGAAGTATACTATACGTGGAGAGTCTCAGCTGGGTCCACGACCGCAGTAAGTAAGTGCCTCCTTATTACGTGGAAAATAATGATTCCTCCAACTGACACCAGGGACCCACTGGACGGGCTACCGTATTTTGCGAAAAAACGTTTGCCCACCGACTGTTGGGACCCACCTGACGGGCCATCGTATTTCGCGAAAAAACGTCCCACCCGCTGTCAGCTCGGACCCACCGGAAGTTCCTCCTTATTATGCACAAAAAAATGAATACTCCCCCGGCTAGCTGGGACCCACCTTGGTGGGAGGCTATAACACCCCGGATGTAACTTTCCCAATTTGTACCCCAACTCTTGCCATTTCCGGCATTAAGTTATTTTATCTTCTCGGGTTCGGGTCTTTGTCTCCGTGTGTTGTTATCGTTTTCATGCATCTCATATCATGTCATCATGTGCATTGCATTTGCATACGTGTTCATCTCATGCATTCGAGCATTTTCCCCGTTGTCCGTTTTGCATTCCGGCGCTTCGTTCTCCTCCGGTGGTCATCTCTAGCTTTCTTTCGTGTGCGGGGATTAAACATTTCTGGATTGGACCGCGACTTGCCAAGCGGCCTTGGTTTACTACCCGTAGACCGCCTGTCAAGTTTCGTATCATTTGGACTTCGTTTGATACTCCAACGGTTAACCGAGGTACCGAAAAGGCCTCGTGTGTGTTGCAGCCCAACAACCCTCCAATTTGGCCCAAAACCTACCTAAACCTGCTCCATCATCTAGAGCGTTCGATCACGATCGTGTGGCCGAAAACCGCACCTCATTTGGACTCTCCTAGCTCCCTCCAATCTATTTAAAGACCCACTCCCGAAATTCCGGATCCCCCTCGTCAAAAACCCTAGATCCACCTCATCGCACGCCGCCGGACAAAATCTGCACCGACGGACACGTCCGGTTCCTCCCCCGTCGCCGCCACGTGTCGCCTCCTCACTCGTCGCCGCCTGCGCCCACTTCGCCGCCCCGGTTGGCCCGCCGAGGCCCATCGCGGGCCCCTGAGAGCCTGAAGTCACCGCCGCCCCGCGGCTTCGTCTCCTCCGCGACCGGCTGCCACCTCGCCGGCCAGCTCCGTCTCCGGTGGCCCCGCACCGCCCTGCGCCATCGCCGCCGGCCGCTGCTCCCCGGCCGCGCCGCCCTGGACCTCGCCGCTCCACCGCACGCCGCCATCCCGCGCCAGCGAGCGCGCCGCCAACCGCCTCCGTCCGGCCGGCCTCTTCCTCCTCTCCGGCCGCCTCGCTCTTCTCCGGCGGCTACAGTGCCCCGACCGTCGCCTCGGATTCCATGCCAACCCTAGATCTGAGAGAGGTTGATTTTTCCCTAAGTCCCCGAAATTTCCCAGATCCATATGCTCCTCTTCATCGCATCGTAACTTTGCATCCGTAACTCTGTTTTGGGAATATAGCATATCAAAATGTTCATCTCAGAGAGTACATCATTTCATTCCATTGCATAATTTTCATTTGAGTTCATCTTGATGCCTGAAATGCTGTTAGAAGAGGGTTACTTGAGATAATTGTCAGATCTGCTACTCCATTTAGCTTTTTGTCATTTTTGCCATGATTATTGTGTGCATGATATGCCCTGATGTTCTACATATGTTTTGTTTAGGGTTTTGTCATCTTTCCAGAGGTGCAACCCATGTATTTTTGTGATGTGTGTGGTGACTAGCACAAGCTTGCAAAGTGGTGCACTTGGTAATTCTGATTTCAGGGACTTAGCTTTTTCACAAAGTCCTTGATCTGTTTATCTCATGTTGCCATATGTTCTTGTTGTTTCTTAGTGATCCGTGCCTCTTTTAAGGATGATCAGTAAGGATGTTTTGTTAATCTTGTAGTGCTCTATCCATTCATGTCTTTGTTTGCAATTATGGAGCACCCTAGCTTGAGTCAATCGAGCTCTACTTTTGCTACTTTGTGAATCTGGGCAGATTGTCAACTTGTTTGCGATTTTGCCGATGATGTTATAGTTGATCCGTGCATGCTCCAGTTTTCACCAAGTCTGAAAACTGATTATGTTTTTCCTATGTTCACATGCTTGCAATTGTATTTTCTGATCCCTTTTGGCTCAAGGTCACTAAGGGATTTTTGTTAAGCTCTTTGAGTAGCTCCATGCCATGCTTTACTTTTCCATGTTCAGGTCCTGTAGCATGTAGTTTTGTGGCTCTGAAGAGGGCTACCTGATCTGAAATTCCAGACAAGTGTTAATTTCACTAAGTCTGAGATCTGTTTGTCATATGCATTTTTGCCATGCTTGTTTGAACCTGTTAATGGATGAATTGGCCGTAGCTCAGTGCTAGACTTTTGTTAAGCATCTTGAGTGCATCCCTACCATGTATTTTTTTGTCATGTTTGAGTGTTGTAGCATGTTCATATCATTGCATTTAGATGGCTACTTGCTGTAAATCGCAGACCGGTGTCATATTTGAATCGCTTGCCATTTCCAAACCGTAACTCCGATTCTGGTGATCTTTATATCGTTTTCAAGCGATTTCATCTCATCTTTCCAATGGAACACTTGGATTTCCATGTTGAGGCCAGGTTCATGCATCCCTCATCAAATCTTGCATATGCATCCCGCATCGCATCCCGCATAGCATATCATCATTGCATCATATTGTTTGATCCTTGCACGTGGTTGATTGTGTCCTTGTTGCTTGTTTGTCTTGTTTGGGTAGAGCCGGGAGACGAGTTCACTAACGAGGAGCCCGTTGAGTTTGCTTTCGAGGATCCAGTCAACTCTGACAACTTTGCAGGCAAGATGATCATACCCTCGAAATCACTACTATATTTGCTATGCTAGATTGCTCTCTCTTTTGCTATGCTAATGCTACGATGCCTACCATTTGCTTTCAAGCCTCCTAAATTGCCATGTCAAACCTCTAACCCACCTTGTCCTAGCAAACCATTGATTGGCTATGTTACCGCTTTGCTCAGCCCCTCTTATAGCGTTGCTAGTTGCAGGTGAAGATTGGAGGCCGTTCCTTGTTGGAACATTTCTTTACTTGTTGGGATATCATTATATGATCTTGTTATCTTAATGCATATACATACTTGGTAAAGGGTGGAAGGCTCGGCCTCTCTCCTAGTGTTTTGTTCCACTCTTGCCGCCCTAGTTTCCGTCATATCGGTGTTATGTTCCCGGATTTTGTGTTCCTTACACGGTTGGGTTATAATGGGAACCCCTTGATAGTTCGCCTTGATTAAAGCTTTTCCAGCAATGCCCAACCTTGGTTTTACCATTTGCCACCTAGCCTCTTTTCCCTTGGGTTTCCGGAGCCCGAGGGTCATCTTATTTAAACCCCCCCCCCCCGGGCCAGTGCTCCTCTGAGTGTTGGTCCGAACCAGGCAGCCTGCGGGGCCACCTCAGGGAAACTCGAGGGTTGGTTTTACTCGTAGCTTGACCTATCTGAGTGTGCCCTGAGAACGAGATATGTGCAGCTCCTATCAGGATTTGTCGGCACATTCGGGCGGTGTTGCTGGTCTTGTTTTAACCTGTCGAAGTGTCTTGAAGAACCGAGATACCGAGTCTGATCGGAACGTCTTGGGAGGAGGTCTATTCCTTCGTTGACCATGAGAGCTTGTCATGGGCTAAGTTGGGACTCCCCTGCAGGGATTTGAACTTTCGAAAGCTGTGCCCGTGGTTATGGGCATATGGGAATTTGTTAATGTCCGGCTATAGATAACTTGAACCTTAACTTAATTAAAATGAATCAACCGTGTGTGTTACCGTGATGGCCTCTTCTCGGCGGAGTCCGGGAAGTGGACACGGTGTTGGAGTAATGTTTGCGCAGGTTGTCCTCTAGTTTCTCGCTCGCGCTTTGCCTCCTCTTCTCGCTCTCTTTTGTGAATAAGTTAGCCACCATATATGCTAGTCGCTTGCTGCAGCTCCACATATACTTTTACCTTGCCTTACCTATAAGCTTAAATAGTCTTGATCGCGAGGGTGCGAGATTGCTGAGTCCCTGTGGCTCACAGATTACTATTACACCAGATGCAGGGCCTGATGATTCCGCTCCAGGTGACGTGCTCGAGCTCAAGTGGGAGTTCGACGAGGACTCTCAATGTTATTATGTTTCCTTTCCTGATGATCAGTAGTGGTGCCCAGTTGGGGTGATCGGGACCATGTCGCATGTTGGGTTATCTTTTATTTTGGCGCCGTAGTTGGGCCATGAGTGTTTGGATGATGTATGTTATTTATCTACTTGGTTGACGTGGCGAGTGTAAGCCAACTATGTTATCCCTTTTTATTATCTATATTACAGGGGATGTTTGTGATGATTGCCTGACTTGCGACATATGCCTTCAATCCGATTATGCCTCTAAGTCGTGCCTCGACACGTGGGAGATATAGTCGCATCGAGGGTGTTATAAGTTGGTAATCAGAGCCTTCCCCGACCTTAGGAGCCCCATTGCTTGATCGTTTTTAGCGGCCGAGTTGTGTCTAGAAAAATGTTTTGAGTCATTTAGGAATTATATATCGGAGAGTTTAGGAATTCTTTTACTTCCCAATCTCCTCATCGCTCTGGTAAGGCATCCTGACGTAGAGTTTTGACTCTTCTCTTCTCAAATTTCACTAAATTTTTTTTAGGATCACGCGGGTATCTTGGAATCGTTTCGATAGTTTTATGATGAGAACATTGTCTTGGTGCCTCCTGTCAGGGGTTTTGTGGAAGTGTCCCGGGGAGTTGAGCTCTGAGGTGTTGTCGTCATAATTTTATCGTTGCAGTTCTGGAATACCTGAGTTTAGTACGCCGACATCGAAAATCTCTTTTATGCAGTTCGTTGGTGAGATAACCTCGACGCCACACAGTACTGGGGCGGGAGTTCGGGAGTATCGCCATAACTTGTATAACGGATGCTTTTCGAAGGTTGAGGTAGATGGTTTCTGAAGTTTTTCTCGGTTATGTGTTGAAGGATGGATACACCTGGATCTAGGATTTTCTAGATTTGGGTGAGATATTATGCTTCCCCTGTATCCCCAACACCTGATTGCATAACCGGAAAGGTTCGGGAATTTCATAGGTGGGAATTCTCGTAGCTCTAGTTCTTCTTCCACGGATATTGGTTTGAGATTGAGATTTCTTACCGATTATTCGTTCTTGATCCGTACCTTGTTGATTTATTTCTCTACCTTAATTCTAAGTGGCTTCTCTATTTATGGATATGTGACCATTTCAAGAGGAATGCATTCGTTCATTTTGTTCGGATGTGAAGACTATATGTTGCAATTTTCATTCCGTTGGATTCAACTTCAATATTTGTCTGTCTATGTGGTAACGGTGGTCAACCTCTTCAGGATGGCTCCCGCTAAGAGCACCAATCAGAATTAGAATCAAGATCCGCCACCACCTCCACCTCCTCCGGAGGCATGGCAAGCTGTGATGGCCGCAACCAATGCAAACACACAGTTGATCATGCAAATTCTCCAAGAGCGCAATCAAGGCAACCAAGGGAATCAAGGCAACAATCAGAATCACTCTGCTACACTTAACCAGTTCCTTGCTAACGGGCCAAAGACTTTCAGCAATTGTGTTGAGGCAACCGATGCTGACGATTGGCCTGCGGATCTGTGCAAGCATTTCGAGTGCAGTAACGTCAGGCCTGAGGACTTTGTCAAGTTCGCTTCCTTCCTTCTCAAAGATCAAGCTGCAGAATGGTTCCAGCAGTACAAGGATTCCAGAGGTGGACGTGTGATCACTTGGGATGAATTCCGTCAAGATTTCAGAGCTCACCATATGCCTCAGAGCGTGGTTGAAAGCAACCGTGAGGAATTCCGCAACCTGAAGCAAGGCTCTTTGTCTGTCTATGACTACAACAAGTTGTTTCAGAAGCTCGCCCGCTTTGCCAAGCAGGACGTACCTGATGAGAAGAGCATGATATACCAGTTCAGGGGTGGTCTCAGAGAAGAAATCCAGCTAGCTCTTGTTCTCTATTGAAGCAAGAGGCTGCTCAATTGAGGTGTGATGCTTCCAAGAAGCGAGTCAGAGATGTTACTCCTTCTTCCTCTACTCATGTGGCCAAGCAGCAGAAGTATTGGCTTCCTCCTCCTTCGTTCTGTCAGCCGTATCAGCAGAAGAGCAAAGGTGGCAGTGGATCTTCCCACCCACCCAACCCTGGCTTTCAGAACAAGACTTCGTCTCAAGCTCCAAGGTCGAGTGCTCCGTACCACCGTCCTCTTTTAGAGGTCACGTGCAACAAGTGCCAACAGAAGGGTCACTATGCCAACAAGTGCTTCAACCAGAGACGTCTTCCTCCTCCTCCTGTCAGATCGGCAAGTATAGCTGTGGTCAAGCATAACCCCAAGCACGCTAAGGTCAACTTGCTGAATGCAGCTCAGGCAGAGGACTCGTCAGATGCGATCATGGGTAAGTTTCCAGTTAACTCTATTCCCGCAAAAGTTTTTTTTGACACTGGTGCATCGCGTTGTTTCATGTCAAAGCCATTTTTTACCAAGCATGAGTTCGTTTCTTCTCATTTGGGTAAACAAATGGATATCGTTTCTCCTGGCAAACGTTTAAGTGCAAGTCTGGAAGTGCCAGATGTTACTATCACGTTGGGAGACTACAAGTTCCTTTCTTCCCCAATGGTTCTTGGTAACTCGGATATTGATCTTATTCTCGGAATGGATTGGCTTTCTAAGCACAAGGATCAGCTTGATTGTCCAGCCAGGCAGATTCAATTGACTCATTCGTCTGAGGATGTAATTGTCTTTGCCGCTCGTGATGATACCATCTGTCTATTTTCTCTCAATGAGAAGGGTGAACTGGATGCTATCTCGCAAAGTCCAGTCGTTTGCGAATATCAAGATGTCTTTCCAGAAGAGCTTCCAAGAATGCCTCCGCACCGGCCAGTTGAATTCGTTATTGATCTTGAGCCCGGCACGGAACCTGTTTGCAAGCGTCCTTACAAGCTCGGACCTGAAGAGTTGAAGGAGCTGAAGAAGCAACTCGATATTCAAGAGAAAATGGGTCTCATCCAGCCTAGTTCTTCTCCGTGGGGTTGTGGTGTTCTTTTTGTGAAGAAGAAGGATGGAACGGACCGGCTTTGTGTTGATTACCGTCCATTGAACAAGAAGACTATCAAGAACAAATACCCACTTCCCAACATCAACGAGCTGTTCAAACAACTCAAAGGTGCCCAAGTATTCTCCAAGCTTGATCTCCGTATGGGTTATCACCAGATTTGAATCCATGAGCAAGATATTCCCAAGACGGCTTTCAGGACAAGCTATGGTTCATATGAATACACTATCATGTCTTTTGGTCTCGTCAATGCTCCTCCGACTTTCTCTCACATGATGAACTTCATATTCAACGCCTACACCAATGACTTCGTTTTGGTCTATCTCGATGACATTCTGGTTTTCTCGAAGAACAAGGAAGATCATGCCAAACACTTGCGTTTGGTGCTTGATAAGCTCAGAGAACATCAGTTCTATGCTAAGTTCTCCAAGTGTGAATTTTGGCTCGATGAGGTTCTTTATCTTGGTCATATCATCTCTGCCAAGGGCATTGCCGTGAATCCTGAGAAGGTGTCTGCAATTGTGAATTGGGAACCTCCTCAGAACATGAAGCAACTCCGTAGCTTCCTCGGTCTCGCAAGCTATTGCCGAAGATTCGTTGAAAACTTTTCTAAGATCGCGAAGCCTCTCTCAAATCTTCTCTAGAAGCACGTCAAGTACGTTTGGTCTCCGGAGTGTGACATTGCTTTCAACACTTTGAAAGAGAAATTGATCACTGCTCCAGTTCTGACTCCGCCTGATGAATCCAAGCCGTACGAGGTCTTTTGTGATGCCTCTCTCCAAGGTCTTGGCGCAGTATTGATGCAAGAGAAGAAAGTTGTTGCTTATACCTCTCGCCAGTTGAAGCCTAATGAGAAGAACTACCCCACTCATGATCTTGAGTTGGCGGCAGTTGTGCATGCTCTTTTGACTTGGAGACATCTCTTATTGGGAAGAAAAGTGGACATTCTCACTGATCACAAGAGTCTCAAGTACATCTTCACTCAGCCTAATCTCAACCTCAGGCAAACTCGATGGGTCGAGATGATTCAAGAGTATAATCCGAGTATCGATTATACTCCAGGCAAGGCCAATGTGATTGCTGACGCATTGAGCAGAAAGGCTTACTGCAACAGTCTGATTCTTAAGCCTTATCAACCCGAGCTTTGTGAAGCTTTCCGCAAACTTAATCTGCAAGTTGTTCCTCAAGGTTTCTCACCAACCTCCAAGTATCTCCTACCTTAGAAGACCAGATTCGCCAAGCCCAGCTTCTTGATGCTATGGTGAAAAAGGTGAAGATTGGGATTGCCAAGAGTCAACCCAAGTACAAGTGCTACCACCTTGATGACAAGGATACTCTCTTCTTCGAGGATCGTATTGTCGTGCCCAAAGGTGAACTTCGTAAAGTGATCATGAACGAGGCTCACAATTCTCTCCTCTCCATCCACCCTGGGAGTACGAAGATGTATCAGGACCTCAAGCAGGCTTCTTGGTGGACTCGAATGAAGCGCGAGATTGCTCAATTCGTGAATGAGTGTGATGTCTGCAGAAGAGTGAAGGCAGAACACCAAAGGCCAGCTGGTCTCCTCCAACCTCTTGCCATTCCAGAATGGAAGTTTGACCACATTGAGATGGACTTCGTGACTGGGTTTACAAAGTCCAAGCGTGGCAATGATGCTATATTCGTTGTCATCGACAAACTCACTAAAGTGGCTCACTTTCTGCCTATCAAAGAGCCGATCACTGCAGCTCAATTGGCGGAACTCTATACCTCTCGAATTGTCTCTCTGCATGGTATTCCACAAGTGATCTCTTCAGACCGTGGAAGCATCTTTACCTCAAAGTTTTGGGATTCCTTTCAGAAGGCCATGGGCACCAACCTCCGCTTCAGCACAACTTTCCATCCTCAAACTAGCGGTCAAGTCGAGCGTGTCAACCAGATTCTTGAAGATATGCTCAGGGCTTGTGTGATCTCTTTCGGCATGAAGTGGGAGGATTGTCTTCCTTATGCTGAATTCTCCTACAACAACAGTTTTCAAGCAAGTTCGGGCAAGGCCCTTTTGAAATTCTGTATGGCAGGAAGTGCCGTACCCCTCTCAACTGGTCTGAAACCGGTGAACGTCAGCTGCTTGGAAATGACTTAATCACAGAGGCAGAAGAAATGTGCAAAGTCATTCATGATAACCTCAAAGCAGCCCAATCCCGCCAGAAGAGCTACTATGATAGTAAGCACCGTGATTTGGCTTTCGAGATTGGAGATTATGTTTACCTCCGTGTCTCTCCTATGAAAGGTACTTGTCGCTTCGGTATCAAAGGGAAGCTTGCCCCCAGATACGTGGGACCTTTCAAGATTGTCAGCAAGAGAGGCGATCTCGCCTATCAACTCGAGCTTCCTTCAAACTTTGCAAATGTTCATGACGTGTTCCATGTCTCTCAGCTCCGAAAGTACTTCAAGACTCCTGACCGCACCGTCAACTTCGAGGACATTGAGCTCCAAGAAGATCTTTCCTATCGTGAGCACCCCGTTGCTATTCTTGAAGAGACTGAACGCAAGACTCGTAATAAGTCAATCAAATTCCTCAAAGTCAAGTGGTCACACCATTCCGACCGTGAAGCTACCTGGGAACGTGAGGATCACCTCCATTATGAATACCCGGCGTTCTTTCAGTCCTAGATCTCGGGACGAGATCCTTTCGTAGTGGTGGAGTGTTGTAACACCCCGGATGTAACTTTCCCAATTTGTACCCCAACTTTGCCGTTTCCGGTGTTAAGTTATTTTATTTTCTCGGGTTCGGGTCTTTGTCTCCGTGTGTTGTTATCGTTGTCATGCATCTCATATCATGTCATCATGTGCATTGCATTTGCATACGTGTTCATCTCATGCATTCGAGCATTTTCCCCGTTGTCCGTTTTGCATTCCGGCGCTTCGTTCTCCTCCGGTGGACATTTCTAGCTTTCTTTCGTGTGTGGGGATTAAACATTTCTGGATTGGACCGAGACTTGCCAAGCGGCCTTGGTTTACTACGGGTAGACCGCCTGTCAAGTTTCGTATCATTTGGACTTCGTTTGATACTCCAACGGTTAACCGAGGGACCGAAAAGGCCTCGTGTGTGTTGCAGCCCAACACCCCTCCAATTTGGCCCAAAACCTACCTAAACCTGCTCCATCATCTAGAGCGTTCGATCACGATCGCGTAGCCGAAAACCGCACCTCATTTGGACTCTCCTAGCTCCCTCCACCTCTATTTAAAGACCCACTCCCGAAATTCCGGATCCCCCTGGTCAAAAACCCTAGATCCACCTCATCGCGCGCCGCCAGACAAAATCTGCACCGACGGACACGTCCGGTTCCTCCCCCGCCACCGCCACGTGTCGCCTCCTCACTCGCCGCCGCCTGCGCCCACTTCGCCGCCCCAGCCGGCCCGCCGAGGCCCATCGCGGGTCCCCGAGAGCCCGAAGTCACCGCCGCCCCGCGGCTTCGTCTCCTCCGCGACCGGCCGCCACATTGCCGGCCAGCTCCGTCTCCGGTGGCCCCGCGCCACCCTGCGCCATCGCCGGCGGCCGCTGCTCCCCGGCCGCGCCGCCCAGGACCTCGCCGCTCCACCGCACGCCGCCGTCCCGCGCCGGCAAGCGCGCCGCCAACCGCCTCCATCCGGCCGGCCTCTTCCTCCTCTCCGGCCGCCTCGCTCTTCTCCGGCGGCTACAGTGCCCCGACCACCGCCTCGGATTCCGTGCCAACCCTAGATCTGAGAGAGGTTGATTTTTCCCTAAGTCCCCGAAATTTCCCAGATCCATATGCTCCTCTTCATCGCATCGTAACTTTGCATCCGTAACTCCGTTTTGGGCATATAGCATATCAAAATGTTCAACTCAGAGAGTACATCATTTCATTCCATTGCATCATTTTCATTTGAGTTCATCTTGATGCCCGAAATGCTGTTAGAAGAGGGCTACTTGAGATAATTGTCAGATCTGCTACTCCATTTAGCTTTTTGTCATTTTTGCCATGATTATTGTGTGCATGATATGCCCTGATGTTCTACATATGTTTTGTTTAGGGTTTTGTCATCTTTCCAGAGGTGCAACCCATGTATTTTTGTGATGTGTGTGGTGACTAGCACAAGCTTGCAAAGTGGTGCACTTGGTAATTCTGATTTCAGGGACTTAGCTTTTTCACAAAGTCCTTGATCTGTTTATCTCATGTTGCCATATGTTCTTATTGTTTCTTAGTGATCCGTGCCTCTTTTAAGGATGATCAGTAAGGATGTTTTGTTAATCTTGTAGTGCTCTATCCATCCATGTCTTTGTTTGCAGGTATGGAGCACCCTAGCTTGAGTCAATCGAGCTCTACTTTTGCTACTTTGTGAATCTGGGCAGATTGTCAACTTGTTTGCGATTTTGCCGATGATGTTATAGTTGATCCGTGCATGCTCCAGTTTTCACCAAGTCTGAAAACTGATTATGTTTTTGCTATGTTCACATGCTTGCAATTATATTTTCTGATCCCTTTTGGCTCAAGGTCACTAAGGGACTTTTGTTAAGCTCTTTGAGTAGCTCCATGCCATGCTTTACTTTGCCATATTGAGGTCTTGTAGCATGTAGTTTTGTGGCTCCAAAGAGGGCTACCTGATCTGAAATTCCAGACAAGTGTTAATTTCACTAAGTCTGAGATCTGTTTGTCATATGCATTTTTGCCATGCTTGTTTGAACATGTTAATGGATGAATTGGCCGTAGCTCAGTGCTAGACTTTTGTTAAGCATCTTGAGTGCATCCCTACAATGTATTTTGTTGTCATGTTTGAGTGCTGTAGCATGTTCATCTCATTGCGTTTAGATGGCTACTTGCTGTAAATCGCAGACCGGTGTCATATTTGAATCGCTTGCCATTTCCAAACCGTAACTCCGGTTCCGGTGATCTTTATATCGTTTTCAAGCGATTTCATCTCATCTTTCCAGTGGAACACTTGGATTTCCAAGTTGAGGCCAGGTTCATGCATCCCTCGTCAAATCTTGCATATGCATCCCGCATTGCATCCCGCATAGCATATCATCATTGCATCATATTGTTTGATCCTTGCACGTGGTTGATTGTGTCCTTGTCGCTTGTTTACCTTGTTTGGGTAGAGCCGGGAGACGAGTTCGCTAACGAGGAGCCCGTTGAGTTTGCTTTCGAGGATCCACTCAACTTTGACAACTTTGCAGGCAAGATGATCATACCCTCGAAATCACTACCATCTTTGTTATGCTAGATTGCTCGCTCTTTTGCTATGCCAATGCTACGATGCCTACCATTTGCTTTCAAGCCTCCTAAATTGCCATGTCAAACCTCTAACCCACCTTGTCCTAGCAAACCATTGATTGGCTATGTTACCGCTTTGCTCAGCCCCTCTTATAGCGTTGCTAGTTGCAGGTGAAGATTGGAGGCCGTTCCTTGTTGGAACATTTCTTTACTTGTTGGGATATCATTATATTATCTTGTTATCTTAATGCATCTATATACTTGGTAAAGGGTGGAAGGCTTGGCCTCTCGCCTAGTGTTTTGTTCCACTCTTGCCACCCTAGTTTCCGTCATATCGGTGTTATGTTCCCGGATTTTGCATTCCTTACGCGATTAGGTTATAATGGGAACCCCTTGATAGTTCACCTTGATTAAAGCTTTTCCAGCAATACCCAACCTTGGATTTACCATTTGCCACCTGGCCTCTTTTCCCTTGGGTTTCCGGAGCCCGAGGGTCATCTTATTTAAACCCCCCCCC
>NC_041388.1:395910590-395914978 GCF_002162155.2 Triticum dicoccoides | reverse complement strand
CTGAGGGTTGGTCCGAACCAGGCAGCCTGCGGGGCCACCTCGGGGAAACTCAAGGGTTGGTTTTACTCGTAGCTTGACCTATCTGAGTGTGCCATGAGAACGAGATATGTGCAGCTCCTATCGGGATTTGTCGGCACATTCGGGCGGTGTTGCTGGTCTTGTTTTAACCTGCGAAGTGTCTTGAAGAACCAAGATACCGAGTCTGATCGGAACGTCTTGGGAGGAGGTCTATTCCTTCGTTGACCGTGAGAGCTTGTCATGGGCTAAGTTGGGACTCCCCTACAGGGATTTGAACTTTCGAAGGCCGTGCCCGCAGTTATGGGCAGATGGGAATTTGTTAATGTCCGGTTGTAGATAACTTGAACCTTAACTTAATTAAAATGAATCAAACGTGTGTGTTACCGTGATGGCCTCTTCTCGGCGGAGTCCGGGAAGTGGACACGGTGTTGGAGTAATGTTTGCGCAGGTTGTCCTCTAGTTTCTCGCTCGCGCTTTGCCTCCTCTTCTCGCTCTCTTTTGCGAATAAGTTAGGCACCATATATGCTAGTCGCTTGCTGCAGCTCCACATATACTTTTACCTTGCCTTACCTATAAGCTTAAATAGTCTTGATCGCGAGGGTGCGAGATTGCTGAGTCCATGTGGCTCACAGATTACTATTACACCAGATGCAGGGCCTGATGATTCCGTCCAGGTGACGCACTCGAGCTCAAGTGGGAGTTCGACAAGGACTCTCAACGTTATTATGTTTCCTTTCCTGATGATCAGTAGTGGTGCCCAGTTGGGGTGATTGGGACCGTGTCGCATGTTGGGTTATCTTTTATTTTGGCGCCGTAGTCGGGCCATGAGTGTTTGGATGATGTATGTTATTTATGTACTTGGTTGACGTGGCGAGTGTAAGCCAACTATGTTATCCCTTTTTATTATCTATATTACGTGGGATGTTTGTGATGATTGCCTGACTTGCGACATATGCCTTCAATGCGATTATGCCTCTAAGTCATGCCTCGACACGTTGAAGATATAGTCGCATCGAGGGTGTTATAGAGGCTGACTTGTGGGTCTACTAAGTTGACGCGGACGAAGGGCTTTGTCAACTTAGTCAATGTGAACGATTCTAGCTCCAGTGACCGTACGATGTCCATCCAACGGCCGTAGTGCTTCTTCAACCTCTTGTCTTCTTGCTCCAGCTGCCCAAAGCAGCGCTGGTCGTGTCGCATGCTCCTGCCTCCCATGGCCGGCAGTGCTGCCACGGAGGCCTCATCGCCCCCTACTATTCCCACCACTGGCCAGGCCCTGCAGCGACGACATCCTCACACCGCAGCCGAACCAGTGAACCCTCGTACTCCTCTCCGCGCGGGCTTCCACTGCCGTGTCTTCCCCGACTCTGCGTCATCCCCTTCCTAGGCCTCGCCGTCGTCCGCCGCCATGGTGCTCTCCGCGCGGCATGGTCAACATGGTCAAGGAATGACTTCCATCAGAAGAGTACTGTACGTGGAGAGGCTGACAACTGGGTCCACGGCCACAGCCCAGTTTTTTTGTGATTAGCCAAGTAAGTCGCTTTGTCAGGCCTGTTGGGGTACAAATCTTTCAAGACGAGGAGAGCTTTTATTCGGCTGGCCGAGAAAATCGCCCATCAGTAATGAGAAATGGGTTGTACATTTTTAAAACACATCAAACCGGCAATTAGTTCAAATATCTTTTTTTCATTTCAAGATTTTAAATTACATTAATTTTTATGCATGGAGAATTTGTTGGATTTTATATTGATATACATTTATTTTTAAAATTAGTTTGAATGTGAGTCGAAATTTTGGGATTAAAAACAGTTCGGACCGCACCGAAATATGCAAAATTTCGTATATTTTTTTAACCGTGGCCACAATATGGGCTGTAATGCTAACAAAAAGAATATGGGCTCCAAAAAAACCATAAGAATTAGCAAATGGGTTATAAATTATTAGAAATAATGGCAGATGGGCTTTATGTTGTTTTCCACAGATTTGAGGCTTTCCTAAAAAAGGTTGACGCATGAGCAGTGACTGTTGGATGCCCATCAGCCGTCGTGCTTCTTCAATCTCTGCTCTTCCTGCTCCAACCGCTCAAACAAGCACCGACCGGACTGCCTGCTCCCTCCTCCCCGTGGCCGACTGTGCTGCCCCGCAGGCCTCACCGCCCCACCATACTCCCATCGCTGGCCTAGCCATCCCTCTACTCACCCACACCTGCTGTTATTCTCCGGCGACGGCAGACGAACCAGTAAACCCTCGTACAGTCATACTACCCTCCGCGTGGGAAACAACTGCTGAGTCTTCCCTGCCTCTGTGTTGTTCCCTTCCTAGGCCTCACCGTCGTCCACCGCCCTGGTGCTCTCGCCGCGGCCTGGTCAACGTGGTCAACGACCGACATGCATCTGAAGTGGACTGTACGTGGAGAGACCGACAGCTGGGTCCACGGCCGCACGCAAGGAAATGCCTCCTTATTACGTGCAAAATAATGACTCCTCCACCTGACATCAGGGACCCACCGAAAGGGCCTCTGTATTACCAGCTATATCGTCGCACGCAAGGAAGTGCCTCCTTATTACGCACAAAGAAAATGAATACTTCCCCTGTTAGCTGGGACCCAGTATAGTGGCAGGCTGACTTGTGGGCCTACTAAGTTGACGGGGACGGAGGGCTTTGTCAACTTAGTCAATATGCACGATTCTAGCTCAAGTGACCGTACGATGTCCATCCAACGGCCGTAGTGCTTCTTCAACCTCTGGTCTTCTTGGTCCAGCCGCCCAAACCAGCGTCGGTCGTGCCTCGTGCTCCTGCCTCCCGTGGCCGGTTACGTTGCGGCGGAGGCCTCACCGCCCCCTACTACTCCCACCACTGGCCAGGCCATCCCTCTACTCACCCACACCCCCTGTTATTCTACGGCGACGGCAGCCTCACACCATAGCGAACCAGTGAACCCTCGTACTCCTCTACACGTGGGCATCCACTGCCGCGTCTTCCCTGGCTCCGCGTCGTCCCCTTCCTAGGCCTCGCCGTTGTCCATCGCCCTGGTGCTCTCGGCGCGGCATGGTCAACGTGGTCAAGGAATGGCTTCCATCGGACGTGGACTGTACGTGGAGAGGCTGACAGCTGGGTCCACGACCGCAACAAGGAAGTACCTCGTTATTACATGCAAAATAATTATTCCTCCACTTTGACAGCGGGGACCCACCGGATGGGCCACCGTATTTCACGAAAAAAGCGTTTGCCCCTGACTGCTGGGACCCACCAGCTACATCTTCGCATGCAAGGAAGTGCATCCGGGAAAAAAACGATTCGCCCCCCTGACTGCTGGGATCCACCAGCTACATATTCGCAGGAAAGGAAGTGCCTGACAGTCGGGACCCACCTGGTCTAAGCGTACGTAGCATTGTCATTCTGGTCACAAACATGTACGTACATATATACTGGTGGATGTAGAGGTGCGCATGTGTCGTAGTAGAGGCGCGTACGTGTTGTAGTAGAGGCGCGGACGTAGCATGTTCACGTACGTACAGCCGCCCGGGTGCAAGAAAGAAAATATGGCCATGTATTTGTACATATGGGCGGGGTCTCGAACGCCTACTCGCGCATACGTACGGCTAGGGCTCGTGTACATGGCTGGGTCGGAACGGAGAAACAACGTTGTCGTCGTCTTCATGGGGAGGCAACGGAATGCGTGGTGTTCATGAGGAGGCAACGGAATGTGTCGTGTTCATTGGTAGGAAACGGAACGCGTGGGAGCCAACTGGCTGGGTTGGAACGGAATGCGTGGTCGTGTTCATCGGGAGGGCTTGGATGGAACAGGCGATGGAAACGAGGCCTGGCGTACCGCACAACGGAGGACATGGACCTCCTACGTTCGGAACGGGGTCCTGTTGATCGGGAGGGGTCTGGCGTACCGCAAAACGGAGGAAACGGACCTCCTGCGGTCGAAATAGGGGTCCTGTTGATAGGGGGTGTGGCGTAACGCAAAACAGACGAAACGGACCTCCTATGGTCGAAAAGGGGGTCCTGTTGATCAGGAGGGGTGTGGCGTACTGCAAAACGGACGAAATGGACCTCCTACGGTCGAAACAGGGGTCCTGTTCATTGGGAGGGGTGTGGCGTACCGCAAAACGGGACTCAACAGGATACTGTTCATCTCCACCGTCCACCTCCTCCAGCCTCCACGGGCTCCTGTTCATCCAGCCTCCACCGCGCGCTACTCCATCGGCTACTGTTCAACCACCCCTCCACGGGCACCCCTCCACCGTCTACTGTTCATCTAGCCCTCCACACCACGGGGTCCTGTTCAACCACCCCTCCACGGGCACCCCTCCACCGTCTACTGTTCATCCAGCCCTCCACCACACCACGGGGTCCTGTTC
>NC_041388.1:395853837-395909930 GCF_002162155.2 Triticum dicoccoides | reverse complement strand
CTCACTGTTCATCCCGGAGGCAGCATCGACCGGCTTCATCTAGCAGCAGTAGCGACGGAATTGCTCGATCGGGTTTAGTTAACAACCATCAATCGATCGCTCGGGTTCAGTAACGCGTAGCCTGCAGTGCAATCGCTCAGGTTCAGTTACAACCCAACGCCTCGCTCGGGTTCAGTTAGAGACAACGCCTCACACACACACACGCGTACATGTATGAGAGAAACGCGCATCGCTCGGCCCCCGACCTCCCACCGTAACCAGGAACTCCCCGAAATTTTCCTCGCCCTCGCTTTTACCACGGTTTTTTCTGTCATGGACGCCCCAAAGAATGTCATGCAGCTGCGTCTCCGGCCTGCCCAGGACGAAAAGCCCATTTTCTGTCATGAGTTTTTGTCATAGAAGTAGGAGCCCACCACATCTATGATGATACTGGGTTTTGTCACAATTATCGTCATAGAAGTGTCATATGTATGACATAAAAAAATTTCATTCGGCCCAAAATGTCACGGATCTGTCTTTTTTTGTAGTGATTAGGGTTTTGGTTGATTTGTGTCTTAAGGTGTTATTCTAGTACGAACTCTAGGATATATTCGAAAAGAATAGCTTTGTGTTATTTTACTACGGACTCTTGAATAGATCGATCAGAAAGGATAACTTTGAGGTGGTTTCGTACACTACAATAATCTCTTTGGAGTGACTATTTGGAGTGACTATTTGTTGCATGTTGAGGGATGTTATATGATCCAACTATGTTATTATTGTTGAGAGAACTTGCACTAGTGAAAGTATGAACCCTAGCCCTCGTTTCCTAGCATTGCAATACTGTTTACGCTCACTTTTACGACTTGCTACCTTGATGTTTTTATATTTTAAGATTACAAAAACCTATATCTACCATCCATATTGCACTTGTATCACCATCTCTTTGCCGAACTAGTGCAACTATACAATTTACCATTGTATTGGGTGTGTTGGGGACACAAGAGACTCTTTGTTATTTGGTTGCAGGGTTGTTTGAGAGAGACCATCTTCATCCTACGCCTCTCAAGGATTGATAAACCTTAGGTCATCCACTTGAGGGAAATTTGCTACCGTCCTAGAAACCTCTGCACTTGGAGGCCCAGCAACGTCTACAAGAAAAAGGTTGTGTAGTAGACATCACGAATCCTAACCTCGATCTATGCCAACTCAACAAACACCATCGGAGATGCCTGTAGAGCATCTTTATAGTCACCCAGTTACGTTGTGACGTTTGATAGAACACTAAGTGTTCCTTCGGTATTCGGGAGTTGCATGATCTCATAGTCATAGGAACATGTACAAGTTATTGAGAAACCAAGAGCAACAAACTAAACGACCATCATGCTAAGCTAACGGATGGGTCAACTCAATCACATCATTCTCCAATGATGTGATCCCGTTAATGAAATGAAAACTATTGTCCATGGCTAGATCACTTAACCATCTTTGATTAACGAGCCAGTCAAGCAGAGGCATACTAGTGACACTCTGATTGTATATGTATTCACACATGTATCAAGTTTCTGGTTAGTACAATTCTAGCATGAATAATAAACATTTATCATGATATAAAGAAATATAAATTACAACTTTATTATTGCCTCTAGGGCATATTTCCTCCAGTCTCCCACTTGCACTAGAGTCAATAATCTAGTTCACATTGTCCTATGATTTAACACCAATAGTTCACATCTTTATGTGATTAGTTCACATCTCCATGTGACTAATACCCAAAGCGTTTACTAGAGTCAATAATCTAGTTCACATCGCTATGTGATTAACACCCAAAGAGTGATCATGTTTTGCTTGTGAGAGAAATTTAGTCAATGGGTCTGCCACATTCGGAGTCGTATGTATTTTGCAAATTTTTCTATGTCTACAAAGCTTTGCACGGAGCTACTCTAGCTAATTTCTCCCACTTTCAATATGTATCCAGATTGAGACTCGGAGTCACCCAGATCCGTGTCAGAAATTGCATCGACGTAACTCTTTACGACGAAATTTCTTGTCACCTCCATAACCGAGAAATATATCCTTATTCCACTAATGATAATTTTAACCGATGTCTAGTGATCCACTCCTGGATCACTATTGTACCCTCTTGCAAAACTCTTGGTCAGGTACACAATAGATCTGGTACACAGCATAGCATAGTTTATAAAACCTATGGCTGAGGCATAGGGAATGACTTTTCGTTCTCTTTCTATTTTCTGCCGTAGTCGGGGTTTTGAGTCTTTACTCAACTTCACACCTTGCAACACAAGCAAGAACTCCTTCTTTGACTGTTCGATTTTGAATTACTTCAAAATCTTGTGAAGGTATGTATTCACTGAAAAATATATCAAGCGTCTTGATCTATCTCTATAGATCTTGATGCTTAATATGTAAGTACCTTCAGTGAGGTATTTCTTTGAAAAACTCCTTTCAAACACTCCTTTATGATTTCCAGAAAATTCTACATCATTTCCGATCAACAATATGTCATTCACATACACTTATTAGAGAGGCCGTAGTGCTCCCACTCACTTTCTTGTAAATACAGGCTTCACCGCAAGTCTATATAAAACCATATGCTTCGATCACTTTATCAAAGCATATATTCCAACTCCGAGATGCTTGCACCAGTCCATAGATGGATCGTTGGAGCTTGCACACTTTGCTAGCACCTTTAGGATTGACAAAACCTTCTTGTGGCATCATATGCAAATCTTCTTTAAGAAATCCATTAAGGAATGCAGTTTTGTCATCCATTTGCCAGATTTCATAAAATGTGGCAATTGCTAACATGATTCAGACAGACTTAAGCATCGCTACGAGTGAGAAAATCTCATCGTAGTCAACATCTTGAACTTGTCGAAAACCTTTTGCGACAATTCGAGCTTTGTAGATAGTAACACTACTATCAGCGTCCGTCTTCCTCTTGAAAATCCATTTATTCTTAATGGCTCACTGATCATCGGGCAAGTCAATCAAAGGCCATCTTTGTTCTAATACATGTATCCCACCTCAGATTTCATGGCTTCAAGCCATTCCGAATCTGGGCTCATCATCACTTCCTCATAGTTCGTAGGTTTGTCATGGTCAAGTAACATGACCTCCAGAACAGGATTACCATACCACTCTGGTGCGGAACGTATTCTGGTTGACCTACGAGGTTTGGTAGTAACTTGATCTGAAGTTTCATCATCATCATCATTAACTTCCTCACTAATTGTTGTAGGAATTAGTAGAACTGATTTCTGTGATGAACTACTTTCCAATTCGGGAGAAGGTACAATTACCTCATCAAGTTCTACATTCCTCCCACTCACTTTTTTCGAGAGAAACTTCTTCTCTAGAAAGGATCCATACTTAGCAACGAATATCTTGCCTTCGGATCTGTGATAGAAGGTGCACCCAACAGTTTCCTTTTGGTATCCTATGAAGACACATTTCTCTGATTTGGGTTCGAGCATATCAGGTTGAAACTTTTTCACATAAGCATCATAGCCCCAAACTTTAAGAAAGGACAACTTAGGTT
The DNA here is from genome assembly GCF_002162155.2 of Triticum dicoccoides. Taxonomy (NCBI): domain Eukaryota; kingdom Viridiplantae; phylum Streptophyta; class Magnoliopsida; order Poales; family Poaceae; genus Triticum; species Triticum dicoccoides. The sequence continues at coordinate 395,906,389 of NC_041388.1, read as the reverse complement.
TCTTGCTAAACCATAGTTCATATGGTGTCGTCTCAACAGATTTAGATGGTGCCTTATCTAATGTGAATGCAACTGTCTCTAATGCATAACCCCAAAATGATAGTGATAAATCGGTAAGAGACATCATAGATCGCACCATATCTAATAAAGTACGGTTATGACATTCAGACACACCATTATGATGTGGTCTTCAAGGTGGAGTGAGTTGTGAAACTATTCCACATTGTTTCAAATTAAGACCAAACTCGTAACTCAAATATTCTCCTCCACGATCAGATCACAGAAACTTTATTTTCTTGTTATGATGATTTTCCACTTCACTCTGAAATTCTTTGAACTTTTCAAATGTTTCAGACTTATGTTTCATCAAGTAGATATACCCATATCTGCTCAAATCATCTGTGAAGGTCAGAAAATAATGATACCCGCCGTGAGTCTCAACACTCATCGGATTGCATACATCAGTATGTATTATTTCCAATAAGTCAGTTGCTTGCTCCATTGTTCCAGAGAATGGAATTTTATTCATCTTTCCCACGAGGCATGGTTCGCAAGCATCAAATGATTCATAATCAAGTGATTCCAAAAGCCCATCAGCATGGAGTTTCGTCATGCGCTTTACACCAATATGACCTAAACGGCAGTGCCACATATAAGTTGCACTATCATTATTAACTTTGCATCTTTTGGCTTCAATATTATGAATATGTGTATCACTACGATCGAGATTCAATAAACCATTCACCTTGGGTGTATGACCTCAGAAGGTTTTATTCATGTAAACAGAGTAACAATTATTCTTTGTCTTAAATGAATAACCGTATTGCAATAAACATGATCCAATCATATTATGCTCAATGCAAACACCAAATAACATTTACTTTAGGTTCAACACTAATCCCGAAGGTAAAGGGAGTGTGCGATGGTGATCTTATCAACCTTGGAATCACTTCCAACTTACATCATCACCTCGCCCTTAACTAGTCTCTGTTTATTTTGCAACTCCCGTTTCGAGTTACTACTCTTAGCAAATGAACCAGTATCAAATACTGAGGGGTTGCTATAAACACTAGTAAAGTATACATCAATAACATGTATATCAAATATACTTTTGTTCACTTTGACATCCTTCTTATCCGCCAAGTATCTAGGGCAATTCCACTTCAAGTGACCATTTGCTTTGGAGTAGAAGCACCCAGTTCCAGGCTTGGGTCTAGCTTTGGGCTCCTTCATGGGAGCAGCACCTTGCTTGATATTCTTATTTGAAGTTCCTCTTTCTTTCCCTTTGCCTTTTTCTTGAAACTAGTGGTCTTGTTAACCATCAACACTTGATGCTATTTCTTGATTTCTACCTTCGCCGATTTCAGCATCACGACGTGCTTTGGGAATTACTTTCGTCATCCCTTGCATATTATTGTTCATCACTAAGTTCAAGTAACTTGGTGATAGTGACTAGAGAACTTTGTCAATTACTATATTATCTGGAAGATTAACTCCCACTTGATTCGAGCAATTGTAGTACCCAGACAATCTGAGCACATGCTCATCGGTTGAGCTATTCTCCTCCATCTTGTAGGAAAGTACTGTCAGAGGTCTCCTACCTCTCGACACGGGCATGAGTATGAAATACCAATTTCAACTCTTAGAACATCTTATATGCTCTGTGGCATTCAACAACATTTTTGAAGTCCCGATTCTAAGCCATAAAGCATGGTGCACTAAACTATTAAGTAGTCATCATACCGAGCTTTGTAAAACATTCATAACATCCGCATTTGCTCCTGCAATAGTTATGTCACCTAGTGGTGCATCAAGGACATAATTCTTCTGTGCAGCAACGAGGATAATCCTCAGTTCACGGATCCAATCCGCATCATTGCTACTATCATCTTTCAACATAGTTTTCTCTAGGAACATATCATAAATAAAACGGGGAAGCTATACGCGAGCAATTGATCTACAACATAGATATGCAAATACTATCAGGACTAAGCTCATGATAAATTAAAGTTCAATTAATCATATTACTTAAGAACTCCCACTTATATAGACATGCCTCTAATCATCTAAGTGATCACGTGATCCATATCAACTAAACCATGTCTGATCATCATGTGAGATGGAGTAGTTTTCAATGGTGAACATCACTATGTTGATCATATCTACTATATGATTCACGCTCGATCTTTCGGTCTCAGTGCTCCGAGGCCATATCTGCATATGCTAGGTTCGTCACTTTAACCCGAGTATTCTGCGTGTGCAAAACTGGCTTCCACCCATTGTATGTGAACGTAGAGCTTATCACACCCGATCATCATGTGGTGTCTCGGCACGACAAACAGTAGCAACGGTGCATACTCAGGGAGAACACTTATACCTTGAAATTTAGTGAGAGATCATCTTATAATGCTACCGCCGAACTAAGCAAAATAGGATGCATAAAGGATAAAAATCACATGCAATCAATATAAGTGATATGATATGGCCATCATCATCTTGTGCCTTTGATCTCCATCTCCAATGCTCCGTCATGATCACCATCGTCACCGGCTTGACACCTTGATCTCCATCGAAGCATCGTTGTCATCTCACCAACTATTGCTTCTACGACTATCGCTATCGCTTAGTGATAAAGTAAAGCAATTACATGGCGATTGCACTTCATACAATAAAGCGACAACCATATGACTCCTACCAGTTGCCGATAACTGTGTTACAAAACATAATCATCTCATACAGTAAAATTTGGCATCATGTCATGACCATATCACATCACAACATGCCCTGCAAAAACAAGTTAGACGTCCTCTACTTTGTTGTTGCAAGTTTTACGTGGCCGCTATGGGCTGAGCAAGAACCGTTCTTACCTACGCATCAAAAACTACAACGCGGTATAGTGGTTGCTTTTTGATCTTCAGAAAGAACCCTGTTCATTGAATCCGATTCAACTAAAGTTGGAGAAACAGACACCCACCAGCATCCTATGTGCGAAGGACGTCGGTAGAACCAGTCTCGCGTAAGCATACGCGTAATATCGGTCCGAGTCGCTTCATCCAACAATACCGTTGAATCAACAATCAACTAGTGACGGCAAGCAATATGTATATACCCACGCCCACAACTTCTTTGTGTTCTACTCGTGCATATAACATTTAGGCATAAACCTGGCTCGGATGCCACTGTTGTGGAACGCAGTAATTTCAAAAAATTCCTATGCACACGCAAGATCTATCATGGTGATCCATAGCAACGAGAAGGGAAGAGTCTTGTCCACGTACCCTCATAGATCGTAAGTGGCAGCGTTATGAAAACGCAGTTGATGTAGTCATGCGTCTTCATGATCCGACCAATCCTAGTACCGAAAGTACGGCACCTCCGCGATCTGCACACGTTCGGTTCGGTGACGTCCCACGAACTCTTGATCAGCTGAGTGTCGAGGGAGAGCTGAGTATCCTATTGATCCTAATGACATGCCTTTGTCTACTTTGATTGATAATAATAATGAAAATATGGATGTGAATTTTGTTGGTAGGAACAATTTTGGTAATAATGCGTATAGAGGTAATTTTAATCCCAGGCCATTCCCTAGTAATTCCTCTAATAGTTATGGTAATTCCTACAAAAACTCTTATGGAAATTATAATAAGATGCCCTCTAAATTTGAGAAAAGTGTTAAAGAATTTATGAGTTCGCAAAAGAATTTCAATGCTTTGATTGAAGAAAAATTGCTTAAGATCGATGATTTGGCTAGGAACTGAAGGCAATATGCCCTGGAGGCAATAATAAAGTTGTTATTTATATTTCCTTATATCATGATAAATGTTTATTATTCATGCTCAAATTGTATTAACCGCAAACTTAGTACATGTGTGAGTACATAGACAAACAGAGTGTCCCTAGTATGCCTCTACTTGACTAGCTCGTTAATCAAAGATGGTTAAGTTCCCTGACCATAGACATGTGTTGTCATTTGATGAATGGGATCACATCATTTAGAGAATGATGTGATGGACAAGACCCATCCGTTAGCTTAGCATTATGATCATTTAGTTTTGTTGCTATTGCTTTCTTCATGACTTATACATATTCCTCTGACTATGAGATTATGCAACTCCCGAATACCGGAGGAACACTTTGTGTGCTATCAAATGTCACAACGTAACTGGGTGATTATAAAGATGCTCTACAGGTGTATCCGATGGTGTTTGTTGAGTGGGCATAGATCGAGATTAGGATTTGTCACTCCGATTGTCAGAGAAGTATCTCTGGGCCCTCTCGGTAATGCACATCACTATAAGCCTTGCAAGCAATGTGACTAATGAGTTAGTTATGGGATGATGCATTACGGAACGAGTAAAGAGACTTGCCAGTAACGAGATTGAACTTGGTATGATGATACCGATGATCGAATCTTGAGAAAGTAACATACCGATGACAAAGGGGATGATGTATGTTGTTATGCGGTTTGACTGATAAAGATCTTCAGAGAATATGTAGGAGCCAATATGAGCATCCAGGTTCCGCTATTGGTTATTGACCGGAGATGTGTCTCGGTCATGTCTACATAGTTCTCGAACCCGTAGGGTCCACATGCTTAACGTTCGATGACGATTTGTATTATGAGTTATGTGTTTTGGTGACCGAAGTTTGTTCGGAGTCCCGGATGAGATCACGGACATGATGAGGAGTCTCGAAATGGTCGAGAGGTATACATTGATATATTGGAAGGTTATATACAGACACTGGAATGGTTCTGAAGAAGATCAGGGATTTTTTGGAGTACCGGGAGGTTACCGGAACCCCTCGGGAAAGTTAATGGGCCTATTGGGCCATAGTGGAGAGAGGGAGGCTGCCACAAGATGTGGGGGCGCCCCCAAGCCCAAACCGAATTGGACTAGGGTTGGGGGGCGCGCCCCCCCTTTCCTTCTCCCTCTTCCCCTTTCCCCTTTCCCCTTTCCGTTAGTTGGAAGGAGGGGGCCGAATCCTACTTGGACTAGGAGTGCAAGTAGAACTCCCCCCTTGGTGCGCCCCCTTGGGCCGGCCACCTCCTCCCCCCCTTTATATATGGGGGTGGGGTGCACCCCAAAGACACAACAAACAATCTCTTAGTCGTGTGTGGTGCCTCCTCCACAGTTTAACACCTCGGTCATATTGTCGTGGTGCTTAGGCAAAGCCCTGCACCGATAAATTCATCATCGCCGTCACCACACCGTCGTGCTAACGGAACTCTCCCTCATCCCTCTATTGGATCAAGAGCTCGATGGATGTCATCGTGCTGAACGTGTGCCGAACACGAAGGTGCCGTACGTTCGGTACTTGGATCGGTTGGATCGTGAAGACGTTCAACTACATCAATCGCGTTACTAAACGCTTTCGCTTTCGGTCTACGAGGGTACGTAGACACACTCTCCCCTCTTGTTTCTATGCATCTCCTAGTTAGATCGTGCATGATCGTAGGAATTATTTTTGAATTACTACGTTCCCCAATAGTGGCATCCGAGCCAGGTCTATGCGTAGATGTTATATGCACGGGTAGAACACAAAGAGTTGTGGGCGATAATAGTCATACTGCTTACCACCAACGTCTTACTTTGATTCGGCGGTATTGTTGGATGAAGCAGCCCGGACCGATATTGCATGACCACGTTCATGAGACTGGTTCTACCGACGTGCTTCGCACACAGGTGGCTGGCGGGTGTCTGTTTCTCCAGCTTTAGTTGAATCAAGTTTGACTATGGTCGGTCCTTGTTGAAGGTTAAAACAGCACACTTGACGAAAAACCGTTGTGGTTTTGATGTGTAGGTAAGAACGGTTCTTCCTAGAAGCCCGTAGCAGCCACGTAAAACATGCAACAATAAAGTAGAGGACGTCTAACTTGTTTTTGCAGGGCATGTTGTGATGTGATATGGTCAAGATATGATGAGATATAAATTGTTGTATGAGATGATCATGTTTTGTAGAAGTTATCGGCAACTGGCAGGAGCCTTATGGTTGTCGGCTTATTATATGAAATGCAATCGTCATGTAATTGCTTTACTTTATCACTAAGCGGTAGCAATAGTCGTAGAAGTGATAGTTGGCGAGATGACAACGATGCTACGATGGAGATCAAGGTGTCAAGCCGGTGACGATGGAGATCATGACGGTGCTTTGGAGATGGAGATCAAAGGCACAAGATGATGATGGCCATATCCTGTCACATATTTTGATTGCATGTGATGTTTATCCTTTATGCATCATATTTTTCTTAGTTCGGCGATAGCATTATAAGATGATCCCTCACTAAATTTAATGGTACAAGTGTTCTCCCTGAGTATGCACCATTGCTACAGTTCGTCGTGCCGACACACCATGTGATGATCGGGTGTGATAAGCTCTACGTTCAGATACAACGGGTGCAAGCCAGTTTTGCATGTGCAGAATACTCAGGTTAAACTTGACGAGCCTAGCATATGCAGATATGGTCTCGGAACACTGAGACCGAATGGTCGAACATCAATCGTATAGTAGATATGATCAACATAGTGATGTTCACCATTGAAAACTACTCCATCTCACGTGATGATCGGACATGGTTTAGTTGATATGGATCACGTGATCATTTAGATGACTAGAGGGATGTCTATCTAAGTGGGAGTTCTTAAGTAATATGATTAATTAAACTTTAATTTATCATGAACTTACTACCTCATAGTTTTTGCATATCTATGTTGTTGTAGATCAATGGCCCGTGCGACCATTCCCTTGAATTTTAATGCATTCCTAGAGAAAGATAAGTTGAAAGATGATGGTAGCAACTACACGGTCTGGGTCCGTAACTTGAGGATTATCCTCATTTCTGCAAAGAAGAATTACGTCCTGGAAGCACCGCTAGGTGCAAGACCCGCTACAGGAGCAACTCCGGATGTTATGAACGTCTCGCAGAGCAAAGCTGATGACTACTCGATAGTTTAGTGTGCCATGCTTTACGGCTTAGAATCGGGACTTCAAAGACGTTTTGAACATCATGGAGCATATGAGATGTTCCAGGAGTTGAAGTTAATATTTCGAGCAACTACCCGAGTTGAGAGATATGAAGTCTCCACCAAGTTCTATAGCTGCAAAATGGAGGAGAATAGTTCTGTCAGTGAACACATACTCAGAATGTCTAGGTACCACAACCACTTGACTCAGCTGGGAGTTAATCTTCCTGATGATAGTGTCATTGACAGAGTTCTTCAATCACTGCCACCAAGCTATAAAGGCTTTGTGATGAACTATAATATGCAAGAAATGGAAAAGACAATTCCCGAGCTCTTCGCGATGCTAAAGGCTGCAAAGGTAGAAATCAAGAAGGAGCATCAAGTGTTGATGGTTAACGAGACCACTAGTTTCAAGAAAAAGGGTAAAGGGAAGAAGGGGAACTTCAAGAAGAACATCAAGCCAGTTGCTGCTCAACGGAAGAAACCCATATCTGGACCTAAGCCTGAGACTGAGTGCTTCTACTATAGAGGGACTGGTCACTGGAAGCGGAACTGCCCCAACTATTTGGCGGATAAGAAGGATGGAAAAGTGAAAGGTATATTTGATATACATGTTATTGATGTGTACCATACTAGTGCTCGTAGTAGAGCCTGGGTATTTGGTACTGGTTTCATTGCTCATATTTGCAACTCGAAATAGGGGCTACGGATTAAACAAAGATTGGCTAAGGACGAGGTGACGATGCGCGTGGGAAATGGTTCCAATGTCGATGTGATCGCCGTCAGCATGATACCTCTACACCTGCCGTCGGGATTAGTTTTAGACCTAAATAATTGTTATTTGGTGCCAGCGTTGAGCATGAACATTATATCTGGATCTTGTTTAATGCGAGACAGATATTCATTTAAATCATAGAATAATGGTTGTTCTATTTATATGAGTAATATCTTTTATGGTCATGCACCCTTGATGAGTGCTCTATTTTTATTGAATCTCGATTGTAGTGATACGCATATTCATAATATTGAAACCAAAAGATGCAAAGTTAATAATGATAGTCAACTTATTTTTGGCACTGCCGTTTAGGTCATATTGGTGTAAAGCGCATGAAGAAACTCCATGCTGATGTGCTTTTGGAATCACTTGATGCCTGCGAACCATGCCTCATGGGAAAGATGACTAAGACTCCATTCTCCAGAACAATGGAGCGAGCAACTGACTTATTGGAAATAATACATAGTGATGTATGCGGTCCGATGAGTGTTGGGCTCGTGGCGGGTATCGTTATTTTCTAACCTTCACAAATGATTTGAGCAGATATGGGTATATCTACTTAATGAAACATAAGTCTGAAACATTTGAAAAGTTCAAAGAATTTCAGAGTGAAGTAGAAAATTGTCGTAACAAGAAAATAAAGTTTCTATGATCTGATCGTGCAGGTGAATATTTGAGTTATGAGTTTGGTCTTCATTTGAAGCAATGTGGAATAGTTTCGCAACTCACACCACCTAGAACACCACAGCGTAATGGTGTGTCCGAATGTCGTAACCGTACTTTATTAGATATGGTGTGATCTATGATGTCTCTTACCGATTTACCGCTATTATTTTGGGGTTATGCTTTAGAGACGGTTGCATTCATGTTAAATAGGGCACCATCTAAATCCGTTGAGATTACACCATATGAATTGTGGTTTAGGAAGAAACCTAAGCTATCGTTTCTTATAGTTTGGGGCTATGATGCTTATTTGAAAAAGCTTCAACCTGATAAGCACGAACCCAAATCAGAGAAATGTGTCTTCATAGGATACCCAAAGAAGACTGTTGGGTACACCTTCTATCACAGATCCGAAGGCAATATATTCGTTGCTAAAAATGGATCCTTTCTAGAGGAGTTTCTCTCGAGCGAAGTGAGCGGGAGGAAAGTAGAACTTGATGAGGTACTTGTACCTTGTCCCGAATTGGAAAGTAGTTCATCACAGAAATCAGTTCCAGTGATTCCTACACCAATCAGTGAGGAAGCTAATGATGATGATCATGAAACTTTGGATCAAGTTACTACTGAACCTTGTAGGTCAATGAGAGTACGATCCGCACTAGAGTGGTACGGTAATCCTGTTCTGGAGGTCATGTTACTTGACCATGATGAACATGCGAACTATGAGGGAGCGATGATGAGCCCAGATTCCGCGAAATGGCTTGAGGCCATGAAATCTGAGATGGGATCCATGTATGAGAACAAAGTGTGGACTTTGGTTGACTTGCCCGATGATCGGCAACCAGTAGAGAATAAATGGATCTTCAAGAAGAAGACTGATGCTGACGGTAATGTTACTGGCTACAAAGCTCGACTTGTCGTGAAAGGTTTTCGACAAGTTCAAGGAGTTGACTACGATGAGACCTTCTCACCTGTAGTTATGCTTAAGTCTGTCTGAATCATGTTAGCAATTGCCGCATTTTGTGTTTATGAAATTTGGAAAATGGATGTCAAAACTTCATTCCTCAATGGATATCTTAAAGAAGAGTTGTATATGATGCAACCAAAAGGTTTTGTCGATCCAAAAGGTGCTAACAAAGTATGCAATCTCCAGTGATCCATTTATGGACTGGAGCAAGCCTCTCAGAGTTGGAATATACGCTTTGATAGTGTGATCAAAGCATATGGTTTTATACAGACTTTTGGAGAAGCCTGCATTTACAAGAACGTGAGGGGGAGCTCTCTAGCATTTCTAATATTATATGTGGATGACAAATTTTTGATTGGAAATAATACAGAATTTCTGGATAGCATAAAAGGACACTTGAATAAGAATATTTCAATGAAAGACCTCGGTGAACCTGCTTATATAATGGGTATCAAGATCTATAGGGATAGATCAAGACACTTAATTGGACTTTCACAAAGCAAATACCTTGATAAAGTTTTGAAGAAGTTCAAAATGGATCAGTTAAAGAAAGGATTCTTACCTGTGTTACAAGGTGTGAAGTTGAGTCAGACTCAATGCCCGACCAGTTCAAAAGGTAGAGAGAAAATGAAAGTCATTTCCTATGCCTCAGCCATAGGTTCTATCACGTATGCAATGTTCTGTACCAGACCTGATGTGTGCCTTGCGATAACTTTAGCAGGGAGGTACCAAAGTAATCCAGGAGTGGATCACTGGACAGCGGTCAGGAACATCCTGAAATACCTGAAAAGTCTAAGGATATGTTTCTCGTTTATGGAGGTGACAAAGAGCTTGTCGTAAATGGTTACATCGATGCAAGCTTTGACACTGATCCTGGTGACTCTAAGTCACAAACCAGATACATATTTATATTGAATGGTGGAGCTGTCAGTTGGTGCAGTTCCAAGCAGAGCGTTGTGGCGGGATCTATGTTGCAGACCCATTGACTAAGCCTCTCTCACGAGCAAAACATGATCAACACCAAGACTCCATGGGTGTTAGAATCATTACTGTGTAATCTAGATTATTGACTCTAGTGCAAGTGGGAGACTGAAGGAAATATGCCCTAGAGGCAATAATAAAGTTGTTATTTATATTTCCTTATATCATGATAAATGTTTATTATTCATGCTAGAATTGTATTAACCGGAAATTTAGTACATGTGTGAATACATAGATAAACAGAGTGTCCCTAGTATGTCTCTACTTGACTAGCTCGTTAATCAAAGATGGCTAAGTTTCCTGACCATAGACATGTGTTGTCATTTGATGAACGGGATCACATCATTTGGAGAACGATGTGATGGACAAGACCCATCCATTAGCTTAGCATTATGATCGTTTAGTTTTATTGCTATTGATTTCTTCATGACTTATACATATTCCTGTGACTATGAGATTATGCAACTCCCGAATACCGGAGGAACACTATGTGTGCTATCAAACGTCACAAGGTAACTGTGTTATTATAAAGATGCTCTATAGGTGTCTCCGATGGTGTTTGTTAAGTGGGCATAGGTCAAGATTAGGATTTGTCACTTCGGGTATCGGAGAGGTATCTCTGGGCCCTCTCGGTAATGCACATCACTATAAGCCTTGCAAGTAATGTGACTAATGAGTTAGTTACAGGATGATGCATTACGGAATGAGTAAAGAGATTTGTCAGTAAGAGATTGAACTAGGTATGATGATACTGCCGATGGAATCTCAGGCAAGTAACATACCGGTGACAAAGGGAATGACGTATGGTGTTATGTGGTTTGACCGATAAAGATCTTCATAGAATATGTAGGAGCCAATATGAGCATCCAGGTTCCGCTACTGGTTATTGACCAGAGATGTGTCTCGGACATGTCTACATAGTTCTCGAACCCGTAGGGTCCGCGCGCTTAACTTTCGATGACGATTTGTATTATGATTTATGTGTTTTGGGGACCGAAGTTTGTTCGAAGTCCCAGATGAGATCACGAACATGACGAGGAGTCTCAAATGATCAAGAGGCAAAGATTGATATATTGGAAGGTTACATACAGACAGCGGAATGGTTCCGAACAAGATCAGGGATTTTTCAGAGTACTGGGAGGTTACCTGGACCCCCCAGGAAAGTTAATGGGCCTATTGGGCCATAGCGGAGAGAGGGAGGCTGCCACAAGAGGTGGGGCATGCCCCCAAGCCCAAACCGAATTGGACTAGGGTTGGGGGGCATGCCCCCCCTTTCCTTCTCCCTCTCCCCCCTTTCCCCTTTCCCCTTTTTGTTAGTTGGAATGAGGGGGGCCGAATCCTACTTGGACTAGGAGTCCAAGTAGGACTCCCTCCTTGGCGCGCCCACCTTGGTCCAGCTACCTCCTCCTCCCCCCTTTATATACCAGGGTGGAGGGCACCCCAAAGACACAACAGAAAATCTCTTAGCTGTGTGCGGTGCTCCCCTCCATAGTTTAACACCTTGGTCATATTGTCGTAGTGCTTAGGTGAAGCCCTACGCCGGTAACTTCATCATCACCATCACCACACCGTCGTGCTGGCGGAACTCTTCCCCGTCCCTCAACTGGATCAACAGCTCGAGGGATGTCATCGTGCTGAACGTGTGCTTAACACGGAGGTGCCGTACGTTCGATACTTGGATCGGTTGGGTCATGAAGATGTTCGACTACATCAACAGCGTTACTAAACGCTTCCGCTTTCGGTCTACGAGGGTACGTGGACACACTCTCCCCTCTTGTTGCTCTGCATCTCCTAGTTAGATCTTGCGTGATCGTAGGAATTTTTTTGAATTACTATGTTGCCCAACAGGAACGTGGATAGAATTTCTCTTGATGTTGATTCTTTGAAACTTGGATCTATTCCACCCAAGCATGATATCAATGAGTCTCTCAAAGCTATGAGAATTTCCATTGATGAGTGTAAGGAAAGAACCGCTAAGATGCGTGCAAAAAAGGATTGGTTTATAAAGGCGTGTTCTTCTAGTTTTCATGAAAATAATGATGAAGATCTTAAAGTGATTGATGTGACTCCTATTGATTCTTTGCTTTCCAATATAAATCTTGATAAATATGCGACTGGAGATTAGTCAACTTTAATTAGAAGGCATCCCAATGATTCAGAGTTTTTAGATCTTGATGCAAAAAATGGTAAAAGTGGTATTGGAGAGGTCAAGACTGGGTAGTGATGAACCCACTCTTTTGGATTTCGAGGAATTTAATTATGATAATTGTTCTTTAATAGATTGTATTTCCTTGTTGCAATCTTCTACGTCGAGCTTGCGTTGGTTTTCCCCGAAGAGGAAGGGATGATGCAGCAGAGTAGCGTAAGTATTTCCCTCAGTTTTTGAGAACCAAGGTATCAATCCAGTAGGAGGCCACGCTCAAGTCCCTCGTACCTGCACAAAGCGATAGCTACTCACAACCAACGCGATTAGGGGTTGCCAATCCCTTCACGGTCACTTACGAGAGTGAGATCTGATAGATATAATATTTTTTGTATTTTTGGTATGAAGGTGCAAAGTGAAAAGTAAATGCAAAGTAAAAAAGCAAGGCAAGATTAAAGTGATGGAGATTGATATGATGAGAATAGACCCGGGGGCCATAGGTTTCACTAGTGGCTTCTCTCAAGAGCATAAGTATTCTACGGTGGGTGAACAAATTACTGTTGAGCAATTGACAGAATTGAGCATAGTTATGAGAATATCTAGGCATGATCATGTATATAGGCATCACGTCTGTGACAAGTAGACCGAAACGATTCTGCATCTACTACTATTACTCCACTCATCGACCGCTATCCAGCATGCATCTAGAGTATTAAGTTAAAAATAGAGTAATGCCTTAAGCAAGATGACATGATGTAGAGAGATAAATTCATGCAATATGAAATAAACTACATCTTGTTATCCTTGATGGCAATGATGCAATACGTGCCTTGCTGCCCCTTCTGTCACTGGGAAAGGACACCACAAGATCGATCCCAAAGCTAAGCACTTCTCCCACGGCAAGAACTACCAATCTAGTTGGCCAAACCAAATGGATAATTCGAAGAGACTTGCAAAGATAACCAATCATACATAAAAGAATTCAGAGAAGATTCAAATATTATTCACAGATAGACTTGATCATAAACCCACAATTCATCGATCTCAACAAACACACCGCAAAAAGAAGATTACATCGAATAGATCTCCACAAGAGAGGGGGAGAACTTTGTATTGAGATCCAAAAAGAGAGAAGAAGCCATCTAGCTACTAACTATGGACCCGAAGGTCTGAGGTAAACTACTCACACTTCATCGGAGGGGCTAGGATGATGTAGAAGCCCTCCGTGATGACGGCCCTCTTCCGGCGGAGCTCCGGAACAGTCCCCAAGATGGGATCTTGTGGATACAGAAAGTTGCGGCGGTGGAATTAGGTTTTTGGCTCCTCTTCTGATCGTTTGGGGGTATGTAGGTATATATAGGAGGAAGGAGTACGTTGGTGGAGCACCGAGGGGCCCACGAGGCAGGGGGCGTGCCCTAGGGGGGCGCGCCCCCCACCCTCATGACCTCCTCTTTGACTCCTTGGAGTAGGGTCCAAGTCTCCTGGATCACGTTCGGTGAGAAAATCACGTTCCCAAAGATTTAATTCCGTTGGACTCCGTTTCTTTGAAACACTGAAATAGGCAAAAAAAACTGCAATTCTGGGTTGGGCCTCCGGTTAATAGGTTAGTCCCAAAAATAATATAAAAGTGGAAAATAAAGCCCAATATAGTCCAAAACAGTAGATAATATAGCATGGAGCAATCAAAAATTATAGATACGTTGGAGACGTATTAGGCATCCCCAAGCTTAATTCCTGCTCGTCCTCGAGTAGGTAAATGATAAAAAGAGAATTTTTTATGCGGAGTGCTACTTGGCATAATTTCAATGCAAATCTTCTTAATTGTGATATGAATATTCAGATTCGAAAGATTCAAGACAAAAGTTCATATTGACATAAAAATAAGAATACTTCAAGCATACTAACAAAGCAATTATGTCTTCTCAAAATAACATGGCCAAAGAAAGTTATCCCTACAAAATCATATAGTCTGGCTATGCTCTATCTTCACCACACAAAGTATTTAAATTATGCACAAACCCGATGACAAGCCAAGCAATTGTTTCATACTCTAACTTTTTCAAAACTTTTTTAATCTTCACGCAATACATGAGCGTGAGCCATGGATATAGCACTATAGGTGGAATAGAATGGTGGTTGTGGAGAAGACAAAAAGGAGGGGAATATAGTCTCACATCAACTAGGCGTATCAACAGGCTATGGAGATGCCCATCAATAGATATCAATGTGAGTGAGTAGGGATTGCCATGCAACGGATGCACTAGAGCTATAAATGTATGAAAGCTCAACAAAAGAAACTAGTGGGTGTGCTTCCAACTTGCTTGCTCATGAAGACCTAGGGCAATTTGAGGAAGCCCATCATTGGAATATACAAGCCAAGTTCTATAATGTAAAATTCCCACTAGTGTATGAAAGTGATAACATGAGAGACTCGCTACTATGAAGATCATGGTGCTACTTTGAAGCACAAGTGTGGTAAAAGGATAGTAGCATTATCCCTTTTTATTTATTTTCTCTTCTTTTTTGGGCCTTCTTTTTTTTCTATGGCCTTTCTCTTTTTTTGGGACAATGCTCTATTAAAAGATGACCGTCACACTTTTATTTATTTACAACTCGATTCTAAAACAAAGTATGACTCTATATGGGTGCCTCTGGCGGTGTACCGGGATATGCAATGAATCAAGAGTGACAAGTATGAAGAAATTATGAACGGTGGCTTTGCCACAAATACTATGTCAACTACATGATCATGCTAAGCAATATGACAATGATGAATGTGTCATGATGAACTAGATGGTGGAAAGTTGCATGGCAATATATCTCGGAATGGCTATGGAAATGCCATAATAGGTAGGTATGGTGGCTGTTTTGAGGAAGGTATATGGTAGGTGTATGATACCGGCGAAAGGTGCGCGGTATTAGAGAGGCTAGCAAAGGTGGAAGGGTGAGAGTGCGTATGATCCATGGACTCAACATTAGTCATAAAGAACTCATATACTTATTGCAAAAATCTAGAAGTTATCAAAGCAAAGTATTACGCGCATGCTCCTAGGGGGATAGATTGGTAGGGAAAGACCATCGCTCATCCCCGACCGCCACTCATAAGGAAGACAATCAATAAATAAATAATGCTCCGACTTCATCACATAACGGTCCACCATACGTGCATGCTACGGGAATCACAAACTTTAACACAAGTATTCTTTAAATTCACAACTACTCAACTAGCATGACTTTAATATTATCACCTCCATATCTCAAAACAATTATCATGCTTCAATCTTTTCTTAGTATTCAACACACTCAAAAGAAAGTTTCACAAATCTTGAATACCAAGCATATTATTATTAAGCAAATTACCATGCTATTAAGAGACTCTCAAAATAATTTAAGTGAAGCATGAGAGATCAATAGTTTCTTTAAAACAAATCCACCACCGTGCTCTAAAATATCTAAGTGAAGCACATAGAGCAAAATTATAACGCTCAAAAGATATAAGTGAAGCACATAGAGCAAAACTACATAGCTCAAAAGATATAAGTGAAGCACATAGAGCAAAACTACATAGCTCAAAAGATAAAAGTGAAGCACATAGAGTATTCTATCAAATTTTAATTCATGTATGGCTCTCAAAAGGTGTGTACAGCAAGGATGATTGTGGCATACTAAGACACAAAGACACAAATAATACCAGATGCTCCAAGCAAAACACATATCATGTTCGTGAATAAAAATATAGCTCCAAGTAAATTACCGATGGAAGTGGACGAAAGAGGGGATGCCTTCCGGGGCATCCCCAAGCTTTGACTTTTTGGTGTCCTTGGATTATCTTGGGGGTTCCATGGGAATCCCCAAGCTTAGGGTCTTACCACTCCTTGTTCCATGATCCATCAAAAGAATTCACCCAAAACTTGAAAACTTCACAACACAAAACTCAAAATAGAAAACTCGTGAGCTCCGTTAGCAAAAGAAAACAAAAGACCACTTCAAGGTACTGTAATTAACTCATTCTTTATTTATATTGGTGTTAAACCTACTGTATTCCAACTTCTCTATGGATTATAAACTATTTTACTAACCATAGATTCATCAAAATAAGCAAACAACACACGAAAAACAGAATCTCTCAAAAACAGAACAGTCTGTAGTAATCTGTAGCTAGCGCAAGATCTGGAACCCCAAAAATTCTAAAATAAATTGCTGGACGTGAGGAATTTATCTATTAATCATCTTCAAAAATAATTAACTAAATATCACTATTAAAATAAAAATGACAGCAGTTCTCGTGAGTGCTAAAGTTTCTGTTTTTTACAGCAAGTTCAACAAGATTTTCCCCAAGTCTTCCCAACGGTTCTACTTGGCACAAACACTAATTAAACACAAAAAACACAACCAAAACAGAGGCTAAATAATTTATTTATTAAATAACGGCAAGGAAAAATATTGGGTTGTCTCCCAACAAGCGCTTTTCTTTAAAGCCTTATAGCTAGGCATTGATAATTTTAATGATGCTCACATGAAAGACAAGAATTGAAGCACAAAAGGAGCATCATAAAGCATGTGACAAACACATATAAGTCTAACATACTTCCTATGCATAGGCATCTTATAGGCAAACAAATTATCAAGGCAAGCAAAAACTAGCATATGCAAGGAAGAGGAAGGAAACAATAACAATCTCAACATAACAAGAGGTAATTTAGTAACATGAAAATTTCTACAACCATATTTTCCTCTCTCATAGTAATTACATGTAGGATCATAAGAAAATTCAACAATATAGCTATCACATAAAATACTCTCAACATTATCCACATGCATGCAAACTTGGCACTTTTCCAAAATAGTGGGATTAACATTAACTAAAGTCATGACCTTCCCAACCGCACTTTTATGAAAAACTTCATAAGATTGAACATTCTCTAAATATGTGGGATCTAAAGTTGACATTCTTCCAAACCCACTTTAAATATTATTTCAAACATTATAATCAATCTCATATTCATCATGTGGTTTAAATAAATTTTCAAGATCAAAAGAAGAATCACCCCAATCATGATCATTGCAACAAGTAGAGGACATAACAAAACTAGCATCCCCAAGCTTAGGGTTTTGCATATTATTAGCACAATTTTCATTAATAGAATTTATAATAACATCATTGCAATCATGCTTTTTATTCAAAGATCTATCGTGAATCACTTCATAACATACTTCATCGCAATTTTCAGATTCACGAATTTCAAGCAAAACTTCATAAAGATAATCTAGTGCACAAAACTCACTAGCAATTGGTTCAACATAACTGGATCTCTAAAAAAGATTAGCAAGCGGATGAGGATCCATAAATCCTAGGTTCTCTGTTTAGTAATAAATAAATGACTATTCCAACCATACGAGCAAACAAGAAACGGGCAAAAGAGGCGAATAGAGAGGGAGGATAGAGAGAGAGAGAGGGCGAATAAAATGGCAAGGGTGAAGTGGGGGAGAGGAAAACGAGAGGCAAATGGCAAATAATGTAATGCAAGAGATAGGGATTGTGATGGGTACTTGGTATGTTGACTTTTTGCGTAGACTCCCCGGCAACGGCGCCAGAAATGGCTCGTTGTCGGGAGTCAAATCTTGACTTGCCCGAACCTCCCCGGCAACGGCACCAGAAATCCTTGTTTCTACGTCTTGAACTTGTGTTGGTTTTCCTCGAAGAGGAAGGGATGATGTAGCAGAGTAGCGTAAGTATTTCCCTCAGTTTTTGAGAAGCAAGGTATCAATCCAGTAGGAGGCCACGCTCAAGTCCCTCGTACCTGCACAAAGCGATAGCTACTCGCAACCAACGCGATTAGGGGCACGGTCACTTACGAGAATGAGTCTGATAGATATAATATTTTTGGTATTTTTGGTATGAAGATGCAAAGTGAAAAGTAAATGCAAAGTAAAAAAGCAAGGCAAGATTAAAGTGATGGAGATTGATATGGTGAGAATAGACCCGGGGGCCATAGGTTTCACTAGTGGCTTCTCTCAAGAGCATAAGTATTCTACGGTGGATGAACAAATTACTATTGAGCAATTGACAGAATTGAGCATAGTTATGAGAATATCTAGGCATGATCATGTATATAGGCATCACATCCGTGGCAAGTAGACTGAAACGATTCTGCATCTACTACTATTACTCCACTCATCGACCGCTATCCAGCATGCATCTAGAGTATTAAGTTAAAAACAGAGTAATGCCTTAAGCAAGATGACATGATGTAGAGAGATAAATTCATGCAATATGAAATAAACTCCATCTTGTTATCCTCGATGGCAACGATGCAATACATGCCTTGCTGCCCCTTTTGTCACTGGGAAAGGACACCGCAAGATCGAACCCAAAGCTAAGCACTTCTCCCATGGCAAGAACTACCAATCTAGTTGGCCAAACCAAACGGATAATTCGAAGAGACTTGCAAATATAACCAATCATACATAAAAGAATTCAGAGAAGATTCAAATATTATTCATAGATAGACTTGATCATAAACCCACAATTCATCGGTCTCAACGAACACACCGCAAAAAGAAGATTACATCGAATAGATCTCCACAAGAGAGGGGAAGAACTTTGTATTGAGATCCAAAAAGAGAGAAGAAGCCATCTAGCTACTAACTATGGACCCGAAGGTCTGAGGTAAACTACTCACACTTCATCGAAGGGGCTAGGATGATGTAGAAGCCCTCCGTGATGACGGCCCTCTTCCGGCGGAGCTCTGGAACAGGCCCCAAGATGGGATCTCCTGGATATAGAAAGTTGCTGCAGTGGAATTAGGTTTTTGGCTCCTCTTCTGATCATTTGGGGGTATGTAGGTATATATAGGAGGAAGGAGTATGTCGGTGGAGCACCGAGGGGCCCACGAGGCAGGGGGCGCACCCTAGGGAGGGGGGGCCCCACCCTCGTGACCTCCTCTTTGACTCCTTGGAGTAGGGTCCAAGTCTCCTGGATCACGTTCGGTGAGAAAATCACGTTCTGGAAGATTTTATTCCATTTGGACTCCGTTTGATATTCCGTTTCTTCGAAACACTGAAATAGGCAAAAAGCAGCAATTCTGGGCTAGGCCTCCGGTTAATAGGTTAGTCCCAAAAATAATATAAAAGTGGAAAATAAAGCCCAATATAGTCCAAAACAGTAGATAATATAGCATGGAGCAATCAAAAATTATAGATACATTGGAGACATATCACAATCCATGTTGAATTCTCCTCGTGCTTATAATGAAAACAAAGCTTTTACTAAACATATCGGTGATGCTATGATGCAATCCTTTGAAGAAAAGCTTGAATTGGAAGTTTCTATCCCTACAAAAATTTATGATGAGTGGGAACCTACTATTGGTATTAAGATTAAAGATTATGAGTGCCATGCTTTGTTTGATTTGGGTGCTAGTGTTTCCACGATTCCAAAAACTCTTTGTGATGTGCTAGGTTTCCGTGAATTTGATGATTGTTCCTTAAATTTGCATCTTGCGGATTCCACTATGAAGAAACCTATGGGAAGGATTAATGATGTTCTTATTGTTGCAAATAGGAATTATGTGCCCGTAGATTTCATTGTTCTTGATATTGATTGCAATCCTACATGTCCTATTATTCCTCGTAGACCTTTCCTTAGAACGATTGGTGAAATTATTGATATGATAGAAGGAAACATTAGATTTCAATTTCCATTAAGGAAAGGCATGGAAAACTTCCCAAGAAAGAAAGTTCAATTGCCTTATGAATCTATTATGAGAGCCACTTATGGATTGCATGCCAAAGATGAGAATACTTAGATATATTCGTGTTTTATGCCTAGTTAAGGGCGTTAAACAATAGCGCTTGTTGGGAGGGAACCCAATTTTATTTTTTATTTTTTATTTTTAGGTTCTACTTTGCAATAAATAATTCATCTAGCCTCTGGTTAGATGTGTTTTGTGTTTTAATTAGTGTTTGTGCCAAGTCCTTTGGGATAGCTTACAGTGATAGTTGATTTATCTTGTTAAAAAAAAACTTTTGCGCTCATGAAAGCAATTCTCATTTTTAGCAGAAGCTTGATCAAATATTGA
This sequence comes from Triticum dicoccoides, assembly GCF_002162155.2. Classification (NCBI taxonomy): domain Eukaryota; kingdom Viridiplantae; phylum Streptophyta; class Magnoliopsida; order Poales; family Poaceae; genus Triticum; species Triticum dicoccoides. The sequence continues at coordinate 395,885,817 of NC_041388.1, read as the reverse complement.
TTCTTTTTTCAGAAGATTACAACAACAACAAACAACAACAACAACAAAGCCTTTAGTCCCAAGCAAGTTGGGGTAGGCTAGAGGTGAAACCCATAAGATCTCGCAACCAACTCATGGCTCTGGCACATGGATAGCAAGCTTCCACGCACCCCTGTCCATAGCTAGCTCTTTGTCGATACTTCAATCCTTCAGGTCTCTCTTAACGGACTCCTCCCATGTCAAAATCGGTCGACCCCGCCCTCTCTTGACATTCTCCGCACACTTTAGCCGTCCGCTATGCACTGGAGCTTCTGGAGGCCTGCGCTGAATATGCCCAAACCATCTCAAACGATGTTGGACAAGCTTCTCCTCAATTGGTACTACCCCAACTCTATCTCGTATATCATCATTCCGGACTTGATCCTTCCTCGTGTGGCCACACATCCATCTCAACATACGCATCTCCGCCACACCTAACTGTTGAACATGTCGCCTTTTAGTCGGCCAACACTCCACGCCATACAACATTGGGGGTCGAACCGCCGTCCTGTAGAACTTGCCTTTTAGCTTTTGTGGCACTCTCTTGTCACAGAGAATGCCAGAAGCTTGGCGCCACTTCATCCATCCGGCTTTGATTCGATGGTTCACATCTTCATCAATACCCCCATCCTCTTGTAACATTGACCCCAAATACCGAAAGGTGTCCTTCCGAGGTACCACCTGGCCATCAAGGCTCACCTCCTCCTCCTCACAGCTAGTAGTACTGAAACCGCACATCATGTACTCGGTTTTAGTTCTACTAAGCCTAAACCCTTTCGATTCCAAGGTTTGTCTCCGTAACTCTAACTTCCTATTTACCCCCGTCCGACTATCATCAACTAGCACCACATCATCCGCAAAGAGCATACACCATGGGATATCTCCTTGTATACCCCTTGTGACCTCATCCATCACCAATGCAAAAAGATAAGGGCTCAAAGCTGACCCCTGATGCAGTCCTATCTTAATCGGGAAGTCATCGGTGTCGACATCACTTGTTCGAACACTTGTCACAACATTATTGTACATGTCCTTGATGAGGGTAATGTACTTTGCTGGGACTTTGTGTTTCTCCAAGGCCCACCACATGACATTCCGCGGTATCTTATCATAGGCCTTCTCCAAGTCAATGAACACCATATGCAAGTCCTTCTTATGCTCCCTATATCTCTCCATAAGTTGTCGTACCAAGAAAATGGCTTCCATGGTCGACCTCCCAGGCATGAAACCAAACTGATTTTTGGTCACGCTTGTCATTCTTCTTAAGCGGTGCTCAATGACTCTCTCCCATAGCTTCAGTGTATGGCTCATCAGCTTAATTCCACGGTAATTAGTACAACTCTGAACATCTCCCTTGTTCTTGAAGATTGGTACTAATATACTCCGTCTCCATTCTTCTGGCATCTCGTTTGCCCGAAAATGAGGTTGAAAAGCTTGGTTAGCCATACTATCGCTATGTCCCCGAGACCTTTCCACACCTCAATGGGGATACAATTAGGGCCCATCGCCTTGCCTCCTTTCATCCTTTTTAAAGCCTCCTTCACCTCAGACTCCTGGATGCGCCGCACAAAACGCATGCTGGTCTCATCAAAGGAGTCATTCAGTTCAATGGTAGAACTCTCATTCTCCCCATTGAACAGCTTGTCGACGTACTCCCGCCATCTATGCTTAATCTCTTCATCCTTCACCAAGAGTTGGCCTGCTCCGTCCTTGATGCATTTGACTTGGCCAATATCCCTCGTCTTCCTCTCCCGGATCTTAGCCATCTTATAGATGTCCCTTTCACCTTCCTTCGTGCCTAACCGTTGGTAGAGGTCCTCATATGCCCGACCCCTTGCTTCACCAACAGCTCGCTTTGCGGCCTTCTTCGCCATCTTGTACTTCTCTATGTTGTCTGCACTCCTATCCAGGTATAGGCGTCTGAAGCAATCTTTCTTCTCTTTAAGCGCCTTCTGGACATCATCATTCCACCACCAGGTATCCTTATCTTCGCTTCTCCTTCCCCTGGACACTCCAAACTCCTCCGAGGCCACCTTACGAATGCAAGTCGCCATCTTCATCCACACATTGTCCGCATCCCCTCCTTCCTCCCAAGGGCCCTCCTTAAATACCCTCTCCTTGAACACCTGAGCTACCTCCCCCTTGAGCTTCCACCACTTCGTTCTAGCGACCTTGGCACGCTTATCCCGCTGGACACGAATCCGAAAGCGGAAGTCAGCAACCACCAGCTTATGCTGGGGTACAACACTCTCCCCAGGTATCACCTTACAGTCTAGGCACGCACGCCTATCTTCTCTTCTCGAGAGGATGAAATCAATCTGGCTAGAGTGTTGGCCACTACTAAAAGTCACCAGATGTGACTCTCTCTTTCTAAAGAGGGTGTTAGCTACAATCATGTTGTAGGCTAGAGCAAAGCTTAAGACATCTTCTCCTTCTTGATTCCTGATGCCATAGCCAAAGCCCCCATGCGCCCCTTCAAAACCTGTGTTAGATGTACCCACGTGGCCATTGAGGTCTCCTCCTATGAAGAGCTTCTCACCAATCGGTACACTCCTAACCATGTCTTCCAAGCCTTCCCAGAACTCCCTCTTGGTGTTCTCATTGTGGCCTACTTGCGGGGCATATGCGCTGATAACATTGAGAACCAAGTCCTCAGCTACCAGCTTGACTAGGATAATCCGGTCCCCACGTCTCCTGACGTCTACCACTCCATATTTGAGGCTCTTGTTGATCAAGATGCCTACGCCATTTCTGTTTGCAGCCGTCCCCATGTACCACAGCTTGAAGCCGGTATCCTCCACCTCCTTCGCCTTCTGTCCTCTCCATTTGGTTTCTTGGACGCAAAGGATATCAACACCTCTCCTCACTGCTGCATCAACTAGCTCCCGAAGCTTCCCTGTCAGAGACCCTACATTCCAGCTACCTAAGCGAATCCTCCTAGGCTCAGCTAGCTTCCTTACCCTTCGCACTCGTTGAGTCAAATGCGAAGACCCTTGCTCATTTTCCACTACATCCGGGCGCCGATGTAGCGCGCCACTAAGGATGCGACTACCCGATCCTCGCTCACTTGCCACCGTATCCGGATCAAGATACGGCGCGCCACTTGAGGGGTGATGGCCCGGCCCTTGCCCATTTTCCACCACACCCGGGTTCCGATGTGGCGCATCGCTGAGAGGGTTACGCCCCAATAAAAATCTTTTGGGTTTCATCTCCATAAGAGTGGCTGAGTTTTTACGTTGGCTCGCCAAGCCTATCACAACCCTCCTCCTTTACCCGGGCTTGGGACCGGCTATGTTGAGACAACATAGGCGGAGTTCTTTTTTTTTATTACTAAACAAATTTCTTAGGACGTCCTAATTTTTAAGAATTTTTGGAGTTACATAAGTATTCGAAATATCCAGATTGCTGCAGACTATTCTGTTTTTGATAGATTCTGTTTTCTATGTGTTGTTTGCTTATTTTGATGAATCTATGGCTCGTATCTGGGGGTATGTACGATGGAAAAGTTGGAATACAGTAGATATTACACCTATATAAATAAAGAATGAGTTCACAACACTACCAAAAGTGATAATTTATTTTCTTATACTAACGGAGCTTATGAGATTTTCTGTTGAGTTTTGTGTTGTGAAGTTTTCAAGTTTTGGGTAAGGATTTGATGGACTATGGAATAAGGAGTGGCAAGAGCCTAATCTTTGGGAAGCCCAAGGCACCCCAAGGTAATATTCAAGGACAACCAAGAGCCTAAGCTTGGGGATACCCCAGAAGGCATCCCCTCTTTCGTCTTCGTCTATCGGTAACTTTACTTGAGGCTATATTTTTATTCACCACATGATATGTGTTTTGCTTGGAGGGTCTTATATGATTTGAGTATTTGCTTTTTAGTTTGTCACAATCATCCTTGCTGTACACACCTTTTGAGAGAGACACACATGAATCGTGATTTATTAGAATAGTCTATGTGCTTCACTTATATCTTTTGAGCTAGGCAATTTTGCTCTAGTGCTTCACTTATATCTTTTTAGAGGATGATGGTGGTTTTATTTCATAGAAATTTATGAATGCTCATGCTTCCCTTATATTATTTTGAGATACTCTAAACAGCATGGTAATTTTCTTTGGTTATAAATTTAGTCATAATATGATCGGCATCCAAGAGGGATGCAATAGAAACTTTCATATAAAGTGCATCGAATACTATGAGAAGTTTGATTACTTATGATTGTTTTGAGATATGAAGATAGTGATATTAGAGTCATGGTAGTGAGTAGTTGTGAATCGGAGAAATACTTGTGTTAAGGTCTGTGAGTCCCGTAGCATGCACGTATGGTGAACTGTTATGTAACGAAGTTGGAGCATGAGATATTTTTTGATTGTCTTCCTTATGAGTGGCGGACGGGAACAAGCGATGGTATTTTCCTACCAATCTATACCCCTAGGAGCATGCGCGTACTACTTTGTTTTGATGACTAATAGATTTTTGCAATAAGTATGTGAGTTCTTTATGACTAGTTGAGTCCATGGATTATACGCACTCTCACCCTTCCACCATTGCTAGCCTCTCTAGTGCCGCGCAACTTTCGCCGGTACCATAAACCCACCATGTACCTTCCTCAAAATAGCCACCATACCTACCTATTATGGCATTTCCATAGCCATTCCGAGATATATTGTCATGCAACTTTCCACCATTCCGTTTATTATGACACACATCATCATTGTCATATTACTTTGCATGATCATGTAGTTGACATTGTATTTGTGGCACATCCACCATTCATCCTTTTTTTATACATGTCGGTCTTGATTTATTGCACATCCCGGTACACCGCCGGAGGCATTCATATAGAGTCGTATCATGTTTTAGTATCGAGTCGTAATTTTTGAGTTGTCACTATAGCAGGATGGTCCAAACATGACACTACGATTAGAGACCCTTCGACGAAATTGTGTGCGATGCCATAATCACAAATGATGGTGTAAAAAACCGTCAAAAAGGTGCAATACGTTTGCGATGACGAATGCATCAAACATGGTTCAAATTTTATTTGCGTGTGCGATGCAGGGCATATGGTTTAGTACAATTAACTATTTGGGATGAGGAGGAAAAAAGGAATGGGCAGCCAGATAAAGGTGTGTGCGATATACAGCATACGGTTCATTAGGATGAATTGTGTGTGATTAGGCAACACCATGGAAATGGTCCAACTGAACAAGATGTGTGTGATACATGGCACACAGGTCCGTAATTAGAAATGTGTGCGAAGACCAATAATAACATGGACGATTGCCGCTAATAAGCCGTGTGAGTTGCTCTGTCTACAGAAGAATAACATGTATATATATAACTGAAATAAACATCCAATTGCATAAGTGACTATACAGATCATTCACACACACCTCAATAAACAATTGCATGCATTCTAAAGTAGGAGAAACGATCGTCTAGTCATCTACTTCTTGTGACGCTCCCGCCACTGCTATGTGGCTTGATTCCTCGTCTGGGGCAGGAAGAAGACCGTTCCTCATGTCAATGATCCGCCTGTACATCTCGTAGCTTGTGTACGCGTACTTGACGTGTTGTTCATCCAGTCTCTCATGCCCAACACTGTGCAAGGCATTCTTGTCCTTCTTGCTATCTTCCTTCATCTTCGCGTAGTAGGGGTCGATGATGGCTGAGGCGAGGTCAACCAGGGAGTTTAGTTCGTTGTTGTCACTCCCCCAGACCTTGCAGTGGTCTGGATGTTGACAAGATTTGGGCATTTCAAGCCCGAAACCTTGAGCGCTTTTAGATCGTTGGTGGTGTCCACCATAGCAAAACTGTAGTCGGAGATGTTGATAAACCTGCAGAAATGCTCGCAAGGCCTTGTGGTCAGGTGGTAGTGGTAGACGAGGACGTCATGTTGCACACACAACTGGGCGCCGGCAACCTTCTGATCGTGCCCGGCATGACCCATGGTGTACTCGAGGTCGAAGCCGACCACTTGGTACTTGTCCTCGGCAAGGAACTCCTCCATAGTTTGGATGGAGCTCTCCACCGAGACCGGATTGTTTGTGTACACCACCGAGAGAGACTTCCACGTGGGTGTCCACGATGTGTTGCGTGGTGAACTGCCCGCCGTTGTCGTCGGCGGCCGCTGGGAGCGCCATTGGAGCCACGGAGAGCGCCATTGGAACCGATGGATGTCCTCTTTGTATGTGTCCTCTTGGGTGTGCTTATTATGTCATGTGACACAAGAGATGAAGGTAAATGGCCACAGGAATAAAAGGGGGCCGAGCGGCCTAGATTCTCGACGCGTCCGCATGGCATTTTTTGCAGCGGGTAACTTCATCGTCGCGCCGCACCCGGCGCAACCGCATGCACACAAACGTGCGTGATCGTGTGCCGGCCCCAAACACTGGCAGCGCACGTGGAGGGACGAGGGTAGAGCACCAGGAGGGACACGAGAGCAAAGCGCGCGCGGCAGGACGCGAGCAGAGCACGCCACGACCGCCTCAACCGCAAGCAACCACATGGATAGAGCCATTGACCACGCGGCAAATGGTTGCCTACAAGCCGGCCGATAGTTGCATCGCCATGAAGAGAGCGACTGTGTACTACTAACTCCATCTTGGTCTATAGTCCCCTTTATATTCTGTGCCATACTTTTCCCATAAATTTAACCAACAAAATGTTAATGCATGTTTTAAAAATTATATAATTGGAAACTATGTTCAAATACGAATCCAACTATATAATCTTTGGCGACATGCATTCGTATTTTATTAGTTAAATCCTACTTATAAACCAGGATGGGGTATAGTAGGTAATTAAACTGCAAATGTTTTTTTGTATTAACCATATGTGTACGTGGCCTTTCGTCCTCCTCTCGCGCGTCTTGTCACCCCGCTACCGCAGACAGCTTACAGCGCAAGCTTGCGCAGTGCGTGGGGGCGTTCTTTTGGCTAAACGGTGGCGCCAATGAATCATCGGTGAGCCTGTTCCTGTGCAACCTCAAAGGTTCCCGCGCAAGCTTCCCGCCCGATCCAGTGAAATCCCCCAAAATCCCAATACTTACCGACCTTCTATATAAACCCTCATGTCCGGCGAGTCATGCGTCGCATTTTCCCCTCCCTCCCTGTAGCTTATCTCGTCTGCTTCTCCCACAATCACCAATGGCACCAGTCGGTCATCGTCGCTCAGCCACTTCGCCGTCATCAGAGAACAGCTCCAGCTGGGAGGCTACATTGTAGTGGCGGCACAGTCCTCGGCGTAGTGTAGTGCACATGGTGTCCTTGTTGGGTTTGCGTGGAACACGCTCCACCATCGCTGCCCATCGCCTGATGTTGTCGACCTCCATTGCCGCCGCACCACCATCGAAAGCTAGGGCCATCGCCCACTCCACCATCGTGGCCCGAAGGTGGGAGGTGGCCATCGTGGCCGCCTCCCCACTACCAGCCACCATGGCCATCACCTGCTCTGCCACCGCGGCCCGAAGGCGGGATGTGGTGGTTATGGCCACTACCCCATCATAGACCGCCATGGCTACTAGCCTACCATCGACCGTCGGGGTCATCACCTGCTCTGCCACCGCCACCCGAAGGCGGGAGGCGAAGGTGGATGCCTGCACATGCGTCGGCGACCTTACGCACTACACCGAGTTCCGACGGGAGGAGGAGGAGCGCCTTGTCGAGCACGCAAAGAGCCTTACTGCCACCGTGGCCACGGCACACGCCGCCTCAGAGGTGAGGAATCAGGAGATCTACAAGGAGAACCACCGCTTCGAAAGGGGTCGGCTGGAGCGGCAGAGGGTGTTCGAGGTGAGCGTCGCTGAAGCTGCAATAGTGGCATGCACCATATTGCAGTTGTCCAGCTTGTAGGTAGGCTCCTCCTCCTCTGCCTCTTAGTGAGCACGCTCGACAGAGGAGAGGCATCCAGAAATAGTACAAAGCCCCTCCATAGTAGTAGTATTTAGGGGCTATTTTGTTCAGTTCATCTGACTATAGATGTGGTGGAACTGTACAACGCACTTAAAATTAGCTAGTATATATAATTGAACTAGCTATTTCAGTATGTGGTTGGCAACGATTGGGGAAAAGTTTGGTCGGTTCAGCTGTCGAGTTGAACTGTTTGTATAAATTAAGAACGACTTCTTAATCTATGAATGAAATCTATGCTTAATTACTGAATCTTAGTTGCAAAAATTAGATACTCCTAGTGATTTTTAGCTTCATATTTTAACAAATTGTAGTGTTACAAGGTTGACAAATGGCAATGTTACTAGATCAACAAATGTCAATCTTTCTAGTTTGACAAATGGCAACATACCAAAATTGTTTGTAAGTGATTGCACACGGGTCATCCAAAAGAACTGTTTGCGTTGAAGAGATGCACAACTCCTGCTCTCACTTTGCATACGGGTGTTCTAACTAAAACGTTTGCGATGAGTGTTTTATATTTAAAAACCATTGATGTTTTTTTCAAAAGAAAATCGTTTGATAAGTCTGTACATTAAGAGAGAAAAACGCAAGTTCACTCAAACCATATCTTTCATTTAGTCATACTGCGAATTTATATTCATATGATCGAGATACAGTATTAAACCCAAGAAAAAAACTATTTTCGGTGGCGGCGGAGGCGGCGTGCCATGCCGCCGTTGTCGTTGTCGTCCTCTGGGACGCCATTGTTCAAGTCTTCAATGCAGCACATAATGTTCTTCACTTTTAAATCAAACATCATGTCGTCGTGCGATCGACGGGCGGGGCGTGGGAGGACGGCAGCTGGTGGCGCTGAGAGGTAGCGATCGACGGAGCCGTCCCATGCCGCTGAGGGGATTGCGCGCACGGACACGGGTGTGGCGGGTGCAGCCAAATGCACGGGGACCGTTGCCGCGGTGGGTGGAGGGGCATGCATGGGCACGGGCACGGGCGCTGGCGCTGGCATGTACACGAACTCGCGCGGGTCCGCGGAGACCTTGCAGACGCCCGCAGATTCCAGTTCTACGATTATGCTCGGCGACCAGCCCATCAATGCTACGGGGATGGTCGCTGGCGCGGGCGTAGGGATGGGAGCTGGGACGGGAGCGGGGGCAGCAACCGCCGCGGCTAGCTCGTTCTGGGCCATGTCCATGAGGCCCCATTCCTCCTTATTTTCTATCTCCTCCGGCTCGGAGTCGACTTCACCAAACTTGAGGACTAGTGGCAGATGATCCTTCTACGCCATGGCATTGGTGGGGGTCTGCGGGGGGAGGGGAATGGGAGGCGAACAGTAAGTCCGCCCATACGCCATCAATTGAGAGGAAGGCAGGCGGCCATGGAAGTCAAAGGGCCTATGCAGCGTACAGCTCGCACGCTTCCGAGTGAGCTTGCGCATTGGAGGACAGCTTGCACGCCTCTCGGTCAGCCTGCGCTCGCATGCCTCCTGTTCAGTCAAGGTCAAGCAGATATTCACACGACACCTCCTATAGCCATTAAAACCAAGACACATGGCATCACATGAATGGTTAACAGAACGCACCCAGTTTGAATTATACAAACGTTTGAGATATTAAAGTGGAAGCTAATTTTCTCAAAATGCCTTTGTTGGCTATTATTCGAGTGCGCCTTCTCCCAAAATGGACACGAAAAATACCACAGCATGACGGGTGCCATTCCATTATAGCATGCCAAATTTCATGAATTTCAGACGAGCTTTGTATTTACTAGAATTTAAAAACAAAGTATCTCAACATTTTGCCGGCAATCAATGGTGCCTTGGTGTTTGAAATTCATTCCCATTTCTTGCATTGGACCTAAGCATGCACCCAAAGACAAAGATTTGATTTTTCAACAAATTTATATGCACTAGAGCATGTGCATGTAGTTCAAATTGGAATTTTGCACATAAATGCATTCAAAACACAGGTAATGCATAAAAATGTCCAAACGAACCCCGAAAAATCACAAAAATTGACACAACACTCCTGTTGTTCTATGTTGACATGAGAAAATTTTGAAAGCAATAAGAGGCAATGGATATCGTTTTGCCCCAAAGGTGGGGCGTTCCCTACCGAAACCATCATGATTGTTGTGAGAAGCTCTGGTTTGTGAGAAGCATATACCCAAACCTGCCCCAAATGGGACAAAAAATTTTACCACGGCATGTTGATGCCGCTCCATGATAGCATGCCAAGTTTCATGAATTTCAGACGAGTTTTGGATTTACTAGAATTTAAAAACCATGTATCTCAATGTTTGCGGTCGAGTGACGGTGGCAGGGTGTTTGACAATCATTCCCATTTCTTGTATGGGACCTAAGCATGCAACCAAGAACACATATTTGAATTTTCAACCAATTTATATGCATTACATCATATGCATGTAGTTCAAATTTTAATTATGCACATGAATGCATTGAAAACTCTGTTAATGCATAAAAATGTCCAAACGAACCCTGAAAAATCACAAAAATTGACACAACACTCCTGTTATTCTACGTTGACACGAGAAATTTTTTGAAAACAATAAGAGGCAATGAATATTGTTTCACCCCCAAAGGTGGGATGTTCCCAACCGAAACCATCATGCTTGTTGTGATAAGCTCTCGTTTGTGAGAAGCATACACCCAGACCTGCCCCAAATGGGACAAAAATTTTACCACGGCATGTTGATGCCGCTCCATGATAGCATGCCAAGTTTCATGAATTTCAGACGAGTTTTGGATTTACTAGAATTTAAAAACAAGGTATCTCAATGTTTGCGGCCGAGTGACGGTGGTAGGGTGTTTGACATTCATTCCCATTTCTTGCATGGGACCGAAGCATGCAACCAAGGACACAAATTTGAATTTTCAACCAATTTATATGCATTTGAGCATGTGCATGTAGTTCAAATTTTAATTATGCACATAAATGCATTGAAAACTCTATTAATGCATAAAAATGTCCAAATGAACCCCGAAAATTCCAAAAAATTGACAAACACTCCTGTTGTTCTATGTTGACACTAGGAAAAATTGAAATCGAGAAGAGGCAATGGATATCGTTTCGTCCAGAAAGGTGAAACGTTCCCTACCGAAACCATCATGCCTGTTGTGAGAAGCTCTGGTTCGTGAGAAGCATATCCCCAAACCTGCCCAAATAGGACAAAAAATTTACCACAGCATGTTGATTTCGCTCCATGATAGCATGCCAAGTTTCATGAATTTCAGACGAGCTTTGGATTTACTAAAATTTAAAAACCAGGTATCTCAATGTTTGCGGCCGAGTGGCAGTGGCAGGGTGTTTTGACATTCACTCCCATTCTTGCATGGGACCTAAGCATGCAACCAAGGACACAGATTTGAATTTTCAACTAATTTATATGCATTAGAGCATGTGCTTGTAGTTCAAATTTGAATTATGCACATGAATGCATAGAAATCTCAGTTAATGTATAAAAATGTCCAAGCGAACCCCGAAAAATCCCAAAAATTGACACAACACTCCTGTTGTTCTATGTTGACAGTAGGGAAAAATGAAATTGAGAAGAGGAAACCGATATTGTTTCGTCCAGAAAGGTGAAACCTTCCCTACCGAAACCATCACACTTGTTGTGAGAAGCTCTAGTTTATGAGAAGCTTATACCCAAACCTGTCCCAAATGGGACAAAAAGTTTACCATAGCATGTTGCTGCCTCTCCATGATAGCATGACAAGTTTCATGAATTTTCGGCTAATTTTGGATTTACTAGAATTACAAAAGCAAGTACATCGACATTTGCCGGAGAGCCATGGTGTCGTGGTGTTCAAATTTCATCCCCATTTCTTGCATGGGACATAAGTATAAACCCATGGACACATATATGATTTTACAACCCATGTTGGTGCACCGGAGCACGTGCATGTAGTTTAATTTCGAATAGTGCACTTGAAATGGCTAGAAAACTAATTTGATGTGTAAAATGATCAAACGAACCCTGAATAATTCCAGTTCTTTTACGACACAAATATAGTTGCATGTTCACTATAGATAAAAGGTCTAACAATTCAAACACCGTCCATTGCCGCTGTGACCCCATTATGTAATTCAAATCCAGATGAAAAATAAAGTAGAACCCACATAGTTTACTATCACCAACCGTGTGAGATGCAACACAAAATATCCTAGAGCGCCGGTGGTGTATGGTACGCCTATGGCTTACGCGAGAAGGTGCATTGGCTACAGTCCACAGCCGACGTCTCAAACACACTTGCTCGCTCCCCAAATATCATTTCACTATTCAATCGTCGGAGGTGAAAGATGGGCACATGGACCCGCGTCGTGAGGGCAACTTTGGTGGCCCACTCCGACGAGAGCGCGGCTATAGTCGCCATGTGCGTGCTGACAAGGTGCATGAGCGCAGCCGCAATCTATGACTGGGCGGCCAAGGCAGCCCAAACAACCACTGTTGCTTCTCAGGTGGAGGCAGCAACATTTGTCTCGGGGATAGCAACTGGTAAGAGCGGAACGGCAGTTGTCCATTCCACGGCGGCGGCCTTAGCCCTGAGGGAGGCCGCCCACGCCCAGCTCGTGGCGGTCACCGCACAAATCGAACGAAGCTTCTCTGACAATGGTCGGCAACCCACGGCTGAAGAGTTGGCAATCGGCGAGAGCGTTTGAGCAGCCGTCCGTTCCTCCGCCGCATACCTTGCAACGATGGAGCCCGTCCAAGCCTAGATCACGGCCACCCACGCCCAGTTCATGGCAGCCTTTTTCAAAGAGATGGCGGACACGGATGGCGAGATGCTTGTCGAGTAAGGTGCGATGGATGCCATGGAGCCCCGTCTCCAGGAGACCGTCGGGTGCGAGCTGGACATGTAGGCGGCGGCGGAGATCGACGAGCACCAGCCGTAGTAGTACTCTTTGTTTTGTTTAATTAAGAGCGTCGGTTTTTAATTTATTAGAGTAATGTTTTGGTCAGCTAGCTCTGTTTAATTGTTGAACTTGCTCGATTAAGAAGTGTGGGTGTGTTGTAGTCTCCTTTGTGTACCCAAATTATGCAATGACGTGGATGACCACTGTAACCAGGGAAATTCAAACCAAATTTTTTGACGTTCAAACTCATCACACACGGGTTAAGCTATCTGAATCGTTTGTGATGTTGACATATCGTATGCAGTTCTGAATAAGGGACCGTGTCTGATGACACTTTGTGCGCCAGTTTTTTAGCTGAAACGATTCCAAATTTTCGGCTTCCAAGGAAATATCTACCTCCCTGCCCCCTCCCCTTACCAAAAGCCACATTTCCCCTGCTTCCACCTTCCTTTCCAAGTTGAAACCTTCACTCCTTGCTTGCAGTGCCGCCTCCTCGCCAGTGACCCTCCTTCACGCTGCTCAGCATCATCTATCCATGCAGGTAATCCACACTCGACCCCCATCCTTCTCCTCCTTCCACATCCCACATGCCCCAACCGCTGACGCGACACCTTCCACCCAAATCACCGACCCCTCCACCAAATAAGCGCTGCCCTAAGCCATGGTGCACGCAGTATAGCCAGGATCTCAAGGAGCATTTGGCAGTGGAGAAGCAAATCGCGGCCGCACGCGCGGATGAGATCACGATGGCTGCCATTCGTGCCGACCCCCAGATCTTGGAGGAGCACCTTGCCATTTGCTAGCTACGCCGGTTAAGGATGCTCGGTTTACCTGTTGCATGTGCTGCTCCTGCCTTTCCTTCACAAATTCTAGTGAATTGTGCTATCTAATTTTATCATGCAATCTATTGCTCTAGTGTATATGTTCAGTATGTCGTGCAGCATGGTGCTCACTTATTAACTGTTTTGTTAATTAGTTGTCATCTTTAGTTAACTGTTTGGTTCAATTATGCACATGTGATGTTCAATTCTTTATGCTGAAATTTTGTATTGTCTTCCATGTAAGAAATAAATCGAATTTATCTTTACAAAATACATGAGAAACAAATACAATTGCTATATTTCCAAGTTGTCAAGCATGCTTGGTTTGGTTATACATCGTGCAATGTGGTGCTCAGTTAACGTTTGGTTCATTTGTGTTGTGGTGTTTACTTAACTGTTTGGTTCAATTCTGCAATGAGATGTTCAACGGTTGTGGGTGCATTCTGTTATTGTATACCATGTGAGGAATAAATTGAATTTGGATGTACTAAATACATGAGAAACAAATACAATTGCTATATTTCCAAGTTGTTAAGCATGCTTGGTTTGGTTAACTTTCTGATCTTCTATTAGGAGTATGTTATATTGTGCAATGTGGTGCTCAGTTAATGTTCGGTTCATTTGTTGTGGTGTTTAGTTAACTGCTTGGTTCAATTCTGCAATGCAATGTCCAATTGTCATTGGTAGAATTTTGTATTGTTGTGCATGTGAGGAATAAATCGAATTTGGCTGCACTTAATACATGAGAAACATATACAAGTGCTATATTCCCTAGTTCTTAATGATGCTTGGTTTGGATAAATGGGTTTTCCATGTGGCTTGAATTAATCTGATGAATCTGCAACGTGCTTATTTTTCATCGTCATATTTTACTGATAGCATGTGAACCCTTACTTAACCTGATGACAAACTACCTTATATGTGTTGCAGGGAAACAATGGGAAGCACCGAGGTTTACAATTGAGGTTAGCACGTGCATGGTCCGTTGTCTAATGGCACATTATTGTGCAATTGCAGGACCATTCTAATATTTAGGTTTTTAACAATTTGGTCTTGCACATGTAGGTCCTGCTGTTAGAGGTTTTGACCCACTGTTCGACCCTTTTTGCATATGGGGAAATGAGTTGTCCATGAATATCAATCAAGCCAAGAAACTCAGGAAGATTGTCAGGATAAAGAAATTCGCGACAAAAAACAACAAGATCTTTGTCTGCACAATGAAGAAGACATCAGTTCACTACAACATGGTACTAACTATTATACCTTGCCTTTTTTATTCCTTTGCCCCATTTCCAATATAGAGAAGATATTTATGCACATCCTTGTTTTCAGGCCTTTCCAAAGTAGTTCACCGATGATTACCTCTCAAACCACCTCTATGGTCAGGAGGCGAGGAAGGTTATCATACAACATCCACGGTTCAATATTGAAGTGTTCCTGAAGAGGGCGAAGGACAGACGGTCAATCATCCACAGGCACTGGCCTAAAGTTGCAAAGACCTTCAACATGAATGAAGGCTCGATATTCGCCTTCTGCTTCAGCAGTTTTCCAGATGAGATGCATATGTCTATATACCGTCTATGATGCTAATTTCGAAAGGTTCTACATGTTGCATGTGAAACTTGGTGCTGGTGGAGTTGTCTAATGGGGTAGGTGAGTGCTGAAGCTATATCATGTTGTACTCTGATGTATTTCAATTATGAAATCCTTCTTCCTTAATATGGGAATTAAATTAATTTTGTGCTTAATATGAATGTTAATTAGATTAATAAATGGATTATTAATAATAGGACAATTAGCCTACTAATGTCGAATTATCCTGCTAATTGGGTTTTGCTATTGGAAACAGTTATTCCGAAAATACCGTGGGCGATGACCTCAGGCAAGGCACACGGTTTTTAGGAATAAACCATGTTGGATCAATGAACAATCACACACGACCTTCTCTTGAAAACTGGTTGCATTAGGCCACCTTACGCAAACATTTATGACATAAAAATTGTGTGTGATGGACAGCCTTTGCCACACAGTTTCTTCTACGCACCGTGTGTAATGCATTCAATAACGCAAACGGTAAAATTGTTAATATCGTGTGCAATGGCAACGCTATCACAAATGATTTAACGGGGAAAATTGTGTGTGATGTACCTGTGAACGGAAACGTTTTCCTTGGAGCGACTGTGTGGGATGTACATACGAACGGAAACGTTTAGCGGGGACTGACTGTGTGGGATGTACTTGCGACCGAAAACAATTTGGCTTGTATAATTGTATTTTTTAGCTCTACTATACGTATTATCATATTTGAGCGCCCGCCCATCGCACACGACCTAATTTGACTGAGCGTGTGTGCCATGAGGGCATATCCCCAACGGTTTCTGGGTCGTGTGGGAAGGACCCCCTATCACCATCACTCACTAGGCGACGGTTTCAAATGTCGTCGCGGAAAGGGGTTAAAAATCGTTTGTATAGCACCGACGCGCACTAGTGTGTAAGTAAATAGAAGTATGATGATCTTCCTTTTTAGAACATTACCCCATGTGAGGAAATAAAAAATAGAAAGAAAAAAGGAGAAAGAAAAAAATAGAAAAAAATAAAAAAGGGGAAGAAAGAAAAAAAGAGAAAAATGAGAGAAAAAGAGAAAAGGGGCAATGTTACTATCCTTTTTCCACACTAGTGCTTCAAAGTAGCACCATGATCTTCATGATAGAGAGTCTCCTATGTTGTCACTTTCATATACTAGTGGGAATTTTTCATTATAGAACTTGGCTTGTATATTCCAACGATGGGCTTCCTCAAATTGCCCTTGGTCTTCGTGAGCAAGAAAGTTGGATGCACACCCACTTAGTTTTCTTTTTGAGCTTTCATGCATAAACTTATAGCTCTAGTGCATCGGTTGCATGACAATCCCTACTCACTCACACTGATATCTATTGATGGGCATCTCCATAGCCCATTAATACGCCTAGTTGATGTGAGACTATCTCCTTCTTTTTGTCTTCTCCACAACCACCTTCTACTCCTCCTATAGTGCTATGTCCATGGCTCACGCTCATGTATTGCATGAAAGTTGAAAAGGTTTGAGAACATCAAAAGTATGAAACAATTGCTTTGCTTGTCATCGGGTTTGTGCATGACTTGAATATTTTGTGTGATGAAGATGGAGCATAGCCAAACTATATGATTTTGTAGGGATAAGCTTTCTATGGCCATAATTTTGAGAATACATAATTATCTTGTTAGTATACTTGAAGTATTATTGTTTCTATGTGAATATTAAACTTTTGTTTTAAATCATACGGATCTGAACATTCATGCCACAATAGAGAAAAATACATAGATAAATATGTTAGATAGCATTCTACATCAAAAATTATGTTTTTATCATTTACCGGACGAGCAGGAATTAAGCTTGGGGATGCTTGATACGCCTCCAACGTATCTATACTTTTTGATTGTTCTATGCTATTATATTATCTGTTTTGGATGTTTTATATGCATTCTTATGCTATTTAATATTACTTTTGGGACTAACCTATTAACCTAGAGCCCAGTGCCAGTTCCTGTTTTTTCCTTGTTTTAGAGTTCCGCGGAAAAGGAATATCAAACGGAGTCCAAACGGAATGAAACTTTCTCGATTATTTTTCTTGGACCAGAAGACATCCAGAGGACTTGGAGTACACGTGAAGGAAGCCATGAGGCGGTGATACGTCTCCGTCATATCTACTTTTCCAAACACTTTTGCCCTTGTTTTGTACTCTAACTTGCATGATTTGAATGGAACTAACCCGGACTGACGTTGTTTTCAGCAGAATTGCCATCGTGTTATTTATGTGCAGAAACAAAAGTTCTCGGAATGACCTAAAACTCCACTGAGATTATTTTTGGAAATAATAAAAAATACTGGCAAAGAATCAAGTCCAAGGGGGCCACACCCTAGCCACGAGGGTGGGGGCGCGCCTGCTCCCCTGGGCACGCTCCCCTGCCTCGTGGGCCCCCTGGAGCTCCACCGACCTCAACCTTGACTCCATATATTCGTGTTCGGGGAGAAAAAATAGAGAAGAAGGATTCATCGCATTTTATGATACGGAGCCACCGCCAAGCCCTAAACTCTCACGGGAGGGCTGATCTGGAGTCCGTTCGGGGCTCCGGAGAGGGGAATCCGTCGTCATCATCATTATCAACCATCCTCGATCACCAATTTCTGATGCTCACTGCCGTGCATGAGTAATTCCATCGTAGGCTTGCTGGACGGTGATGGGTTGGATGAAATTTATCATGTAATCGAGTTAGTTTTGTTAGGGTTTGATCCCTAGTATCCACTATGTTCTGAGATTGATGTTGCTATGACTTTGCTATGCTTAATGCTTGTCACTAGGGCCCGAGTGCCATGATTTCAGATCTGAACCTATTATGTTTTCATCAATATATGAGAGTTCTTGATCCTATCTTGCAAGTCTATAGTCACCTACTATGTGTTATGATCCGGCAACCCCGAAGTGACAATAATCGGGACCACTCCCGGTGATGACCGTAGTTTGAGGAGTTCATGTATTCACTATGTGTTAATGCTTTGATCCGGTACTCTATTAAAAGGAGGCCTTAATATCCCTTAGTTTCCACTAGGACCCCGTTGCCACGGGAGGGTAGGACAAAAGATGTCATGCAAGTTCTTTTCCATAAGCACGTATGACTATATTCGGAATACATGCCTACATTACATTGATGAATTGGAGCTAGTTCTGTGTCACCCTAGGTTATGATTGTTAAATGATGAACCGCATCCGGCATAATTCTCCATCACTGATCCATTGCCTACGAGCTTTCCATATATTGTTCTTCGCTTATTTACTTTTACGTTGCTATTCTTATCATCACTACAAAATACCAAAAATATTACCTTTGCTACTGTTACCTTTTGCTACCATTACTACTACTATCATATTACTTTGCTACTAAACACTTTGCTGCAGATATTAAGTTTCCAGGTGTGGTTGAATTGACAACTCAGCTGCTAATACTTGAGAATATTCTTTGGCTCCCCTTGTGTCGAATCAATAAATTTGGGTTGAATACTCTATCCTCGAAAACTGTTGCGATCCCCTATACTTGTGGGTTATCAAGACTATTTTCTGGCGCCGTTGCCGGGGATCATAGCTCTATTTTTTGAGTCACTTGGGATTTATATCTGCGTATCATTATGAAGAACTTGAGAGATCCAAAAACCAAGATTTATCCCTCAACTATGAGGGGAGGTAAGGAACTGCCATCTAGCTCTGCACTTGATTCACCTTCTATTTTGAGTAAGCTTGCGACACCTAACCTGCTTCTGCCATTCATTCTGATATGTCGCATGTTATTGATGATGCCACTTCTGCTATGCATGATACTTATGATGAAACTACTTCTATGCTTGATACTACTTTGCCATTTGGTGAATTTCTTGATGAACAACTTGCTAGGGCTAGAGAGAATGAAATTATTGAAACTGATAATATTGATGAAAGTAATGATGAAGGCTCTCCTAATAAATATCAATTTCCTGTTGTGCCTGAGGGCTATGTTATGGATGAAGAAACTAAAAGAGACTTTCTTGCTTGCAATGATAGAAGTGATCTTAAGAAATTATTAGCTAAGCTTAAACAAAAAACTCTGAATGCTAGAATGAAATATGATCCTGCTTATGCTACTTCACCTATCTTTGTTACTGATAAGGATTATTAATTCTCTATTGATCCTCATATAATTACTTTAGTTGAATCTGATCCTTTCTATGGTTATGAATCTGAAACTGTTGTGGCACATCTTACTAAATTAAATGATATAGCCACCCTATTCACTAATGATGAGAGAACTCGCTACTTTTATATCCTTAAAATATTTCTGTTCTCATTAAAGGGTGATGCTAAGATATGGTTTAATTCTCTTGATCCTGGTTGTGTGCGTAGTCCCCAGGATATGATTTATTACTTCTCTGCTAAATATTTCCCTGCTCATAAGAAACAAGCTGCCTTAAGGGATATATATAATTTTGTGCAAATTGAAGAAGAGAGTCTCCCACAAGCTTGGGGGAGGCTTCTCCAATTACTTAATGCTTTGCCTGATCACCCTCTTAAGAAAAATGAAATACTTGATATCTTTTATAATGGACTTACTGATGCTTCTAGAGATTACCTGGATAGTTGTGCTGGTTCTGTTTTCAGGGAAAGAACACCGAATGAAGCTGAAATTCTATTGAATAATATGTTGACAAATGAAAATAATTGGACACTTCCTGAGCCAACTCCTGAGCCTATTCCTAAACCAACTCCAAAGAAAAGAGGTGTTCTATTTCTCAGTCCTGAAGATATGCAAGAGGCAAAGAAATCCATGAAAGAAAAGGGTATTAAAGCTGAAGATGTTAAGAATTTACCTCCTATTGAAGAACTACATGGTCTTAACTTACCGCCTGTTGAAGAAATATATGGTTTTAATCCTTCACCTATTGAAGAAACACATGGTCTTGATAACCCGACACAGGTAGTAAAGGTAAATTCTCTCTATAGATATGATAAAGCTGAAATCCCTCCTACTAAGTTTGCTAGCCAATGTTGGGATGAGTTTGATAACTTTATGGTTAAGCAAGAAGACTTCAATGCTTATTTTGGTAGACAATTGAAACAAAATGCTTATATGATTGAACACTTGGGTGATTATATGTCTAGAGTTAAAGGTGAACTTAAACTCATTAGTAAACATGCTTCTATGGTCACCACTCAAGTAGAACAAATACTTAAAGCTCAAAATGATTTCCTCAATGAATTAAATAGTAAGAAAAATGATAATGCTGTTAGAGTTATGACTAGAGGTGGTAAAATGACTCAGGAACCTTTGTATCCTAAAGGCCATCCTAAGAGAATTGAGCAAGATTCTCAGAGACATAATATAGATGCACCTAGTCCTTCTAAAAGGAAGAAAAAGAAAAATGATAGGACTTTGCATACTTCTAGTGAACCTATTGCTGAACCACGTGAGAATCCCAATGATATTTCTATTTCTGATGCTGAAACACAATCTCGTAATGAATGTGAAACTAGTGATAATGTTAATGATAATGTTCATGTTGATGCTCAACCTAGCAATGATAATGATGTAGAGATTGAACCTGTTGTTGATCTTGATAACCCAAAATCAAAGAATCAACGTTATGATAAAAGAGACTTTGTTGCTAGGAAACATGGTAAAGAAAGAGAACCATGGGTTCAGAAACCCATGCCTTTTCCTCCTAAGCCATCCAAGAAAAAGGATGATGAGGATTTTGAGCGCTTTGCTGAAATGATGAGACCTATCTTTTTGCGTATGCGTTTGACTGATATGCTTAAAATGAATCCTTATGCTAAGTACATGAAAGATATTGTTACCAATAAAAGAAAGATACCAGAAGCTGAAATTTCCACCATGCTTGCTAATTATACTTTTAAGGGTGAAATACCTAAGAAACTAGGAGATCCAGGAGTACCAACTATACCATGCTCCATTAAAAGAAACTATGTTAGAACTGCTTTATGTGATCTTGGAGCCAGTGTTAGTGTTATGCCTCTCTCTTTATACCGTAGACTTGATTTGAATAAGTTGACACCTACTGAAATATCTTTGCAAATGGCTGATAAATCAACTGCTATACCTGTCGGTATTTGTGAGGATGTGCCTCGTGTGGTTGCAAACATTACTATTTTAACGGACTTTGTTGTTCTTGATATTCCCGAGGACGATAGTATGTCTATTATTCTTGGAAAACCCTTTTTCAATACTCAAGGGGCTGTTATTGATTGCACCAAAGGCAATGTCACCTCTCATGTTAATGATAATGAGCATGCGCTACACTTTCCGAGGAAACAACCTCAAGTCCACAGTATCAATTCTTTTGGAAAATTTCCATCGATTATTTTTGGAGGTTTTGAATTTCCTCTACCTACTGTCAAGAAGAAATATGATATTCTTATTGTTGGGGATGTCAAAATATCCCCGTTGAGGTAACCTAGTGTTATTCGAAAATTCTCCGGTTCCATGTTATTTGGAATGAGTTTGTTAAAAAGACTTCATCAACCTTTTTAGTGGATTCCTTTTGATGAGCATGAGATGAATGAATTTAGAAAGCACAACCTTCTGTACCCTCTTTTTACTTTCTGTTATTTATATTAAATAAAGCAAAAATAGTAATTTCGGTCTGTTTTCTGAATTATCCATGCAATAAAAAAATACCTCGAAAATAAAAGTTCTCCAAATGCCCTGAAAATTAAATATGATTTTTTCTGGAATATTTGAGAATATTTGGCACTGAGAACACCGCAGGGGGAGCTAGCACCTGGCCACGAGGGTCCACGGCGCGCCCACCCCCCTGGGCGCGCCCCCTACCTCGTGGGCCCATGGTGGCTCCCCTCCACTTATTCCTGCACCCACACACTTCTTCTTCCTCTAAAAAAATCACCATCTAGCTCAAGCACGAGTTCTAGCTCATTTTGCTGTGATTTTTGATCTCCTTGCTCAAAGCACCTCTCACAAAACTGCTTTGGGGGTTGTTCCTTGGTATGTGACTCCTCTAATGGTCCAATTAGTTTTTGTTCTAGTGTTTTATTCATTGCATATTTTTGCTGCTTAGGTGACCCTGTTCTTGAGCTTGCATGTCAAATTTATATGGTTCCAAGTAGTTCTAATGCATGATATAGGCTCTAGGCACTTGTAGGAGTAGTTGCTATCAATTTTGTTGAGCTTGGTTCACTTTTATTTGAAGTTACTAAAAATTTCAGAAATTTTTCAGAAGAAGAAATATGTTTAGGAAAATGTACCAAGGTGGTTCTTCAAGGAAACAAGGACCCAGGCTTGCAATGCGTGATGCTGATGATGAGCCACCAAGGGACGCTCCAGTACGGCCTTGCGAGTGGCCTTCAGATGACTTCATGGATCGAGCAGGAATTAAGGAAGAATTTAACGCATATTTGCACAATGTTGATCTTGTGAGCTTCGAGGCAGAAAAGTGTTGTCAGTACCACTATCTCACTAGTTCCTTTGTGAGGAGGTTGGAATTTTCATCTTCACGCAATTCTCAAACTGTCTTGTTTGATCTTTATGAAAATTCTTACACTATGGACTTAGAGGACTTTACCACTGCTTGCAAACTTCCACAATGGGGTAGTGCTAGTGAACCTCGCAAATCTGAATTTAGAGATTTTCTTGCTAGTATAACTGTGGGGGAATCTAGAGATATAGCACAAGCTACCATAGGGAGCATTCATTTTCCTGCTATACATTATTTTGCTCTCTTCATAGGTAGTGCATCAATGGTAAAGATGAAGCATGTCATATGTGTGTCCCTGACCTCAGTATTCTTAGGAGTGTTGTGTTAGGAGATAAATCTTATAATTTGGGAGCCATTGTTGCACGTAGGTTGCATCATAATAGATTTAATGGAGATTTCTTCGGTGGAATTTATGCAACCCGTATAGCTAATTTTCTTGGTATAACCATGCATGAGGATGATATTGAGTTGCCTCCTGCTTATTTGGATTATGAGGCTATGGTTCATCATCATTTTGTTGAGAGGAACGATCAGTTCCTCCAGTACCAACTAATCTTTGACAGACAAACGCACCTATCACGCCGCTCTCCCTGCTTCTACTTTCTTTGACTTTCAGGCAAAAGGGAGATATTTTATAACCAGAGAGGAGGCAGAAGAGTATAAGAGGAGGGTTGAGATAGCTTGCCTCCAAGCTGTAGCCCACGATGCAATGACTGATGCATCTCAGTACGACCCCAACTACAATTTTGGATATCCGCCATGCCATCCGTGGCCATAGACCAACTTAGGCCAAAAGCCTAAGCTTGGGGGAGTACGTATTTCCCACCGGCATTACATTCGTGTTCACACACTCATTGCTAGATGTCGGTGCTCATACTTTTTCATTGTAATATCCATGCTAGTTTATTTCTTTTTTATGCTTTCTTCTTGTGTGTTTGATAAACCTTAAGAAACACCAAAAAAATAGTTGTAGCTTTTAGCTAGTTTTAATTTCTATGCTTGTAGTAGTAATGAAAAAGAAAACCAAAAAGATTTCTTGTTCTTCTTTTGCTTGTTGGGAGCTTTCCCATGTAAATAGTTTTATTTCTTTTCTTTTCTTTGGGGGTCGATAGGAGAAGACCATAATTAAACTATTAAAGTGGCTCTTATATGCATTATTATTGATCTGACAAAAGAGTCCATATTGCCTTGTCTTCTCCTGTTTATTGAATGCTTGCAGATTCCAGTTTAGTCCAATGCACGTGCACTATTATTATTATTCACATCATTCGGTCGTGCAAGTGAAAGGCAATTATGACGATATATGATGGACTGATTGAGATGGGAGAAATTGGTATGAACTCGACCTCTCTTGTTTTTGTAAATATGATTAGTTCATCGTTCCTGATTCAGCCTATTATGAATAAACATGTTTGCAATGACAATTAGAGATTATAGTTGCCTATGCCATGCTTAATTAGCTAGGACCTTATAATGGTTTACCTTGCGTGCCAACATGCTATTAAAATGGTTGTGATGTGGTATGATAGGGTGGTATCCTCTTTTGAACTATTCGAGTGGCTTGACTTGGCACATGTTCACGCATATAGTTGAAACAAAATCAACATAGCCTCTACGATATTTATGTTCATGGTGCATTATATCCTACTCATGCTTGCATTCGGTGTTGATTAATTTTAATGCATGTTCATGACTGTTGTCGCTCTCTAGCTGGTCGCATCCCAGTCTTTTTCTAGCCTTCACCTATACTAAGCGGGAATACTGCTTGTGCATCCAATCCCATAAACCCCAAAGTTGTTCCATATCAGTCCACCATACCTACCTATATACGGTATCTACCTGCCGTTCCAAGTAAATTTGTATGTGCCAAACTCTAAACCTTCAAATATACATTCTGTTTTGTATGCTCGAATAGCTCATGTATCAACTAGGGTTGTCTATATCTTCCATGTTAGGCGGGTTATTCTCAAGAGGAGTGGACTCCGCTCCTCACTCACGAGAAAATGGCTGGTCACCGGGATGCCCAGTCCCATGCTTTATGCAACTCAAATCAAAATAATTGCAAACAAAACTCCCCCTGGGACTGTTGTTAGTTGGAGGCACTCGTTGTTTCGAGCAAGCCATGGATTGATGCTTGTTGGTGGAGGGGGAGTATAAACTTTACCATTTTGTTTGGGAACCGCCTA
Source organism: Triticum dicoccoides (assembly GCF_002162155.2). Taxonomy (NCBI): domain Eukaryota; kingdom Viridiplantae; phylum Streptophyta; class Magnoliopsida; order Poales; family Poaceae; genus Triticum; species Triticum dicoccoides. The sequence continues at coordinate 395,860,946 of NC_041388.1, read as the reverse complement.
TAATGTGTGTAGCATGGAAGATATCGCCATCTCTTGGTTGTTATGTTGACAATGAAAGTATACCGCTCAAAATATTATTCTCCTCTATTTCAAAATCGAGCTCTGGCACCTCTACAAATCCTTGCTTCCCTCCGCGAAGGACCTATCTATTTACTTTTATGTTGAGTCATCATCATCTTATTAAAAAGTACCAGTTGGAGAGCACCGCTGTCATTTGCATTCATTACTGTTAGTTTACATTGAGTATGACTTGACTGGATCTCTTTTACCATGAATTACAATGTCTAGTCAGTCCTTGATCTTTAAAGGTGCTCTGCATTTATGTTTTGCAGTCTAAGGAAGGGTTAGCGAGATACCATCTTGTTATATCATATTATAATTGTTTTGAGAAAGTGTTGTCATCCGAGATTTATTATTATTGCTCGCTAGTTGATTATGCCATTGATATGAGTAAACATGAGACCTAAGAGTTATTGTGAATATGGTTAGTTTATAATCTTTGCTGAAAACTTGAATGGTGGCTTTACATATTTACAACAACAAGAGCAAACAAAGTTTGTAAAAGTTTTTCTTTATCACTTTCAGTTTGTCAACTGAATTGCTTGAGGACAAGCAAAGGTTTAAGCTTGGGGGATTTGATACGTCTCCATCGTATCTACTTTTCCAAACACTTTTGCCCTTGTTTTGGACTCTAACTTGCATGATTTCAATGGAACTAACCCGGACTGACGCTGTTTTCAGCAGAATTGCCATGGTGTTATTTATGTGCAGAAACAAAAGTTCTCAGAATGACCTGAAACTCCACGGAGATTATTTTCGGAAATAATCAAAAATACTGGCAAAGAATCAAGGCCAAGAGGCCCACACCCTAGCCACGAGGGTGGGGGCGGGCCTGCCCCCTGGGCGTGCCCCCCTGCCTCATGGGCCCCCTGGAGCTCCACCGACCTCAACCTTGACTCCATATATTCGTGTTCGGGGAGAAAAAATAGAGAAGAAGGATTCATCGCGTTTTACGATACGGAGCCGCTGCCAAGCCCTAAACTCTCTCGGGAGGGCTGATCTGGAGTCCGTTCAGGGCTCCGGAGAGGGGAATCCGTCGCCATCGTCATCATCAACCATCCTCTATCACCAATTTCATGATGCTCACCATCGTGCGTGAGTAATTCCATTGTAGGCTTGCTGGACGGAGATGGGTTGGATGAGATTTATCATGTAATCGAGTTAGTTTTGTTAGGGTTCGATCCCTAGTATCCACTATGTTCTGAGATTGATGTTGCTGTGACTTTTATATGCTTAATGCTTGTCACTAGGGCCGGAGTGCCATGATTTCAGATCTGAACCTATTATGTTTTCATCAATATATGAGAGTTCTTGATCCTATCTTGCAAGTCTATAGTCACCTACTATGTGTTATGATCCGGCAACCCCGAAGTGACAATAATCGGGACCACTCCCGGTGATGACCGTAGTTTGAGGAGTTCATGTATTCACTATGTGTTAATGATTTGGTCTGGTACTCTATTAAAAGGAGGCCTTAATATCGCTTAGTTTCCACTAGGACCCCGCTGCCACGGGAGGGTAGGACAAAACATGTCATGCAAGTTCTTTTCCATAAGCACGTATGACTATATTCGGAATACATGCCTACATTACATTGATGAATTGGAGCTAGTTCTGTGTCACCCTAGGTTATGACTGTTACATGATGAACCGCATCCGGCATAATTCTCCATCACTGATCCATTGCCTACGAGCTTTCCATATATTGTTCTTCGCTTATTTACTTTTCTGTTGCTATTGTTATCATCACTACAAAATACCAAAAATATTACCTTTGCTACCGTTACCTTTTGCTACCGTTACTACTACTATCATATTACTTTGCTACTAAACGCTTTGCTGCAGATATTAGTTTCCAAGTGTGGTTGAATTGACAACTCAGCTGCTAATACTTGAGAATATTCTTTGGCTCCCCATGTGTCGAATCAATAAATTTGGGTTGAATACTCTACCCTCGAAAACTGTTGTGATCCCCTATACTTGTGGGTTATCAGGCGGCCACAAGGACGGAGGGCACGCCCAAGGGGGTAGGGTGTGCCCCCACCCTTGTGGGCCCCTCGTGACTCCACGGACCTATTTCTTCCGCTTATATATTCTCAAATATTCCCAAACCAATTATGAGAGCCAAAAAAACACTTTCCCACTGCCGCAACCTTCTGTACCCGTGAGATCCCATCTAGGGGCCTTTTACAGCGTCCTGCCGGAGGGGTATTTGATCACAGAGGGCTTGTACATCAAAACCATTGCCCTTATGGTGAAGCGTAAATAGTTTACCACAGACCTACGGGTCCATAGCTAGTAGCTAGATGGCTTCTTCTCTCTCTTTGATTCTCAATACCATGTTCTCCTCGATGTTCTTGGAGATCTATCTGATGTAATAATCATTTTGTGGTGTGTTTGCCGAGATCCGATGAATTGTGGATTTATGATCAGCTTATCTATGAATATTATTTGAATCTCCTCTGAATTCTTATAGGCATGATTTGATATCTTTGCAAGTCTCTTCGAACTATCGATTTGCTTTGGACAACTAGATTGGTTTTTCTTGCAATGGGAGAAGTGCTCAGCTTTGGGTTCAATCTTGAAGTGTCCTTTTCCAAGTGAAAGTAGGGGCAGCAAGGCATGTATTGTATTGTTGCCATCAAGGATAAAAAGATGGGTTTATCATCATATTGCTTGAGTTAATTCATCTACATCATGCATCTTGCTTAGTGTGTTACTCCGTTCTTTATGAACTTAATACTCTAGATGCATGTTGGAAAGTGATCGATGTGTGGAGTAATAGTTGTAGATGCAAAATTGTTTCGGTCTACTTGACACGGACATGATGCCTATATTTATGATCATTGCCTTAGATATCGTCATAACTTCTCATTTTTCTATCAATTGCTCGACAGTAATTTGTTCACCCACCGCAATATTTTCTATCTTGTGGGGAGCCTCTATTGAAAATTATGGCCCTCGGGTCTACTTTTCATCTTATAAAGTTTCTGATCTACAATTTTAGTTTCCTATTTACTTCCTTTGCAATCTTTTACTTTCCGTTCCATAAACCAAAAATACCAGATATATTACTTTACAGTCTATCCATCTCTACCAGATCTCACTTTGCAAATAACCGTGAAGGGATTGACAACCCCTTTATCGCGTAGGGTGCAAGTTGGTGTTTGTTTGTGCAGGCATTCGGTGACTTGTGCATTGTCTCCCATAGGATTGATACCTTGGTTCTCAAATATGAGGGAAATACTTACTCTACTTTGCTGCATCACACTTTCCTCTTCAAGGTAAAAACCAACTGAAGCTCAAGAAGTAGCACATTCCAGTAGGAGACAACGCACAAATCATTGAATACTTGCACAAACAATCAAACAACTTTCACCCAACGTGATAAAGGGGTTGTCAATCCCTTCATGGTTACTCGCAAATGTGAGATCTCATAGAGCTAGAGAAACTTAAAGTAAATATTTTTGGTATTTTTAATTTATAGATCGGAAAGTAAAAGATTGCAAAATAGTAGATCGGAAACTTATATGATGGAAAATAAACCCGGGGGTGCATAGGTTTCACTAGAGGCTTCTCTCAAGATAGCAAATAATATTGTGGGTGAAAAAATTACTGCCGAGCAATTGATAGAAAAGCGCAAATTTATGACAATATCTCAGGCAATGATCATGAATACAGGTATCACGCCCATGTCAAGTAGACCGAAACGATTCTGCCTCTACTACTATAACTCCACACATCGACCGCTATCCAGCATGCATCTAGAGTATTAAGTTCATAAAGAACGGAGTAACGCAATAAGTAAGATGACATGATGTAGAGGAGTTAACTCAAGCAATATGATGAAAACCCCATCTTTTTATCCTCGATGGCAACAATACAATACGTGCCTTGCTGCCCCTACTATCACTGGGAAAGGATACCGCAAGACTGAACCCAAAGCTAAGCACTTCTCCCATTACAACAAAAACCAATCTAGTTGGCCAAACCAAACCGATAGTTCGAAGATAATTACAAAGATATCAAATCATGCATAAAATAATTCAGAGGAGATTCAAATAATATTCATAGATAAGCTGGTCATAAATCCACAATTCATCGGATCTCGGCAAATACACCGCAAAAAAGTATTACATCAAATAGATCTCCAGGAACATCGAGGAGAACATGGTATTGAGAATCAAAGAGAGAGAAGAAGCCATATAGCTACTAGCTATGGACCCGTAGGTCTATGGTAAACTACTCACTCTTCATCGGAAGGGCAATAGAGTTGATGTACAAGCCCTCTGTGATCGAATCCCGCTCTGGCAGGGCGCCGGAAAAGGTCCCTAGATGGGATCTCATGGGTACAGAAGGCCGTGACGGTGGAAAAGTGTTTTCGTGGATGCCTCTGGTGGTTTGGGGATATTTGGGAATACATAGGCAAAAGAATTAGGTTAGGAGGTGCACGGGGAGGCCACAAGGGTGGGGCACGCCCTACCCCTGTGGGCGCTCCCTCTGTCCTTGTGGCCACCTCGTGGCTCCGCCAAATTCATCTCCAAGTTTCCTGGTTGTCTTCTGGTCCAAGAAAAATCATCGCGAAGGTTTAATTCCATTTGGACTCCGTTTGGTATTCCTTTTCTGCGAAACTCAAAAACAGTAAAAAAATATAGGAACTGCCACTGGGCTCTAGGTTAATAGGTTAGTCCCAAAAATAATATAAAATAGCATATTAATGCATATAAAACATCTAAAACAGATAATATAATAGCATGGAACAATCAAAAATTATAGATACGTTCGAGACGTATCAAGCATCCCAAGATTAATTCCTGCTCGTCCTCGAGTAGGTAAATGATAAAAACAGAAGTTTTGATGTGGAATGCTACCTAAAATATTTATTCATGTAATACTTCTTTATTGTGGCATGAATGTTCATATCCATAAGATTCAAAACAAAAAGTTTAATATTGACATAAAAACAATAATAGTACTTCAAACATACTCATAAGGCAATTATGTCTTCTCAAAATATCATGGCCAAAGAAAGCTTATCCCTACAAAATCATATAGTCTCGCTATGCTCCATCTTTATCACACAAAATATTCAAATCATGCACAACCCCGATGACAAGCCAAGCAATTGTTTCATACTTTTGATGTTATCAAACTTTTTAACTTTCACGCAATACATGAGCGTGAGCCATGGACATAGCACTATAGGTTGAATAGAATATGGTGGTTCTGGAGAAGACAAAAAGAGGGACATACTCTCACACCAACTAGGTGTATCAACCGGCTATGGAGATGCCCATCAATAGATATCAATGTGAGTGAGTAGGGATTGCCATGCAACAGATGCACTAGAGCTATAAATTTATGAAAGCTCAAAAACAAAACTAAGTGGGTGTGCATCCAACTTGCTTGCTCATGAATACCTAGGGCAATTTGAGGAAGCCCATCGTTGGAATATACAAGCCAAGTTCTATAATGAAAAACTCCCACTTGTATACGAAAGTGACAACATAGGAGCCTCTCTATCATGAAGATCATGGTGCTACTTTGAAGCACAAGTGTGGAAAAAGGATAGTGACATTGCCCCTTCTCTCTTTTATCTCATTTTATTTGGGCCTTCTCTTTTTTTGGCCTTTTCTCTCTCTTTTTTTATTTCCTCACATGGGACAATGCTCTAATAATGAAGATCATCACACTTTTATTTACTTACAACTAAAAAATTACAACTCTATACTAGAACAAAATATGACTCTATATGAATGCCTCCGGTGGTGCACCGGGATGTGCAATGACTCAAGAGCAACATGTATACAAATGATGAAAGGTGGCTTTGCCACAAATACGATGTCAACTACAAGATCATGCAAAGCAATATGACAATAATGAAGTGTGTCATAATAAATGGAACGGTGGAAAGTTGCATGGCAATATATCTCGGAATAGCTATGGAAATGTCATAATAGGTAGGTATGGTGTCTATTTTGAGGAAGGTATATGGTGAGTTTATGGTACCGACGAAAGTTGCGCGGTACAAGAGAGGCTAGCAATGGCGGAAAGGTGAGAGTGCGTATAATCCATGGACCCAACATTAGTCATAAAGAACTCACATACTCATTGCAAAAATCTATTTGTCATAAAAACAAAGTACTAAGCGCATGCTCCTGGGGGGTAGATTGGTAGGAAAATACCATCGCTCGTCCCCGACCGCCACTCATAAGGAAGACAATCAAAAAATATCTCATGCACCAACTTCGTTACATAACGGTTTACCATACGTTCATGCTACAGGACTCACAAACTTTAACACAAGTATTTCTTAGATTCAAAATTACTCACTAGCATGAATCTAATATCACCATCTTTATATCTCAAAACAATCATAAGGAACCAAATTTCTCATAGTACTCAATGTAGTTTATATGAAAGTTTTTATTATATCTTTCTTGGATGCCTATCATATTAGGACTAAATTTATAACCAAAGAAAATTACCATGCTGTTTAAAGACTCTCAAAATAATATAAGTGAAGCATGATAGTTCATTAATTTCTATAAAATAAAACCACCGTCGTGCTCTAAAAAGATATAAGTGAAGCACTAGAGCAAAATTGCCTAGCTCAGAAGATGTAATTGAAGCACATAGAGTATTCTAATAAATCATGATTCATGCGTGTCCCTCTCAAAAGGTGTGTACATCAAGGATGATTGTGGCAAGCTAAAAAGCAAAGACTCAAATCATACAAGACGCTCCAAGCAAAACACATATCATGTGGTGAATAAAAATGTAGCCTCAAGTAAAGTTACCGATAGACAAAGATGAAAGAGGGGATGCCTTCCGGGGCATCCCCAAGCTTAAGATCTTGATTGTCCTTGAATATTACCTTGGGGTGCCTTGGGCATCCCCAAGCTTAGGCTCTTGCCACTCCTTATTCCATAGACCATCAAATCCTTACCCAAAACTTGAAAACTTCACAACATAAAACTCAACAGAAAATCTCATAAGCTCCGTTAGTATAATAAAATAAATTACTACTTTTGTAACTGTTGTGAACT
>NC_041388.1:395831538-395853498 GCF_002162155.2 Triticum dicoccoides | reverse complement strand
TCAAATAAGCAAACAACACATAGAAAACAGAATCTGTCAAAAACAGAACAGTCTGTAGCAATCTGTAACTATCGAATTTCTGTGACTCCAAAAATTCGGAAAAATTAGGTCAACCTAAACAATTTGTTTATCAATCTACTAAAAGAAGAATCAATATTTTATCACGCTTATGTTAAAAATGAGAATTGATTTCCTAAGCGCAAAATTTCTGTTTTTCAGCAAGATCAAATCAACTATCACCGTAAGCCATCCCAAAGGTCTTACTTGGCACTAACACTAACTAAGACACAAAAACCACATCCAACTAGGGGCTAGATGATTTATTTAATGCAAAACATAACCTAAAAAGGAAAAACAAAAATAAGATTGGGTTGCCTCCCAACAAGCGTTATTGTTTAACGCCCTTAGCTAGGCATAAAACAGGAATAGATCTAGGTGTAATCATAATAATGATAAGGCAAATCTTGAAAACTCATCTCATACTCCCTTCGTTCAGCAGCAAGATTTCTTTGTGGTAAGCAAATGTAATCAAAATGGCTAAATTTAGTGGGATAAGAATCCCCAAGATCAAGTCTGGGAGGAATTGGTTCCTCCTTCGGCCCCTCGTATTGTATGACCAACTTATCACTATAAGCATTCTTTTGGCAAAAATTCATGAGCTTGTGTACAAGAGAGAATCCCAATCCATTGTTTTGTATAGCAAAATTATTATTAAGGTCAGAAATCTTATCAACTAAAACATCGGTAGGGACCCTCTTTCTTAAATTTTCATCATAAGCAACATGATTTGAAGATCATAAACGGATTATGTCCTCTTGATTAAAGAGAATTCCCTCTATGGGAGGACGAGCACCATCTACTTTATAATGCGCGAAAATCTCGCTAGCTTCTTTCATAATAAACCTAAACTCATGTGCTAGTAATATAGTGGCGGTGCGCTTAAGCGAAGAATGCTCAGTATTAGAAAACTCTAGCGCATATGAACAAATTGTCTTTCAAGTTCAACCACGAGCAAAGATATAGCATCCGCAAGACTACTAGTTTTATGGAGAATAGATCCACCCAAAGTGGGAAGCGCACCGGCACACGTAAAGAAATCTTGAATAATAGCTTTTCCAATAATATTGTTGTTACCTATGCGAAGTTTTTAGTGGGTAAAATAGTAGATTCTTCACGAGGATTAGTATTAGCAAAAGCATCCGAGTTTCTTGCATCGGTACTACTATGTGTTTCAGTGATAACCTCCCCAATTTCATACATGGTGGCAACAAATTGTTCTAGCAAACGATCAAACCAAGAGGTAAACAAAGAAGACGAACGGAAGAGGGGCGAAGAAAAGGCAAATCTTTTTGAAAATCATTTTAGAAGTGGGGGTGAGGAAAATAAGAGGCGAATGGCGAATATTGTAATGCAAGAGATGAGAGTTTATGATGGGTACTTGTTATGTCTTCACTTGGCATAGATCTCCCCGGCAACTGCACCAGAAATTCTTCCTGCTACTTCTTGAGCTTGCATTGGTTTTTCCCTTCAAGAGGAAAGGGTGATGCAGTAAAGTAGAGATAAGTATTTCCCTCAGTTTGAGAACCAAGCTATCAATCTGATACGTCTCCAACGTATCTATAGTTTTTTATTGTTCCATGCTATTATATTATCTGTTTTGGATGTTTTATATGCATTACTATGCTATTTTATATTATTTTTGGGAATAACCTATTAACCTAGAGCACAATGCCAGTTCCTGTTTTTTCCTTGTTTTAGAGTTCCACAGAAAAGGAATATCAAACGGAGTCCAAACGGAATGAAACTTTCGCGATGATTTTTCTTGGACCAGAAGACATCCAGAGGAGTTGGAGTACATGTCAGGCAAGCCACGAGGTGGCCACAAGGACGGAGGGCGCGCCCACGGGGTAGGGTGCACCCACCACCCTTGTGGGCCCCCTCGTGACTCCACCGACCTATTTCTTCTGCCTGTATATTCTCAAATATTCCCAAACCAATCAGGAGAGCCACGAAAACACTTCTCCACCGCCGCAACCTTCTGTACCCATAAGATCCCATCTAGGGGCCTTTTCTGACGTCCTGGCGTAGGGGGATTCAATCACGAAGGGCTTGTACATCAACACCATTGCCCTTCCGATGAAGCGTGAGAAGTTTACCACAGAGCTACGGGTCCATAACTAGTAGCTAGATGGCTTCTTCTCTCTCTCTCTTTGATTCTCAATACCATGTTCTCCTCGATGTTCTTGGAGATCTATCCGATGTAATACTCTTTTTGCGGCATGTTTGCTGAGATCCGATGAATTGCGGATTTATGATCAGCTTATCTATGAATATTATTTGAATCTCCTATGAATTCTTATATGCATGATTTGATATCTTTTCAAGTATCTTCGAACTATCAATTTGGTTTAGCCAACTAGATTGGTTTTGCTTGCAATGGGAAAAGTGCTTAGCTTTGGTTTCAATCTTGCGGTGCTTGATCCCAGTGACAGAAGGGGAACCGACACGTACTGTATTGTTGCCATCGAGGATAACAAGATGGGGTTTTCATCATATTGCTTGAGTTTATCCCGCTCCATTATGTCATCTTACTTAATGTGTTACTCTGTTATTCATGAACTTAATACTCTAGATGCAGGCAGGAGTCGGTCAATGTGTGGAGTAATAGTAGTAGATGCAGGCAGCAGTCGCTCTACTTGATATGGACGTGATGCCTATATTCATGATCATTGCCTTAGATATTTTCATAACTTTGCGCTTTTCTATCAATTGCTCAGCAGTAATTTGTTCACCCACCATAATATTTTCTATCTTGAGAGAAGCCTCTTGTGAAACCTATGGCCCCGGGGTCTACTTTCCATTATATAAAGTTTCCGATCTACAATTTTAGTTTCCTATTTAATTCTTTTGCAATCTTTTACTTTCCGTTCCAAAAACCAAAAATACCATAAATATTACTTTACCGTCGATGCATCTCTATCAGATCTCACTTTGCAAATAATCGTGAAGGGATTGATAACCCCTTTATTGCGTTAGGTGCAAGTTAGTGTTTGTTTGTGCAGGTATTCATTGACTTGTGTGTTGTCTGCTACAAGATTTTTTTTGCCTACAAGATTGATACCTTGGTTCTCAAAACTGAGGGAAATACTTACTCTACTTTGTTGCATCACCCTTTCCTCTTCAAGGGAAAAACCAATGCAAGCTCAAGAAGTAGCACATTCCAGTAGGAGAAAACGCACAAATCACTGAATACCTGCACAAACAATCAAACAAATTGCATCCAACTTGATAAAGGGGTTGTCAAACCCTTCACAGTTACTTGCAAATGTGAGATCTTATAGAGATGGATAAACAATGAAGTAAATATTTTTGGTATTTTTAGTTTATAGATTAGAAAGTAAAAGATTGCAAAATAGTAGATCGGAAACTTATATGATGGAAAATAGACCCAGGGGCCATAGGTTTCACTAGAGGCTTCTCTCAAGATAGCAAATAATACGGTGGGTGAACAAATTACTGCAGAGCAGTTGATAGAAAAGTGAAAAGTTATGACAATATCTAAGGCAATGATCATGAATATAGGCATCATGTCCGTGTCAAGTAGACCGAAACGATTCTGCATCTACTACTATTACTCCACACATCAACCTCTATCCAGCATGCATCTAGAGTATTAGGTTCATAAAGAACGGAGTAATGCATTAAGTAAGATGACATGATGTAGAGGAATTAACTCAAGCAATATGATGAAAACCCCATCTTTTTGTCCTCGATCGCAACAATACAATACGCCTTGCTGCCCCTACTGTCACTAGGAAAGGACACCGCAAGATTGAACCCAAAGCTAAGCACTTCTCCCATTGCAAGAAAAACCAATCTAGTTGGCCAAACCAAACCAATAGTTCAAAGAGAATTACAAAGATATCAAATGATGCATAAAAGAATTCAGAGGAGATTCAAATAATATTCATTGATAAGCTGATCATAAATCCACAATTCATCAGATCTCGGCGAACACACTGCAAAAAGTATTATCTCGAATACATCTCCAAGAACATCAAGGAGAACATGGTATTGAAAATCAAAGAGAGAGAGAGAGAGAGAGAGAGAGAGAGAGAGAGAGAGAGAATAAGCCATCTAGATGCTAGCTATGGACCCATAGGCCTGTGGTAAACTACTCACGCTTCATCAGAAGGGCAATAGAGTTGATGTAGAAGCCCTCCATGATCGAATCCCCCTCTGTCAGGGCATCGGAAAAGGTCCCTGGATGGGATCTCACATTACATAAGGTTGCGGTGGTGGAAAAGTGTTTTCGTGGATGCCTCTGGTGGTTTGGGGATATTTGGGAATATATAGGCGAAAGAATTAGGTCAGGATGTGCTTGGGGGGCCCACAAGGGTGGGGGCGCGCCCTCCATCCTTGTGGCCGCCTTGTGGCTCCGCCAACTTCATCTCCAAGTCTCCTGGTTGTCTTCTGGTCCAAGAAAAATCATCGTGAAGATTTTATTCCGTTTGGACTCCGTTTGGTATTCCTTTTTTGTGAAACTCCAAAACAGGGAAAAACAGGAACTGGCACTGGGCTCTAGGTTAATAGGTTAGTCCCAAAAATAATATAAAATAGCATATTAATGCATATAAAACATCCAATACAGATAATATAATAGAATGGAACAATCAAAAATTATATATATACGTTGGAGACGTATCAAACTCCACTATCATATGGTCCTAGAAGATGCTGACGTGCTGCTTACATGTGTGATCAGGCATTATTTCTTTGGTGATGATGTGTTGTCTCACCAGGCAACGGTTCTGACATGTGGGGCCATTGTTGTGTTAACATAGATGCTGGTAGGCGGGTGCATACATGGGTGGCTTCTTACAGTGGGACCATATGTTTGTGATGCCATTAATGTCGGTCACAGTATTTAGGCGCGGTCAATTTGTATTATATTCCAATTGGCGGTCACATTTGATACAATATTATTTTCTTTAAATAAATTTAATATGAATTCATGCAAAATTGGAATTTCAATCCAAAAATTCAGCAGGCACTGCTTTTAGTAAATCGCAATCTTCACAATTGTCAAACAGACTGTATAAGACATTACAATAGCCAACCATGGGCCACAACTGCAGAATGAGAATTAGACACATATGACTTAGTTGCATTACTCACATCTCATAAGATGGTGTCGACGCAGTTCGGACGATGAACTTTAGCAATCCATCAATATCATCAAGCCTTTGTTCGAGAACCAAGGTTTTCACTTCCTTCACTTTCTTGACAAGGTCAGGTTCTTATTGTTTGCTCTACAAGGGCAGTGTTCATTGATACAAGACGGTTATGCAGATATAATATTCCCAATTTCGGACTTCCAATTCCAGCATGTTGCTCTGTAGGGCCTTCTTGACACCTTATAGAACTTTTTCGGTCTCTACAATAGTAATCTTCATAGATTCTTGGCCATGCTGCATATCTGGCATGAGATGCTTCGCAGCTACATGTTCTAGCTCACGCTCTTCCACGGTCTTGGCAATAGCTTGAAATTATAGTTGTTGCCATGTCAGTGCCTTCCCCATATCATCTACTTCATCATGCTTGTTAATCATGGCATGTTGCACGTCTTTTGGTTGTTCCTACTGCACTGCCAAGGCGTTGATGACAATATTAGATTATTGGTTCTGGGACCAGATGTATTGTCATCATTTGAGAATCCTAAGTTTCCCTATAGATAAAATTTATAGAGGTTACAACATATACAATAATTCCAAATTGTACATGCATCTACCAGAGTATACAGTGGTTGGGTGAAGAAAGACAGTCTTACTAATTAAGCAAGTGTTTACAGAAAAGAGTTGAGCTACTCATCGGCTGAAACCGCTTTCTCTTTGTTGTTCTTGAGCTTGGGGTGCATCTGAAGTTAGATACATGGGTTTTTCGAACTCTTCATGTACCGTATGTATACCCTTAGTCACTACTTCAAGTTGATGACGGCAATTTTCCTGCCATAATATAGTTGAAGACATTAGACTGCAACAATTTACATTATGTATGCATTGTTACAGCAAGTAAACAGATTATAACCATAGTTGCAGGGCTTGCAATAACAATGTCCTCTACATCTGTAGTGGTGGCCAGATCTGCATCTTTGTGTTCACTTTTAGTGTCAATGCCACAGTCTATCACATCTTCTTGATGGTTTAGACAGCGAACGGGACCTCTGATATCTGAGAACACACGAAAATTTGTGAGATGATCTAGAAAGCAAGGTACAAACTTAGAAAACTCTCCATTTTGATACAGGTTATTCTTTTCATGCATTCACTAATGTTCTCCTACTCCATTCGTAACATGTTAGCATGTGCTGCGTAAAGATTATGACTTGCTGAAAGTAGGTTCAATATGAGACAGTGGTAATTTTAAATATTGGTGCATACCGATTAAACATTCACGTACTTACACTAAGATGAAGGAAATGAACTAGTAATAAGAACCCTAGCTATATTGACCAGCATGCTTAACCCGAATACAACTTTCACATGAAAAGTAAGTAGATGCATAGGCCAATTAGGTTTGAGATAATGCAGTTGACATACCATGTGAGTGGACGGTCCCTAGCGGAATGCCGTCGGTCGGGTCTCCATGGTAACCGAGCGATTTGTGGTCGCAAGGCAAGAATGACCGGCCAGGACTGGATCAGATCTATAGACGAAGAGGGAGAGATAGGAGGCGGCGTATTCTTTCTTCAAGGGGGAGGCGACTGGTGTTGAAATAAGAGGCATGATTTGCGGAGGTTTGGGGTTTGTTCTACAAGATGTTCCAAAATGATGAAACATGCACGTCAATGTTCTAAGATCCAGGAAATGAATTAGCAATCGGTATATTGTCAACATGGACTAGTTCAGAACCAAAGCATCTAGAGAGAGCATACGGCTGAGTCAAAGGAAGATGTACTCAAAGAACCATAGCTAGAATGACATGCAATGTTAACCAGAATAAGAACCATGACTTTTTTATTATTCATAAAAACAACACCGCAAATAGAACTCGTCGATTAGGATGATATCTTGGGGTAGTTTTACCAGTAGAGCAGATGGGGCTAAGCCAAACACCATCGGTTCTGAGAGACTCCCTCCCCGAATGATTTGTGGACATAGCTAGCGAGATCCACCGGCAGGAAGGGAGGGTCTGGAGGCACACACACACATAGAGAGAGAGAGGGAGAGGAAGAGGGAGGTATAGGAGGAGGCGGCTGGGAGATTAACAAAATTGATCAAAATTGACAAAATTGAGTGTTAACCAGAAAACAAAATTGACCAAGAATAAAAATGTGTAAAACATGAGACCATGGGATATCAAACCCATGATCATTATGTTGGGGGACGTTGCATGGTAAACAAAACAAAAATTCTATGCATATGCAAGATATATCCACGGAAATGCATAGCTAAGAGAGGGAGAGAACATCTAATACACGTGTATATCGCTAAGCAGAAGTGTTTATCAATGTGGTTGATGTAGTCGTACAACTTCATGATCCGTAGCGATCAAGCACCAAAAGCACGGCACCTCCGCGTTCAGCACATGTTCAGCTCGGTGACGTCCTCGCCTTCTTGATCCAGCAAGAGAGGCGAAGTAGTAGATGAGTTCCGGCAGCATGATGATGTGGTGAAGGTGGTGGTGAAAACTATTCCCACAAGGATTCGCCAAGCACAACGGTTTAGAGCGAAGGACGAACTAGAGGGAGAGGGGATTCATGGTGTGTGCACCCCCTCCCCTCCTCTCATATATATATAGGTGGAGGGGGAGAGGAGGAAGCCCTAGGCGTGCCCCCTTTCCTTCCTTTAGGCATGGAGGAGAAGGCAGGAGGGGGGTCGGTGGTTGCCCTGCCTTAGGCCCCCCTTCCATATTTGGTGCGGGGGGGAAAGGGGGCAGCTGCCTTAGGGCGCCCCTCCTTCCTTCTGGCATGTGGGCAGGGGAGGTGGAGCGCGTCCAGCCCCCTTGTGGGCTGGTGCGCCTCCCTCCTTGGCCCATAAGGCCCACCAAGTAGATATAACCTACCGGTGGCCTCCCGGAACCCCTTCTGGCACTCCGATGGTAATCCAGTGCATTTTGAAACCCAAATACCTTCATCCTATATATCAACCTTTACCTCCGGACTATTCCGGAGCTCCTCGTCATGTATGTGATCTCATCTGGGACTCTGAACAACATTCGGTCACAAACATACATAACTCATATAGTACAATATCGTCAACGAACATTAAGCGTGCGGACCCTATGGGTTCGAGAATGATGTAGACATGACCGAGACACTTCCCCAGTCATAACCAATAGCAAGACCTGGATGCCCATGTTGGTTCCTACATATTCTATGAAGATCTTTATCGGTCGAATCTTTATGACAACATACGCAGTTCCCTTTCTCTATCGGTATGTTACTTGCCCGAGATTTGATCGTCCGTATCTCTATACCTGGTTCAATCTCGTTACCGGCAAGTCTCTTTACTCTTTCTGTAATACATCATCTCATAACTAACTCCTTAGTAACTTTGCTTGCAAGCTTCTTGTGATGTTGTATTATCGAGAGGGCCCATAGATACCTCTCTGTCATACGGAGCGACAAATCCCAATCTCGATTCGCGCCAACTCAACAGACACCTTCGGAGATACATGTAGAGCACATTTATCATCACCTAGTTACGATGTGATGTTTGATAGCACATAAGGTATTCCTCTGGTATCCGGGAGTTGCATGATCTCATGGTCTAAGTAATATGTATTTGACATTGAGAAAGCAGTAGCAATAAACCAAACGATCATATGCTAAACTAACGGATGGGTCTTGTCCATCACATCATTTTCCTAATGATGTGATCCCGTCATCAAATGACAACTCGTGTCTATGTTTAGGAAACCTTAACCATCATTTGATCAACGAGCTAGTCTAGTAGATGCTTACTAGGGACTTGGGTATTTGCTTATGTATTCACACATTATTTAAGTTTCCGATCAATACAATTGTAGCATGAATAATAAACTTTTATCATGATTAAGGAAATATAATAATAACCACTTTATTATTGCCTCTAGGGCATATTTCCAACACATTACGTTTGTAGCATTAGTGGCAATACCATCCATGCTATACAATTGAGTTTTGAATTTCTGTGATTGTAAATTGTATTAAGGAATTAGCTAATTTAGTACCCTTTTGACCGTCGGATGGATGATGGACGCCTCACCTACGTCTACCTCCTCGCATACCTTTTCAACCACCTCCATTGCGTGCTCACTAGTTCAAGATCGCACTAGTCCACACTAGGCAACTGCTGAATATAAGGAGTGGTTCCATCAACGATATCAATGAATCCCAGAGAAAACCCCACAACCCCATTTCCATCGACAATGGTGCGCACGCCCCCTACCGCCCCTACAACTCTGTGGTCGGCGACATGCCGCATAGGTCACAAGGACCATGCTATGTCGATCCTGAACAAACCCAACCCACTCCTGGCTCCGACCCGGAACCAGCCGATGTTGCGTCTAATCTGTCCCCCTCATCAACGGTGTCGTGTCAGGCACTTGGCTCATCATCGAGGAAACAAAAACCCATGGCCGAAGAGATGGGTGACATGAACTGTGAACAGGCCTCACAACTATGGCACATCAGCGACACATAGGAGGACTGCGCCATTGAGGTCCTTTGTCAAATAGATGAGGTAGGCCATGAGTGCAACCAACTCTTAGAGTGAGTCGATGAGCTCTGGGTAGCAGCCCGCTGCCAAGTGGTAGACATGCACCATGATATTGATGAACTCGAGCCAATATTACAGGTGCTTCGCCATGTCGTCGTTGAGGCAGAGATTGAGGCAGCGTAAAAGATCTCCAATGCGACAACGTGCGTCAAAGGAACCATGTGTGGGGCAGAATGAGCCACCGAAGAGATCGTGATTGCAGCCGAGATCAAGCTTTCCAGGGCCACGTCCTTTGCGGAAGAAAAAATCCTCCAGACAAGGGTTGAATGTAGGCACTACAAAAAAACACTTCTATGATGATACATGTTTGTCATAGTAGGTCACATTTTCTGTAATGCATGTTGATACGTCTCCAACGTATCAATAATTTTTGATTGTTCCATGTTGTTATATTATCATTCTTGGATGTTTTACAATCATTTTATAATAACTTTATATCATTTTTTGGGACTAACCTATTGGCATAGTGCCCAGTGCCATTTGCTGCTTTTTGCTTGTTTTTTACTTCGCAGAAAATCAATACCAAACGGAGTCCAAACGCAGCGAAACTTTTTGGAGAATTTTTTTGGGCTAGAAGATACACAGTGGGCCAAAGAAGTGCCAGAGGGGTGCCCCCAGGGGGCACAACCCACCTGGGTGCACCTGGGGGCCCAGGTGGGTTGTTCCCACCTCGGTGGCCTCCCGCACCGCCTCTTTGCTCTATAAATACCCCAATATTCCAGAAACCCTAGGGGAGTCGACGAAAATCAATTCCAACCACCGCAAGTTCCAGAACCACATATCCAATCTATACACCATCATAGAGGGGTTCATCATCCTCATTGGTGCCTCTCCAATGATGCGTGAGTAGTTCATTGTAGATCTACGGGTCCGTAGTTAGTAGCTAGATGGCTTCCTCTCTCTTTAGATTGTCAATACAATGGTCTCTTGGAGATCTATTTGATATAACTCTTTTTTGAGGTGTGTTTGTTGGGTTCCGATGAACTTTGAGTTTATGATCAGATCTATGTTTTTATCCATGAAAGTTATTTGAGTCTTTTGATCTCTTATATGGATGATTACTTATAGCCTCGTATTTCTTATTCGAATCTTTGGTTTAGTTAGGCCGACTAGATCGATTTTTCTTGCCGTGGGAAGAGGTGCTTTGTGATGGGTTCGATCGTACGGTGCTCGATCCCAGTGACAGAAGGGGAAATGACACATATGTATCGGTGCTATTAAGGATAACAAGATGGGGTCTATTCCTACATGAATAGATCTTGTCTACATCATGTCATCGTTCTTATTGCATTACTTTGTTTCTCCATAAACTTAATACACTAGATGCATGCTGGATAGCCACTGGTGCACTTCGGTCCTAACAAACGGAGTTTAACCCCTTTCCGCGACGGCATTTGGAACCATCGCCAAGTGAGTGTGGGCGATAGGGGGGTCCTTCCCACATGACCCAGAAACCGCCAGGGATAGGGCCCCTACAGTACTCCTACTCATTTCTGCTCGCATTGCCATCGCAGTTGGTATTCTATGGTGCTACGTTTACGATGCGCGGCCCATCACAAATGTTTCACTATTATAGAACGTGTATGATGCGTGGCCCATCACAAACAGTTCACCGTTAAGAAGATTAATCGTCGTACGAGTGTCAGATAGGATTAAGAAATGTCGGACCGTCGTAACATCGTTGTACACGGCAACTATCGTGCACACTATCCTATCATGCAACATTTACGATGCATACTTTATCAGAAACAGTTCATGGTTGCGAATCGTGTACGATAAGGCAACTAACACAAATGTTTAGTTCGCCCGCACCGTTTATGATATTGTCTGACATCGCACACGGTTTGCAAATGGCAACTGTGTGCATGCTTGCACACGTTTCCTCTCTGTGAATGATACGTCTCCATCGTATCTATAATTTTTTATTGTTCCATGCCAATATTCTACAACTTTCATATACTTTTGGCAACTTTTTATACTATTTTTGGGACTAACATATTGATCTAGTGCCCAGTGCCAGTTCTTGTTTGTTGCATGTTTTTTGTTTCGCAGAATATCCATATCAAACGGATTCCAAACGGGATAAAAAGTGACAGAGATTTTTTTGGAATATATATATATATATATATATATATATATATATATATATGATTTTGAGAAGAAAAATCCACGCGAGACGGTGCCCGAGGTGGCCACGAGGTAGGGGCGCACCTGCCCCCCTGGGCGCACCCCTGACCCTCGTGGGCCACCTGTACGGCGGTTGGTGCCCTTATTTAGCCGCAAGAAAGCTAATTTCCGGATAGAGATCGTGTCAAAATTTCAGCCCAATCGGAGTTACGGATCTCCGGGAATATAAGAAACGGTGAAAGGGCAGAATCTGGGAACGCAGAAACAGAGAGAGACAGAGAGACAGATCCAATCTCGGAGGGGCTCTCGCCCCTCCCATGCCATGGAGGCCATGGACCAGAGGGGAAACCCTTCTCCCATCTAGGGAGGAGGTCAAGGAAGAAGAATAAGGAGGGGGCTCTCTCCCCTCGCTTCCGGTGGCACCGGAGTGCCACCGGGGGCCATCATCATCACCGCGATCTACACCAACACCTCCGCCATCTTCACCAACATCTCCATCACCTTCCCCCCTCTATCTACAGCGGTCCACTTTCCTGCAACCCGCTGTACCCTCTACTTGAACATGGTGCTTTATGCTTCATATTATTATCCAATGATGTGTTCCCATCCTATGATGTCTGAGTAGATTTTCGTTGTCCTATCGGTGGTTGATGAATTGCTATGATTGATTTAATTTGCTTGTGGTTATGTTGTTGTTCTTTGGTGCCCATCATATGATTGCGCACGTGGATCACACCCTAGGGTTAGTTGTATGTTGATAGGACTATGTATTGGAGGGCAAGAGTGACAGAAGCTTCAACCTAGCATAGAAATTGATGCATACGGGATTGAAGGGGGACCAATATATCTTAATGCTATGGTTGGGTTTTACCTTAATGGACATTAGTAGTTGCAGATGCTTGCTAATAGTTCTAATCATAAGTGCATAGAATTCCAAGTGAGGGATGACATGCTATAAGTGGCCTCTCCCACATAATACTTGCTATCAGTCTAGTAAAGTAGTCAATTGCTTAGGGGCATTTTCACAACTCCTACCACCACTTTTCCACACTCGCTATATTTACTTTATTGCTTCTTTACTTACAACAGCCCCTAATTTTTATTTACTTGCTTTTTATTATCTTGCAAACCTATCCAACAACACCTACAAAGTACTTCTAGTTTCATACTTGTTCTAGGTAAAGCGAACATCAAGCGTGCGTAGAGTTGTATCGGTGGTTGATAGAACTTGATAGAATATTTGTTCTGCCTTTAGCTCCTCGTTGGGTTCGACACTCTTACTTATCGAAAATTGTTGTGATCCCCTATACTTGTGGGTTATCAACACCTTTTTCTGGCGCCGTTGCCGGGGAGCAATAGCGTGGGGTGAATATTCTCGTGTGTGCTTGTTTGCTTTATCACTAAGTAATTTTTATTTGCTGTTCTTAGTTGTTTTCTATCTTTAGTTATGGGTAAGGAACACAAAATACCAAAAAAATTAGTTGTACCTACTAAACCAATGGTTGAAGAACCACTCAAAATCTATCACACCGCTGAAGCTTATTACTTGGATCATCTTCGATCCCTATGTGCTCGTGCTGAAACGCCAACTAGATTAGTTGAGGGCAAATCTTTAGATGAGCATGCTTATTATGTGCGACACCGAATATCTGAAAAAGGGAAAACTTTACTGGATCAAATTCATCGTTTGTAATGCTATGCTTGGAATTTATGTGAAATATATGATTATACTTGTTGTTTTGAAGACCCTAAGAAACACCTTCCCTACCAATGTTTGTTTAGAGATAATGGGATTGTATCCTCTTATGCTAAGGGTGTTTATAGTTACTATGATGTTCAACAAATTGAAGAATTTGTTGCTTTTAAGGGTGCTTCTTTGATTCTAATGCCTATGTTGAACAAATTCCTTCTTTGATTGAAAAGTATGATGCTACTCTTTAAAAATCTGAAATTTTTGCCATACTTAAATATTGCTATGATAATATGCTTCTAATGCCTATGTTGAACCATATATTGAGTATTACTCCGCCGTCCAAGAAGAGACTAATATTTTGCAGGAGTCTATGGAAGAAGAAATTGATGAAACTATAAGCTCATTGGATGAAAAAGATGAGGAAGAGAGCGAAGAACAAAAGGAGGAAGAGCGGATTAGCTACCCGTGCCCACCTTCTAATGAGAGTAACTCTTCAACTCATACATTGTTTAATTTCCCTTCATGCTTACCGAAGGATGATTGATATGATGATTGTTATGATCCCGTTGATTCTCTTGAAATATCCCTTTTTGATGATGCTTGCTATGCTTGTGGCCAAGAAGCCAATATGAATTATGCGTATGGAGATGAACTTGCTATAGTTCCTTGTGTTAAACATGAAATTGTTGCTATTGCACCCACACATGATAGTCCTATTATCTTTTTGAATTCTCCAAACTACACTATATCGGACAAGTTTGCTCTTATTAAGGAATATATTGATGGGTTGCATTTTACCGTTGCACATGATGATTTTGATGAATATAATATGCATGTGCTTGCTTCTCCTACTTGCAATTATTATGAGAGAGGAACTATATCTCCACCTCTCTATGTTTCCAATACAACAAAATTGCAAGAAACTGTTTATACTATGCATTGGCCTTTACTTTGTGTGCATGAATTGTTCTTTTATGACATGCCAATGCATAGGAAGAGAGTTAGACTTCGTCATTACATGATATATGTTACCTTGTGCTCACCACTAAATTACAAATCATTGTTAATTAAAATTGGCTTTGATATACCTTGGGATCCGGGTGGATCCCTTACTTGAGCACTATATGCCTAGCTTAATGGCTTTAAAGAAAGCGCTGCCAGGGAGACAACCCGGAAGTTTTAGAGAGTCATTTATTTCTGTTGTGTGTTTTTATAAAGTTTAGAAATAAAAATAATGTGCCAAGGTTTGCCTTTAGGATGTTTACATTTGCTTGATGGTTTGTACAGTGCAGGACAGAAACTTTGGCTGTGGTGCATGATTTTAAAATTTTTGCTGGAAAGTCAAATGGTTCTGATTATTTTTGAACTGTCTTCCTATACAAATTGTATATTTTTCCTAATTTTGGTAGAATTTTTCAAGTCTCAGAAGTATGGTGAATGTTTAGATTATTACAGACTGTTCTGTTTTAGACAGATTCTGTTTTTGATGCATAGTTTGCTTGTTTTGATGAAACTATCAATTTATATTAGTGGATTAAGACATGGAAAAGCTATATTACAGTAGACACAATGCAAAAAAATATGAATTGGTTTGCAACAGTACTAAGAGTAGTGATTTGCTTTATTATACTAACGGATCTTACCGAGTTTTCTGTTGAAGTTTTGTGTGGATGAAGTGTTCGATGATCGAGAAGGTCTCGATGTGAGAAGAAGGAAGAGAGGCAAGAGCTCAAGCTTGGGGATGACCGAGGCACCCCAAGTAAATATTCAAGGAGACTCAAGCGTCTAAGCTTGGGGATGCCCCGGAAGGCATCCCCTCTTTCTTCAACAAGTATCGGTATGTTTTCGGATTCGTTTCGTTCATGCGATATGTGCAATCTTGGAGCGTCTTTTGCATTTAGTTTTCATTTTTCTTTTATGAACCATGCTGGTATGAGTTAGTCCTTGGTTGATTTATAGAATTCTCATTGCACTTCACTTATATCTTTTGAGTATGGCTTTATAGAATGCTTCATGTGCTTCACTTATATCATTTGAAGTTTGGATTGCCTGTTTCTCTTTACATAGACAACCGCCATTTGTAGAATGCTCTTTTGCTTCACTTAGATTTGTTAGACCGTGGGCATATCTTTTGTAGAAATAATTAAACTCTCTTGCTTCACTTATATCTATTTAGAGAGATGACAGGAATTGGTCATTCACATGGTTAGTCATAAAATCCTACATAAAACTTGTAGATCACTGAATATGATGTGTTTGATTCCTTGCAATAGTTTTGAGATATAAAGATGGTGATATTAGAGTCATGCTAGTGGGTAGTTGTGGATTGTAGAAATACTTGTGTTGAGGTTTGTGATTCCCGTAGCATGCACGTATGGTGAACTGTTATGTAACGAAGTTGGAGCATAAGGTATTTATTGATTGTCTTCCTTATGAGTGGCGGACGGGGACAAGCGATGGTCTTTTCCTACCAATCTATCCCCCTAGGAGCATGCGCGTACTACTTTGTTTCGATGACTAATAGATTTTTGCAATAAGTATGTGAGTTCTTTATGACTAATGTTGAGTCCATGGATTATACGCACTCTCACCCTTCCATCATTGCTAGCCTCTCTAGTATCGCGCAACTTTCGCCGGTACCATAAACCCACCATATACCTTCCTCAAAACAACCACCATACCTACCTATCATGGCATTTCCATAGCCATTCAAGATATATTGTCATGCAACTTCCATCATCATCATATACATGACTTGAGCATTCATTGTCATATTGATTTGCATGATCGTAAGATAGCTAGCATGATGTTTTCATGGCTTGTCCGTTTTTTGATGTCATTGCTACGCTAGATCATTGCACATCCCGGTACACCGCCGGAGGCATCCATATAGAGGCATACTTTGTTCTAGACATTGAGTTGTAATATTGAGTTGTAAGTAAATAAAAGTGTGATGATCATCATTATTAGAGCATTGCCCCAGTGAGGAAAGGATGATGGAGACTATGATTCCCCCATAAGTCGGGATGAGACTCCGGACTTTACAAAAAAATAAAAGAGGCCAAAGAAGCCCAAATAATAATAAAAAAAGAGGCCAAAGAAGCCCACCAAAAAATGAGAGAAAAAGAGAGAAGGGGCAGTGCTACTATCCTTTTTCCACACTTGTGCTTCAAAGTAGCACCATGTTCTTCATATAGAGAGTCTCTTGAGTTATCACTTTCATATACTAGTGGGAATTTTCATTATAGAACTTGGCTTGTATATTCCGATGATGGGCTTCCTCAAATGCCCGAGGTCTTCATGAGCAAGCAAGTTGGATGCACACCCACTTAGTTTCAGTTGGAGCTTTCTTACACTTATAGCTCTAGTGCATCCGTTGCATGGCAATCCCTACTCACTCACATTGATATCTATTGATGGGCATCTCCATATCCCGTTGATACGCCTAGTTGATGTGAGACTATCTTCTCCTTTTTGTCTTCTCCACCATCATATTCTATTACACCTATAGTGCCATGTCCATGGCTCACGCTCATGTATTGCGTGAAAGTTGAAAAGGTTTGAGAACGTCAAAAGTATGAAACAATTGCTTGGCTTGTCATCGGGGTTGTGCATGATGTGAATATTTTGTGTGGTGAAGATGGAGCATGTTATTTTGAAAAGACATGATTGCTTTATTAGTAGGCTTGAAGTATTATTGTTTTTATGTCAAATGATAGACTATTGCTTTGAATCACTCGTATCTTAATATTCATGCCATGATTAGATTACATGATCAAGATTATGCTAGGTAGCATTCCACATCAAAAATTATCTTTTTTATTATTTACCTACTCGAGGACGAGCAGGAATTAATCTTGGGGATGCTGATACGTCTCCGTCGTATCTATAATTTTTGATTGTTACATGCCAATATTCTACAACTTTCATATACTTTTGGCAACTTTTTATACTATTTTTGGGACTAACATATTGATCCAGTGCCCAGTGCCAGTTCCTGTTTGTTGCATGTTTTTTGTTTCGCAGAATATCCATATCAAACGGAGTCCAAGAGGGATAAAAACTGATGGAGATTTTTTGGAATATATATGATTTTTGGGAAGAAAAATCCACGCGAGACGGTGCCCGAGGTGGCCACGAGGCAGGGGGCGCGCCTGCCCCCCTGGGCGCGCCCCTGGCCCTCGTGGGCCACCCGTAAGGCGGTTGGTACCCTTCTTTCGCCGCGAGAAAGCTAATTTCCGGATAGAGATCGTGTCAAAATTTCAGCCCAATCGGATAAACGGATCTCCGGGAATATAAGAAACGGTGAAAGGGCAGAATCTGGGAACGCAGAAACAGAGAGAGACAGATCAAATCTCGGAGGGGCTCTCGCCCCTCCCATGCCATGGAGGCCAAGGAGCAGAGGGGAAACCCTTCTCCCATCTAGGGAGGAGGTCAAGGAAGAAGAATAAGGAGGGGGGCTCTCTCCCCCTCGCTTCCGGTG
Organism: Triticum dicoccoides; assembly: GCF_002162155.2. Taxonomy (NCBI): domain Eukaryota; kingdom Viridiplantae; phylum Streptophyta; class Magnoliopsida; order Poales; family Poaceae; genus Triticum; species Triticum dicoccoides. Next base: position 395,835,434 of record NC_041388.1, on the reverse strand, counting down.
GCACCGGAGTGCCACCGGGGGCCATCATCATCACCGTGATCTACACCAACACCTCCGCCATCTTCACCAATGTCTCCATCACCTTCCCCCCTCTATCTACAGCGGTCCACTCTCCCGCAATCCGTTGTACCCTCTACTTGAACATGGTGCTTTATGCTTCATATTATTATCCAATGATGTGTTGCCATCCTATGATGTCTGAGTAGATTTTCGTTGTCCTATCGGTGGTTGATGAATTACTATGATTGATTTAATTTGCTTGTGGTTATGTTGCTGTCCTTTGGTGCCCATCATATGATTGCGCGTGTGGATCACACCCTAGGGTTAGTTGTATGTTGATAGGACTATGTATTGGAGGGCAAGAGTGACAGAAGCTTCAACCTAGCATAAAAATTGATGCATACGGGATTGAAGGGGGGCCAATATATCTTAATGCTATGGTTGGGTTTTACCTTAAAGAACATTAGTAGTTGCGGATGCTTGCTAATAGTTCCAATCATAAGTGCATAGAATTCCAAGTCAGGGATGACATGCTAGCAGTGGCCTCTTCCACATAATACTTGCTATCGGTCTAGTAAAGTAGTCAATTGCTTAGGGGCATTTTCACAACTCCTACCACCACTTTTCCACACTCGCTATATTTACTTTATTGCTTCTTTACTTACAACAGCCCCTACTTCTTATTTAATTGCTTTTTATTATCTAGCAAACCTATCCAACAACACCTACAAAGTACTTCTAGTTTCATACTTGTTCTAGGTAAAGCGAACACCAAGCGTGCGTAGAGTTGTATCGATGGTCGATAGAACTTGAGGGAATATTTGTTCTGCCTTTAGCTCCTCGTTGGGTTGACACTCTTACTTATCGAAAACTGTTGCGATCCCCTATACTTGTGGGTTATCAGTGAACCGTCTCAGATTATGGTGCATATCGCAAACGTTTGTGTTTTACCAACCGTGTGTGCCGTAACAACCTGGAGAGCATAATTTCACCCTAATTTAATTGCTGCTTTTCCAAATTGTATCGGTTTTGGATTTGAATTTGAATGTATGCTACAACTTTATTCATATCCATCAGGTTCAAACAACCAATGCATTATTCGATTCATAGGTACATATGTTCAAGAATTACATAAGAGCCAAATAAAGAATGATGAACCATAGTTGTATACTTGTACTATTAAAGACAGTAAAGAAGCGAAATATATTCTGGTTCCTGAACAAGGTGAAGCGGAATGCCCATATTGTGCCCTCCTCCATGCAGAAGGCACGCACGACTCTAGTCCAACCCCTTTTGATGGCCGACCGCCCATCCTTCACGGTCTTCATGAAAACATCTAGATAATCATCGTGTTCTGGTAGAAATACTTTAACCTTTGCATGCCCACCAATCATGTAGTTTGAGAAGTAATCTTGAGTAAACTGCTTTGGCAACCACTGCAAAGGAAAAAGATTTAGACATTGTCATCTAACACAACTCATTATGGGCTGTAAAAAAGAAGGCTGGAGAGTTCTTACTTACCATCATGCAGTTCGCTGTTGTCTTGGATACAGTGTAAACAGATAGTTTAATTGCCATCTTTGGACCCATTTTGCTAACAATCTTTATCAGCTTCCTCACTTGATGCTGGTTCATCGATATCTCATTGCCCCATACGCAGAAAGGGTCGAATCATGGATCTTTACCAATGACATATGTACCTAAAAGCACCAAGTTAATATTAGAAGCTAAAGAGCAATTGCACAATGATGTAGCACAACACTCTTTTATAATATGTCTATATACATCTGTATGTGGTAGTCCATTTGAAATCTCTAAAAATACAAATATTTAGGAACGAAGGGAGTATATTATAACATCCAATATACTCACATATTAGATGAATTAACATCTTATATTATGGGCCAGAAGGAGTTTAGTGCATTCTTACAAATTATCGGTTGATTAACTGTTGCTATATCCATGGGTTACTGTTAGTTTGAGCTAGTTCGAGCTCAAATAGCCCTAAAGTTTATCTAAACATGAGGGCTAGTTTGAGCTAGTTGCATCTATAACCCACCCAAAAAACTATCCAACCCAAGAGGTGCTAATTGGAGCTAGTTCTCCTAGTGCATTTATTGTCAATCTAACCCTGCCATCCAAACAACTCTTTGGATGGAGTTAGTTCAGGTTTAGTAATGAGCTAGAAACTAACTCTAACCTCTAGCTAAGTTGAGTATCCAAACAGGGTTGTGTTGTTGTTATTGATGCTGCTGCTCTTCTATGTATATCTAGACATCATTAGAACATTAATGTAACACTCTTCCTTGTTGATATGTAGCCTAGGAATGCATATTTAGACATCAAGTACAGTGCATGTTGCTATGTAGCCTCAGATATATTACATATGGCCCTAGTTAACCTAACAATAAATGGGTTGCAGATATAGTCAGTTAAAAGTCTGATTCACCGATTAGCCCCTTATTAGCCGTCGGCCTATATGGTACCAGCTACCGATATCCTGAACAGTGAGCAGACATAAGCCATGGGATGAAACTAACCTCAATGGAAAACATCAGTCGTTTCCAAAATTGTCCTGTGTAGGTACATCGAGAAGCATGTTAATCACAATAGTTCATACTTGCACATATAGAACATCGCGTTGTGAATAATTGGAATAAACAAGGCATACTATGAACAACCAAAGATAGCATTTGAAATTGGACATATGCTAACTACAAACAACCGAAAAATCAAAAAACTTTAAAAGAGGCATATGCTAGCTATAACAGGCTTAACAGCAAGCAAATATATGCATTGCTATCGGTATGTTTAAAATTGGATTGAAGAAATATACTGCACAGTAAATAATTGCATATATAGAGCATCACATTGTGAACAACTGAAATAAACAAGGCATATTGCAAACAACTAGATATAGCAATTAAAACTGGACATATTCTCACTACACTACAAAAGGGACTTGACAAAACAAATCACGGGTTTCCCCTTGTGAAGAGGCACAGCAAAACAAATCATGGGTTTCCTCACTTTTCACAGATGGGACCGTTCCCGTGGGAAGAGCACGAAGCCTGGATGCGCTCCATGTTGTCGCAGATGGGCTCCTTCCCCTCGAAAGAGCGCGGCTGTAGGGTGCCCTCCCTGATGTCACAAACAGGCGCTTTCCCCTTGGAAGAGCATATGGGCTCTTTCCCCTTGGAAGAGCAGATGGGCTCTTTCCCCTTGGAAGAGCCGGAGAGGGTTCCTTCCTCGTGGTCGCCATCGATGAGGTCTGACTTGGAAGTTGTGGATCCCAAGCTAGCGTCGCAGAACGTGTCCTTCATAAATGACAAAAGGGGCTTGATGGCGATGTAGAATGGCAAATTGTTGACAGCGAGCGAGAGGAGATCAACGGCGGGGCCATGGATGAGATCGACGGCGGTTGAACCCGAGGGGTTGGGGTGGGCCACTTAACCTGTGACCTAGCCCGCCTTAGGCTGTCGCTGTCGATGACCTTGATGTCGTAGCCGGTGGATGAGACATGCCTACATACTCTAGCCGACTGCTTGGGTGCCTACCGCCAGTAATGGTCGTCAGCTTCCTCGACAACATCGGGCGACAAGACCGCTATACACCTCTTTTGGGCCAGTCGCTCCTCGAGCTCCACGGGAAGCATAGCTGGGCTTAGGCTGCGACACTCTGGAGTGGGGGTAGGGATTTGTGGGAAAGGGGGCGTTTGGTAGGCATCATCTAAGAAACTCAGGGCAGCCTGGGTATGGAGATCGGTGGGTAAGCTGCACGAGCAAACCAGTAGATGTTGACAATGGAGGCCTTGTGGAGGCAGCGGCGGCGGGGACCTTGCTAGGGTTTCGAGCGAGGGAGGGTGTGTGTGTGCGCGCGCATGCCCGAGGAGGTTT
>NC_041388.1:395830450-395831042 GCF_002162155.2 Triticum dicoccoides | reverse complement strand
AATGACGTGGGTGCTAAAAATTTTACTACGCGGGATTGAAATGCCGGGCTATTGAAAATTTTGATGATAGTGCATCGCACACGGACCGGAGATAACAACCGTGTGTTATGAAACAGAAAAACCCTCGAGGCGGGCAGATATTTTCTAGGGATGCAGGCGGGATTGGGAAAAAGAAACATCGCACACGGTCCGAAGATAACAACCATGTGTTATGAAACAGAAAAACCCTCGAGGTGGGCAGATATTTTTGAGAGGGGGAGCCTCGTGGATCCCAATGTACTGTGCGGATGTGTGTGTAACAGGTGCACCGGCGTGGCACACGATTAGTTTGAGTGAAGCGTGTGTGTTGCATCATCCGACTTATCTAATGTTCATAAATTTGGTGAAAAATGACGCGAGAGAGGGTCAGAACACGAACACACTTGCATGTGGAACAAATTTATGTATCAAAAGGGCGGTTTGGTTTTCAAATACCAAATGCAACTTCGATGTGGCACCTCTCTCGCAAAGCGCACTGTATTGCTTGCCCCCCTGTGTCGGCATGAAGGGGATCCTAAGCTATGAATGCATGCCCCCTCCCCCCCAAGCGAGG
>NC_041388.1:395806695-395829553 GCF_002162155.2 Triticum dicoccoides | reverse complement strand
GCTATGAATGCATGCCCCCCCAACCGAGGTTCACCTAGCAAAGTGTGAAGTAGCAAACCCCCCCCCACACACACACACACTTTCAGTCAGCGGGCCAGAGAGGCATATATCTCACGAAGATGGATCGTAAAACGGATCAAGAATAATCCACCTTGGTCGTACAACCTCTCTTTTGTTGTTGGTCAAAGTGATGGCCGTCCATGCAACCCCAGAGACGAGCTAGCTCACCAATAATCACGCAAGTAGCTAGTACCTGAAAACAACCACTGCATGTGTGTGGCCCAAACATATGTATGGAGAGGTGTGTTTTTGAGTAACAATGGGACAACTTTGATGTGGCACCGTGATTTCGAACTAGAAATCCCCAGACTGAGTGAGGGTTAGGTTGATGATGCATATGTATGTAGGTCAAAGTGATGCATGCATGCATCGACGATGGCCTCATGGGACCACAGATGGAAGCGTCACACGTGAGTGTCCTAGCTAGGATATGCATGTGGCCCAAAAGGTGTTGTGTGATGTTTGAATAACCAATTTCACAATTTTGATGTGGCACGTGCCTCGGAAACCAAAAAGTCCCGACACTAAGTGAGGTGTACTTGTTCACGGACTCGTACGTATAGTATATATGCTAGTCCCCTCCCACCTCTTCGACGTGTACTATATACCACCATAACACAACCAAAAAAGATTCTACCTTGCTGTTCAAATTAACCTCATTGTCGGCTGTTCATCAAAGTGATGGACAACGACCTCGCGGGCCCACAGAAAGCGTCACACATGAGTATTGAGTGTCGTGTAGGACAACCATCAATTGCATGTGGCCAAAACATTTATGTATGACAGGGTTGTGTAATGTTTTCACGACTCTGATGTGGCACCGACCTGCCTAACAAAATGGCCAACCCACACAGTGGCTCACAACTCATAGTGTACCGCGAGCTACCCGCCACCCCCAGACGCACACACCCACACACACACCGCGAATCTACCGCACCTACAATGCATGTTAAATTAATTATCCCGCGGTGAACATACATGTTACCAAAGGAGGGACGTTTTAATTTCAAAAAAATCACAGAGATCATTAAGACGTTTTATTACATTGATTGATTGATTTTCTATGGGTATAATGTGCAAACATCAAATTTGAGCTACATGCACATGTGAGTGCACCTAAATGGATTGTAAAAACACATGTGTCTCACTGGGTGCATGTTTACTCCCCGTGCAACAAATTTCAAACATTGTGAATCTTGATTTTTAAATTCTAGTACATCCAAAACTTATTTGAAGTTCATGAAACTTATCGTGTTGTCATATGGACACCAATACAAAATGGCATTGTTTTTTTTTGTCAAATTTGAGACCAGTTTTCATATAATCTTTATCTAATTACAGACGGGAGATTATTAATAATTGGAAACCAATAATCCAAACGGATTATTTATTCAAACCGTGAGTGTTAGACCAACAATGGATACGTGTCATGCTTCGGTTAAGCAATAAAGCGGCGGCATTAATCATCCAAATAGAAAAATAATATACGTGTCCCGTGTGGCGTGCGAGCAGGCATGAGTTGACGGGACGCATCCGCCGCGCACGCAGACGAGGAGGCATGCGTGCAGGTGTGTGAATTGACGGAGGCGTGCTCACTGCGCAGTATCATCGGGAGGCGTGTGAGTAGTTGTGTGAAACTTTGCTAGGCATGCCAGCAGTCTGGTGCGCAGGCTCACCGGAGGCGAGCCATCGGTTTGACCGCCGCCCGCCTCTCTCCCACAACTCCCACTATTCCATATTAATGGTGCGCCCGAGCGGCCGCACCCCCCATCCTCGCTACACACACACAATCCTCTCTCTCTCCGCTTGCATCCTTGACGCCACTCTCATTTCTCAAAGCTGTCAATGTATGAGGATGTCTCCGAAGCGCCTCATCGGAGGGAGTGGTGACGCCGGGGCTGCTAAAGCACCGGAGCACGGCGTGGAGATGGAGACAGAGGTTGCCGTCACCACCGGTGAGTTATCGCTGCACCCTGACGTCGTCAACGGTGTCGAGCTTCCACAGCCGGAGGTAGAGTTCCACAGCGACTCCGACGACCATTCCGGCGACAAATCCGACGACGACGGACAGCTGGTTAGTCATCTATACCCATTTATGTGTCAAATAGATCATAGGGTTTCTCTAGTTACTCCTGCCTCCCCATTTTTTGAATAGAAATCCTATGGTTATGTTCTCCCAATCCATGAAATCTGAGTAAGTTTCGTTAAATCCATGTAGTGTATTTATTGTTTGAATGGTACAGGTGATAAGTGATTAGTTGTTTTATCTGTGCAAATGATTTCTGCTAGTAATCTGACTAGGGTTAGTGTTTGTGCTAATAATTCCTAGCCAGGACTTGACAATTGATTTTCAATGACCTACATATGTTTGTGCCATTATTTTCTTCAAGATTGGTCTGTACATAGACGACTGCGCTTAAAAATCGAATCATAATCTCTGGATATGTATAAATAAATAGCCATAAATTCTTAATCCTACTTCACGGCATGTAATCATTGATTTGATGCCAAATTTGTTTTACTATTTGTATAGGTGTTGTCTGACGATGTGGACATTGAGGATGAAGATGTCCAGAGAAGGTACAACAGGCAAATCCTGAGGGAGCTTTATGCGGGAATGCATAACAGGCGTATTAGGACCTGGAATAGCGCTATGGATGCCCATTTTGCAACCAGAAGCTTCATGACGCGTATCTAAGTGTTCTGACGCATGCAAGAGGATGGGCCGTTGGCTCCTTCTAGCAGAAGTATTCTCGCAGGGTGGCGCATGGCACGTACGCCGAGTACCTAGAGAAGCTTCAGGATCGTGCCGGCCTGTGAGATGAGATGTGGGATGGATGAAACTATATATGTACGCTTGAGTATGCTTAATACTGTTAAACTATGTACTACTTATGGTTGAACTATGCTTATCTACATGTACGCTTATTATCTATTTCTGAGTATATTAAATATTTCGCCAAATTTTGGTAAAAATTACAACAGGGGACCAATAAACCAGGACGGAGGTAGTACGTCTATCACACACGGTTCCCAAAATTGAAAACATGTGCAATGACTTTCATTTTGCCTGCTGCGTCAATCACACACGGTTCACTCTAACAAACCGTCGCCCCCAAAAATTTTTTGTGGGACAAAAAACCCTCACCACCCAATTCAAAAAAGAAAAAAGAAAACACTCACCATCCCCACGTCACAAAAACCCTCACCCTGCCCGCCACCCCCTCTGCCCCTCCGGTACATTCCCCATTCACACCTGCACAAACTCCTTCGCGTCTATGCCATGGCATCGCCTATCGCGGCAATAAACACTTAGCTCGACGTCTGCCGCCGCCAGGCTGCCGGCAAAGCCCACCGTATTTCGCCACTTCCGCTTGCCGCCGCCTATCACCATCGACTTTCTCGATGCTGCTCACGGTCGACCCAGCTCCGCTCAATTGGTGAATCTGCCGTACTGGGGGTTCTTTCTCATGGACGACAAGGTAACTAGTTTAACGAGATATTATCTCATCTATTATCCCAGTTCATCTGCCTCCTTTAATCAGCCGGCGGAAATCGCTGTGAATTCATTTTTATTCGAGCTGGTTGGAGGGTTTTCTTTCATTCATAGGATGTACAGTGCACCGACACTTCAGGACTTTGCGACCGCCGCCAGAGATTCCATCTCTCCATACCAGATAACTTGAGCCCGCACGCGGTATGTTCAATCTCACCCTAAATCGGTTAGCATGGCCTACTTTCCAGAACATATTCTAAATATTGCTACATTTGGATAAAAGGTGCCACATGCACCATATACATCAAAGGGGATTTTCCCCTCTTCTTTCTATATTAGGCAAATTAATGATGTATTGTTCTTTCGATTACTCTCATTTTTCCATGACATCATGTTTACCCTATCTATTTAATTATAGATTTCTGTCCTTCGATTTGAACTGATGTACAGTTCTTTCAATTTGTGCCCATATTTGCATGTTACCATATTTTCTTTAACAATCCTATCATTTTCTGCAGAACATCCCTCGCTATGCAACAGATTATGTAGTGCACAATTTTTCCCTTTACATAGATCAAGGCTCCACGGATGTCATACTGCACACAAACCATGGATTTACAATCGTTGCTACTGTAAGACTTGATGAACATGGTGACTCCTATTTTGGCACTGGCTTTTGGAATGAAATTGCAAAGCTTTATGTACTGAAAGCTGACACTAAAATTGCACTGCACATAAAAGGGCCTGGTCATGAGATATATGCTAACTTCCCCGACAAAATCATCCGTCCAGACTTTGTTCGAAGTAAGTCTTCTTTTCAACTATCTGCATATGTTGACTTACCCCGCAATGTCAAATGAATTGTGTAGTATTTAAGCAACCAATTGTTATCCCCTTTTCTTACTATATTCCTACCTAATAACTTCTAGTTACCAATATACTTTTCTATTGCCCTGTTTTAACTAAATATTCTCAGTACTTCCATTTCTATCTGAAAGCGCCGCTGGCAAGGAGACTTCGGAGGTGGAGAACGGGGCTGCCAACAAGCGAAGGCGGGGCGAGCTAGAACCGCAAGCGACTCCAGCAGGCCTAGACTTAATCAGCAGCCTCCCCGATGATATGTTGAGAGTTATCATCTCCCTCCTCCCAATCAAATATGGGGCGCGGACAACCCTCCTTTCCCGGTGGTGGCGCCCCCTATGGAACTCCAGCCCTCTCGACCTCATCGACACCCACGAGTTCTGCCATGGCTATCGCAAAAGCTTGGATGCGTTCTCCAAGATCCTCGGCAGTCACCTTGGCCCAACCAAAGGCTTAGAATGGGCAAGTTCCGTTCCAACGACAAGGACCGAGCCAAGCTTGACGACTGGTTCCGATCCCCCGCCCTAGATCAGCTCGAGGAGCTCACTTTTGATGATGGGCATATGTGGTCGCTGCCAACGACCGCACTCCGCCTCGCGCCCACGCTGCGCGTCGCCAAGTTCAGGAACTGCCATTTCCCGCCCTTTAATGACGCGCCCGCTCTTATTCTACCACGACTGAGGCACCTCAAGCTCGTCGCCGTCTGCCTCTCAAAGGGTGACATGGATCGCCTGCTCCGTGGTTGTACTGCACTCGAGTACCTTCGTCTTCAGGCGATCAATGGGTTGAGTACCTTCCAGATCACCTCCATGACTCTCCGGACTATTTATGTGTGTTGCTGGTGCGGGAAGAAGACATCACAAGATGTGTACCACGCTATGGTCATCCAGGACACACCTGCATTTGAGAGATTACTTGTAGTTGATCAAGAAGGTCCAACAAGAATCAATGTCATTTCTGTGCCGAAATTGACAGTGATGGGCTACTCGTCTGGCAAATGCTCTGAACTTGTTATTGGATCCACATCCGTTCAGGTACAACAGCCGCCTTCTACCTCTCCTTCTACAATTAACATTATTTCTAATTTTAAAGATGTTTGTTCGTTTGTCATTCAGAAAATGATTCCAACAAGCTTGAGCCCGAAACTGCGCATAGTGAAGGTCTTGGCACTAGAATCTATCGGGCCCGACCTGGAGCAAGTTGTCAGATTTTCATGAGAAAATATATTGACACGCGAGCTACATAAAAATGTCAATTTTGAGATTTCAAAAACATGGACAGTGCATGTACTGTTCACTAAAAAAATAGTACTCCCTTCGATCCAAAATTAATTGATGCAGCTTTAGTACAACATCAGAGGGAGTATAAGTTATAACTTTTCTGTACAAAAAAAGAAGGGTAAAACGATAATCAATCATGCCAAAAGGGAGAACCAAACGACTGAACATGCATCACCTCATCAAGCTGGCCAGGAGACGCAAGGTACACATGGAGACAACGAAAGTGTGACTACACGATCAGCAGCGACGGCGATATCGACCGAGCCGACGATGAACTGTCCCAAAGCTGTGGCTCGAACATGCACACGCAGCTTCTACTGTATTAATCGTCATCCCTACTCAGACGTAAATGCGTAGACTGATCGCTCAGCGGGTCATAATTAGGATGGCCCTGGCATGAGCCCTAGGATGAGACCGGCTAGCTGTAGCTGATGCAACCAACCTCAGTGAGAAACACCAGGAATGCATGGGCTGCATAGCTAGCTAGGGCGTCGCTAGAGAACATCACGTACAGATTCCCGACTCTGTCCCCTCTCGTCGTCGGGCGTGACATGGACAATCCAACTTACACTATTCGCGCCCTCTAAAACTGAATTGCTGCGTACGTAGGTCGTGTGCTGCGGTCTGGGCCGATTTGAAATACCATGTCCTGACCTGCCTGACCTATTCTCCATCAGTGGATCGATCGTGCAAACGCGTGATGGGCAGCCGCGCATCACACTGCTCTGCCGATCGGAACGTTTCGATCGTGCCAAACCCCCGACGAGCCGTGTACACGCTGAACAGAATGTACAGGATCTATCGCCGAATGGGCGCAAGCATATACGTAGTACTAGCAAGCAAGATCGGTATGTAATGTACATACAGCGGTGTCGACATGTACGTACGTGCAGGATCGTGTATACCATATGCATACGGACACGGAGCAAAACGTATGGAACAGTCCTTGCCGTTGTCGAGCCTGGTACTTGGTACTGAGTAGTAAAGACCGAACGGCTAATCTTTGTGGGCCACGGTCACATGCATGCATGCATGCAAGTATAAGTCACTCACTGCCTTGTTTTTGCACGCGATGCATGCATATCTTCGGCGCAGCGCCACATATTTCAAGCCTACCAACCTCTACCTTACATTACATGGTCTCGATCTGTAGCTCAGGAGAAGGTACCTGGTGCCCATGTCGTCGTTGGCCTTTTGATCACAAAAGGCCATCAAGTGGATCGGCAAAGAATATATACACACAAAAAGCAGGCGCCAATCTTCTGCTTGCCCTCGGAAAGCGTTTAGATTCAGCGAGAAGCTTTGGCCGCGGCATGTGCACGGCTCATGGCGGCCACGGCCAGCGCGAGCGTCCGTACGCGCGCCCGCCGGCTTTGTTTATTAGAATGGCCACGGAATGGGGCGGTGATGGGGGGAGGCATCGGTCGGGATCACGTACACACATGCGAGCCTCCGCCTCGCCTAGCGATCGAGCGACCACGATTTTGGCGATCACGGCGGAGGCCATGATTCCTTCATGCGCCCGCACAAGAACCCTAATCATTATTCGACCCGATCGAAGGCTCACACACGCGAACCAAATCCCTTTATTCCCGAGAGATCCTGTCTTAGGCCTAGGAGATTTCGTTCCATATTCCCCATAAAGATTGAGGCCTTGAGCTTTACCAGGACACTAGCTGGTACGTACTCACCTACTCATTACCCTCTCAGTCTTAACAATGGATATATGGACGTGTCAAGGATGATGATGGCAATATGCTTGACAACCATGCAGAGAGGCAAGTGTCCGACTGTCCGGTAGCTAGCTAGTGTGGTATTGAAGCAACAAAGTGCCATGCATGCTGCTAGCTTTGGCACATGTATAAGCCTGTGGTCCTGCCCAGTTTAGCGAGCCCATCATCTCTAGTTGCCTTTGTCCTAGCTGGTTCTGGTTCACTGTTACAACACACACTCACACACATACATGTGCGGCACTTAGCTTAGAGTGTTCTCTAGTGCAAGCTAGCTACAAAACAACGGGAAGAAATTGTCCCATATACATGGCACGGCATATCATCATTGCCTCATGGACACATTTCCCTTGGATATGTATGCTGCAAACAAACTTATTTGCTCTAGAATCTGACTAGAATCCACACGGGCTCGTACATTTCTGTCCCTGTCTTCCCCTTGCCCTTTTCCGGCTGTCATTTACGCATGAGTTTGAACACTTCGGTTAAATTATCTCGTCCTAGCTATTCCTATTTTTAGAGAAGTGGCAACACTTCAATGGAGGACATGGGCATATATGTTGTTGCATGCATGATGCATCGTCCATCGGGATATCCCGTGCAATGATGGTCTTGCTCTTGTAGCGGCTGCATGTTGGGCTGGGTTTGCTTTTGGCTAGGTCGGTGGTAGCACACCAGACTTTTGTGTAGCAAGGGTGGGATGGGCCTACAAACCGTAGGAGGGGGGAGCCAAGTTAATGCAACGGAGACAGACAAGAATGATCCAGCCCCTATCGCCTCTTTTTTATGCTACACTCCTACACGGAGGACCACAAAGTTGTGGGGCAGTTGTACAAAGTTGAATTGTCAGGGCACGGAAAGAAAGGTGAATAGTCTCAAAATTACCCTCCCGGCAGGACCATTATTGCGGTTTTGCCACTCCCAAAAATTTGTGTTATGTCACCCACGGGTAAGTCTGAAATGTACTAATACTACTACCGAGCATTTGACAACCTTTTTTGCTTTAAGATGTCCCACTTTTTTTCTTGAACATAGTACAGACGTAAGCGTTCATACATACATATATACACTCATTCCTATGAACGCACACACGCACATCCTACCCTACAACCATCTCCGAGAGACTCAGCCGGCATATCATCTTGAGATTTTACGAAGTCATCGTAGGTGTTTCATAGTCGATGGGAACTTCTTCTCCTATTAAACGTGCATCGCCGAAAATTCTGAAATAAATTCAGAATAAATGCGAGCAGCAGGACTTGAATCATGGTGGGCTGGGAATACCACTGTCCACCTAATTATTCAACTACAGATTGGTTCGCTAAGATGTCCCACTTACTAGGCATGGTGACTATAGCAAGATTGAGAATATTTGGATTTGCTAATTCTCATCTAGAAGAGAATTAGCAAAGTCTTATCTGATCCTTGTGTCAGTTGATTTTGCACGGAGATTCATGCCTGTTTTTCTTTTTCTTTTTCATACTAGTGTCATCCAGATGAAACATAGTTCTTCTCAAACAAATTGCAAAAATGGCGTATATTATAGGACGAAGATAGTACATGCGAGCTAGACATACCCGAAAATATTATATACTAGATTTAATGTTCTCTCTCTCTTATTAATATAAAGACGTCCACATAATCTATGCATGATCTTTCGAGATGTAAATCTTCTTAGATTGCTAGAAAACCTAAAATCATACATAAGAAAAATATTCCCTAAAATATAAATAATTTTACGGAAACACTAACGCCCACACGTGTGAAACGTCTCCAACTCGCCCACACGCCTGGATCGTCGTTGGTTGTTTTTTGCACGAATCCTGACACCAAAAGATGGATTTGGTGTGCCACGTAGGACAAGCCCGGTGTGTGGTGTGTAGGTAGTTCGCCCGCACGCTGTTTCTCCCTCGGACGAGACCGGTTGCGAGTCGGGGCGTGCGGTGGAACTGCTGTCGCGCCCGCACGCCGCGCACGACTTCTGTTCCCCATCTCCCATGACTGCCCTTTTTCCCACTCTCTCACACCAAGTTGTCATTTGCCATGTTTTCTGCAGGGTACATGGCAACTGCCCTATTTGTAATTGTAAGCAGATGGCAACTCTCTTTACCCCGAACATATGTTATTGTTGCCACGTTTGTTTTTGTAGCGCTAAATGGCAACTGTCCAGTGCTAGTGCGTGGCAACTGCCCTATTTGTGATTATAAGCAGATGGCAACTCTCTTTACCCCGAACATGTTATTGTTGACACGTCTGTTTTGTAGCGCTACATGGCAACTGTCTAGTGTTAGTAGGTGGCAACTCCTAAAGATACCACCGTCGCCCACATGCCCGTCTCCTCTCCCACACACCAAAAGCTATCAGTTGTCATGTGTTTTTGCAGGGTACATGGCAACTGCCCTAGTGTGCTTGTAAGCAGATGGCAACTCTCTCTTTTACCCGAACATGTTTTCTGCCATGTTTTTGTAGTGCTACATGGCAACTGTCTAGTGTTAGTAGGTGGCAAATTCTAAAGTTTTCAAATCATGACAACTGCAGTAGACCAGACCATACATGGCAACAGCTACAGTTGCCCAAAAATGGCATCCGACACTTGACCTGAGATGGCAACTGCAGTTGAGCAACCATGACAACTGTAATTGTCAGACATGGCAACTGCAGTTCAGCAACATGGCAACTACAGTTAAACGAACATGGAAGAGGGTTCGGACCATGGCAATCGCGGCGGGACGCGTGGTTACTGCCACGCGGGGCGTGTGGCTCGCAGGCGGGGAGGGGCGAGGGCCGAGACGGGTCGTGCGGGCCGTGAGGTCGCTCGCTCGGACGTGCTAGTGCGGGCGATTGCGCCGCACACCGAACGTGCGGGCTGTGGTGGGGTGCGCGCGGACGTGCTCATGCGGGCGGGCCTGTGTCGATGCCACACGGGGCGTGCGGCACATACCCCCTAGATGCTACACGTGTGGCAGTTATCGTCGTCCTAATTTTATTGCGGGGGAATATAAACAATCTTTGAAGGAACGGGTGGTGTAATGAAAGGGCCGCCAAATTTGTTCAGGTTCAGACATACATGGAAGTGATTAGAAGGTCGCCTAAATATGAAAGATGGCAACCCCGCCACTTGCCTTCGCCATACAATCACAGAGTGCTGAACTTCAAAAAGAAGTTCACCGAGTGCCTAACTGATCATCATTTTCGCTATGGTTTTGCGGGAGAACCTGAAGCCCTGCGCTTGCAAGACACGAAGAAAAAATGTGTCTGGTTGTTAGAGAAAAGTGGTTATTTATCTGTTGATTCTTTCTGTGTAACTCTCATATATTACTACTCATCAAGTGCATTCACCTTCTAAGAATATTTGAGAACACGAATATCCTTGAAATTTAAAACCAGATTTCATGTGGCTAGCGGTGCAAAAAAATAGTATGCTCACTAAGGACAATTTCATGATAATAGTACACCCACTAAGAATTGTTTTCTGTTCTAACATAGATGATTGTATTGACCACTCATGTTGTAGGGGGGAAGAAAATTGTCTCTCGGTTAGGTGGCTCACGATCCCCCGTAGGGCGCGAGCAAAACACCAAAAGCCAAACATAATATATGAGCATAAAAGATAAAGTCAAAAAAAAAAATCAAAGCCCATGTGGAAGAAGGGAGCACATAAATCCCATGGCTCACTATGCCAATGGACCAAGACCCCTCCATCTCATGGATGAAGTGCTTATGCTAAATACCTTTGTTTTTCTCATTCCCTTGTAGGTAGACCAAGAGGCCCCTACTTCTCACTTCCCACCAAGGGTATTAGTGATCATTGTACAAGTCCAAAGGCTTATATGAGGCACCCCATGGGTCATTTGTAGCTCATCTTTCGTATGAATCAAGTGTTCTCGGCTATGGTGTGGTTAAAGCTTCTTTGAGGTGATCCGAATCAAGTGTTCTCGGTTATGCATGGTGTGGCTAAAGCTTCTTTGAGGTGATCTGTACATACAATCGGGTTCGAGGGAAATTTCTCCCGTGCGTTGGGGTGAGAGAAAAATAAAGAATAGCTAAGTAAATCGCTTTTGTGCCGATGGATTGACCACCGACACGTGATTAACGTATCATACCCAAGGCCACGCCCTTGTTGTATCGAGAATAGGCGCTCTCACTAATGGGTCTTGACTGGACCAAATTATTAAATGCAACCATGCATCTAAATACTTAATCGTGATGTTGCATAGTACCCGCGCTTCATGTTGTTGCTCATTACAACAATAATTTAAATGTTCTTTAGCTAAGTATGTGTGGGGTGGAGTTTATGTAGCATTGAATCATGTGTCTATACCACAGTATATGTGTCACCTCAAATGCTTGGGTGTATTAGTCCCGTTTTAGAGAATGGATGATGATTCATGTAGGAGTGGGTGCTATGTTTCAGTCTATATGGGAAACAAGGAGTGTATCTTGTTTTCATGGTTTCATCCTAATGAGCCTACTGACCTGATTTACTTTTATGTGTTGCGGGTAGGAATAATGGGGGAAAAGCCGAAGAAAGAGTTGCAAAACAAATGCACATGGGAGCAAGGCTACTATCGTAAGGTTGTGTGTGTGTGTGTGAAGCTTATCACGATTGACATGGTTGGATGCTTTAGAAGAGTCGAGTGACTTTATGTATCAGACGGTTTAATTATATCGTAATTTGGGTTTGCTTCTTTCTCTTCAAAAAATAGCCGATGTTTTCTGCCACCAAAATTTTAGGTGACCAAGAAA
Organism: Triticum dicoccoides; assembly: GCF_002162155.2. Lineage (NCBI taxonomy): Eukaryota > Viridiplantae > Streptophyta > Magnoliopsida > Poales > Poaceae > Triticum > Triticum dicoccoides. The sequence goes on along the minus strand of NC_041388.1, from coordinate 395,817,380 downwards.
TAGGAAAATCTCTTAAACACTGCATGTTTAGGTGTGTTTGTCCATTTGGCGTAATTATATAAGGACACTTCCATTGTTGAATGTCTAGGCACAACTATATCCCGGTGCATTGTATCTTTGATATGGTTGATATTTCGGATTGCAGATCCCACTTCTAATGGATTATTTGAGTATATGATGACACAAGATTTAATTATCTATGCATCCTATTGCATGTTGAGAGGGTTTCATCCTATCCCATTGTTAATTCTACAGTACATAGGCAAAAATCTGAGGCAACAACCTATGAGGCAGCGCCGTGGTGTAACACTGAGAGCGCTTAAAAAACTATCCATTGACTCCTAGTCATGATTGCACTGCTTGAACATGAAAATTGTGTGACAGAGAAACAGGGTGTCACCCTGTTGGCTAAGCATGTAAGGAGCACACTAGGCCACCAGCGTTCGAGCCCTGAGTGATGCTAGTGCTTAGAGATTTTCTTCTATAAATATATAGATCCATGAGCTAGTGGAAAGAAAAAAAGGCTAGTCGTTCAAAAAAAAATGGTGTGACCATGGTAGGTCATCCTGGAAGAAGAACAGTATAAGGGCATCTTCAATGACATCCAATGCTAGCAACATACATTTCAAACATTTTTTCAATAAACCGGATGAAATTTCTGCAAACACGATCATATTTCATACAAACATGAAGGATTTTATACAAAGACAACAGATTTAACTACATTTCGAACATTTAGAAAAAAAAGACTCGCCCCTAAACCTATCCTACGGCGGCGGCACCCGGCGTCCAAGCCCGTGTCGTCCTTCTTCCGGCGTCTCCATGAGCACCGGCGATAAGACCGATGAAGTGAAGGTGCGGTCTCCGACGAGGAAGAGGAGAACACGGGAGACGGACTGGCCCACATGGGACACCAGGCCCCGCCGCCTCCAGTGGCCTACTCATCCTTGAAGGAGTCCGCGCCTTGTCCATTGCCAATGGATGTGAGGACCATGAGGGAAATGGTGGCGCCTTGGCTGTCATCGTCCCACTGGGCCGACTGATGGTTCGACGGCGGCGCGTAGGAGGCGCAGTTGATGATGTTCTCCTCTGTGATCGCCTGCAGCTGCACCTCCACGGTTGTCGCTTCCTGACAAGCAGCAGCTTGAGCGCGGACGGCATCGTTGATGGCACGTTGGTACGCAATGAAATTTGGGTTTGCGGCGGCCATGGCCGTCATGGCCTCCTCGCTCACGCGTTCGCCGTAGATCTGTTCCTCCGCCAGCCAGTGCTGCTCCAGGAGGAACAAGTTGTACAGTTGTTCCTCCTAAACCTGCTGAAACACCGACAAAGGCGCCGACGCAGGTTGTATCTCCGCCATGGCGGCGTTGAACCGCGCCTGTGCCTGCTTCATGGTGAGCCAGCGTGCACAGGAAGCGCGGAAGCCGGAGCGGAGTTGTCGGAGCCCATCTCCATCGTGGTGTCGTCCTCCTCGTTAGAGATCTCGGATGAACTGGCCGGCAAGCCGGCCTCGATCCTCCTGGCATAGCGGCTACGCTAGGTAGCGGCAAGGGCGGCCACCACGGGCTTTATCTCGGGCGATGGGCTGTCCCACAATGCTTTCCCGCTGGCGGTCATGGCAGATGTAGTGCAAGTGAGGAGGATGCGGAGGGGCTTGTGTTGTCGTGTAGAGTTAGTCGGGCGTGGCCACCTTTATATAGCGGATTCCGATGAGGCGAGGCATTTGGGTGCGTCAATGCGCTGCACCGGAGTGGGTTTCTCGGCCAACGAGCCTGCTTAATGGCGGCAGACGGACTGAGCATTGAACTGGCGCGGTAGATATCTGTCTCGTCCCGTCCAGTCACGCGTCTCCGGCATTAAACATGCGCAGACACCGAAGACTCGTCGCGGGCGGCGCCCTCAACCGGCGAGCCACTTCAATGTTGGAGGCAGTGAGAAGTCAAGTCCGTCCTGAGCGGTGGGCAAAGAGGAAGGCACGTCCTCGAATGAAAATAATGCCTCTTTGCACACAAAAGCATAGCAAACAGATTTGCTGAAATCTAGCTCATCAATATCAGATTTGGTGGCAAGTAAACATGCACTTTTCAATTTAATTTTAGAAACAACAGTAGATGGTTTATTATTAGGCTTCATTTGGTGCTCAAATTCTTTTGCCACAATCTGATTTTCACTCTTATTTGTCTCCTGTTTTGCTTTATTAGCTCTATTAATATCATCTTTCAAAATGGAATCAGGAGTCATAGGAAGCAAAGTAATATTTTTATCATTATGAACAAGAGTATACTGATTGTTTCTACCATGGTGTACAGAATTTTTATCAAATTGCCATGGTCTACCAAGTAATAAGGAACATGCTTGCATAGGTACCACATCACAATCAGCATATGTAGAGATACTAAAATGCACACGAACAGTACGTGTTACCTTAACCTTGCCGCTGTTGTTGAACCATTGGATGTAGTAAGGATGTGGATGTGGTCTTGTGGTGAGAGATAGCTTCTCCACCATCTCCATGCTAGCCAAGTTATTGCAGCTCCCTCCATCTATGATCACGCGAACAGAACGTTCCTTCACAACTCCCTTTGTATGGAACAAATTATGCCTCTGATTTTGCTCAGCTTGTGTAACCTGCACACTTAAAACACGTTGAGCAACTAAACATTCATACCTGTCAGCATCTTCAGGAGCCATGTATTGCGTCTCATGATCAAAATCGTCTCCACCGTGTTCGTCAAGTGTAATAAGAGCCAAAGTCTCCTCATCATAGTCACTAGCGGACTCATACCCACCATCCTCAGTAACAATCATTACACGCTTAGATGGGCATTCTCTCGCATAATGACCTCCACCCTTGCAACGTCGACAAATAATATCATGTGTTTGCCCTGTTGATGCCATGGATGAAGAAGAGCTCTTTGCAGGCCCAGAAGGTGTGCTCTTGGCAGATAGTGATGATTGTGCCTGCTTTATTGTATCACGGTTGGAGGTGGCAGCCGACGGAGGCGCCGGTGTAGCAAAACGTGTGGAAGTAGATGATGCACGTGGTGTCCATGATGAAGGTCGACCTGCAGAAAAGTTAGTCCGCGTCAATGCCTGTCGATCCTGCACTTCACGTTCAGCTTTACAAACAAGATGGAATAAACGAGTGATATTAGTATACTCCTTATACTCTAGAATCGTCTGAATCTCTCTATTTAATCCATCCATAAAACATGCAAGCATAGCTTCATTTTCCTCAACAATACCACATCTAATCATGCCAGTTTGTAATTCCTGATAATATTCTTCTACAAAAAAATTTCCCTGTCTTAAGCGCTGCAATTTTTGAAGTAATTCACGTTGATAATATGGTGGAACCCAACGAGTACGCATAGCAGTTTTCAAAGCAGACCAAGTAGCCGGAATAGGATATAATCTACAATGCTCAGACCACCAAACACATGCAAAACTAGTGAATGCACAAACAGCAGCAGGAACACGTCTCTCCTCGGGATATTGTAAACATGTAAATCGTTGTTCAGTTTCTAACTCCCAAGTAAGATATATATCAAGAACATATCTGCCCTCAAATGGTAGAATATTCAATTTTAGTTTAAGGAGATGGTCATGATCTCGTACCTGAGGGTGAGCCCTACCATTGCCATTATTTGCATGTGGACGACCTGATGGTTGCTGTGCTGGTGGTGGCACGTAGTTCTGATTTTGATCAACCTCATCCTCATAATCTCCCACATAATCATCCTCCTCCACATCAGCAGTAGGAGCCACAGAAGTATCAACAACAGCACCAGCAGTTTGGCCCGACTAAAGAGGGACACGGCTCGCTCGGCGGAGGGCTGTTTCCCGACGTGGAGGTAGTCGGTGTTGTTGCTGTTGTTGCAGAGGTGCGGCAGGAGCAGCCGGTGGTGGTGGTGGAAAACGCGAAAGCAATTCAGCAAACTTGTTATCGAGCTTGGTTTCAAACGTCTTCTCCATGCCATCTATCTTCTCCATGGCCTCTTCAAATCTGTTTATCACATCTTGCACCTGTACACTCATCATTTGCTGAAACGTATCATGAAGCTCCTTGTTCGTCAAGTTCTCCCAGTCAGTCTCGTCGGATTGTGATCCTGACATGGTTAGCAGCAATAGAAACACACAAGAATATGATCCTACAGACTACTAACAAGTGGTGGTGGTGGCGGGTGTCACAAATCTGTCAAGCAAATCTCAAATTCTTACCAGTTCTTATCCAGCAGCAGGCGATGATCGGCAACCGTTATAGTCAAAACTCTCAAAAGCTTGGATAGAGCGATTGCCAGGGAGAGTCAAACGCACGACGTAGATGTATGTGGAGCTGGGAAGGCTTATAGTATGGTAGCAAAAAGGGTCAGCAATAATCAATTCAGAGATGCAAAGTTGAATAAACGCTCAACGACGGTATTGTGCTGGTCCTAGGCTAGACTGTGCTAGAGACGCGAGCCTAGAACACTAACAAAATCACGGCGCTGCACGTAAATAAGGGAAAAACACACTCTCGAACTCTTTTTTTTCGCTCTTTTTTTTGCGCTCTTTTTTTTGCGCTCCTCTTTTTTTGCGAAAAATCACTATAATGGCGAGTGTCTCAAAACTCTTCCCTCGTCAAACTGATAGGATGGGCACGAAATTTTTTTTTCACTTCTTTTTTCGGAAATCAGGGCAGCGATGACGAAAAAGTGCGACAAAAAATCACTATGATGGCACGTGGCTCAAAAGACTCAGAAAAGCCTAAAAATAGGATAGGGAAAAAAATTTGCCCATGAAAATTTTGGCCTAAAAATTGCCGGGTCTTCAGACTTATTTTTTTCGAGACCTACGCAGGCAAGGAAACACGAATCGGAATTTAGATTGATCTCAAGAACAAACCTAATATGAGAAGAACTCGGATTGGTGGTGGATATATGGTTGTGGTATATGGCAGCGGTGGTGGTATATGGTAGCAGTGGTGGTATATGGATACAGATTGGTGGTGGTATATGGATACGGATTGGTGGTGGTATATGGATATGGATTCAGAGCGGTAGCGGATAAGCAAAAGTGGTAGATGGGCGATGATGATGGTGCGGCGGCGGCGTGACAACTTATGACCAGAACTCGAAACTCTAAAAGACTAGACTCTAAGACCAGCAACTTGACACGACGATGCAACCGCAAATTCAACAAAGCAAAAACCCTAAAAAGATTATGCAAAGGCTCAGATTGGTTCGGATATGATGAACTAACCCTAAATTTTTTTTGGCTTTTTCGTGGACTGTAGATATGAAGAACAGACTCGATCTAATCTACGAAAAACTGTAAAATCTCACCGAGCAACCTGGAAATCTGATACCACTTGATAGAGGCAAGGTGTCCCGATGTTTCGATGAGATGGTGGCTATCGTTTTCTGCGGGAGTCGACCTTGACGATCCGACTACGAGCGTGCGAGACGTCGCGCCTTAGCAATCGCTAAACCAACTTTCGAGGGTTATTGACCACGCCGGAGCACGATCAACCTGACCACGAAGGTCTATTTCCTGCGAGTAAACGAAGAACAAGCAAGAAACTGAGATTGCAATCTGGATATTGCGAATATAAGATGAAAGCTTTATTGATCAAGGTGGGGTTCTGTGACGTCTTGGTCTGGTCGTTGGACACAAACGAAGTACGCGAAGTTGCAGCTATGGGGAACTTTTAATCTAAACAAAACCCAATGTCTAAACGACGCCCTAAGGGCTGTATATATGGATGAAGAGGGGGGAATTTCGTGGCCCTTGAGGATGGGGTCTGAAACCAACCCTAACTCTTGTTTCCCCACACATACGGACTCTAAAAATAGCCTATACTTAAGTATTTCGAAATTACATGGGCCTGGCCCATTAATAAGGTGACGCAGCACCTAGAATAGCCTATGGACGAATATTATGAAGTGGCATCTTGTATATTTCGTCCAAGGCTTCATGCACTCCTTATGGCGGCTTTAAAGTCCTGAGATCATCACTTGTAACTCCGTTCTTGATCCCCTTGCGCATGCCATCAACTCCATGTGTGTTCTTGCTCCAATGTTCATCCTTCTCCAAGCTAGGCCCTTCATTTGTAAGCAAAACAAATGTATCCAATTTAGGCAGCATCATAATTTCATGAACATTAGAATCATTACCAAGAAACGAAAGTACCTGGTAATTTAATTGGCGTGCGCGAGCTCTAGTAATTGGTCCAGTATATGTAACAGTAGGGGCTGTGGGTGTAAGTCTTTAACGTAGAGCGGCGCGCTCTACAGCGGCATGAATGCGGGTAGCTGGAGCCGAGCTGGAGTGGTCCAGACCGCCCCACGAACTGATCTAGGTTGGCGTTGAATTGCTTTCGCGGTCCGGACCGTTGCGGCAGGTTTAGGGGTCCGGCTCTGTATTTTCCCGCTTAAATTAGCACGGCCAATTATCTGCGCTCTAGTCTCGTTTCTGTGCCGCATGCTGGCCGGCCGTACGTAGTAGTACCTGTCAGCCGCACAGTCCCGAGGGCTGAGGCAGAGCAGCCCCCGGGCGCGACCTGGCAGTCGCAGCGAGCACGAACCAACATGGGATGATCCGCGCAGCGAGATATTCGGGCAGGGCTAGCGACGCCCGGCACGCTGGCCGCTCCAATTCCCAACGCGCTTCTTGCCACCCCTAGGCACGCACCGCACGGGACGCCCCGGCGGACGTACCGCTTCCCCCCTCGCTGCCGCGCGCGGACCGATCGAGATGCACGCACGTACGGCGACCCAGGCGGGGGCCGATCCATCGGCGCCGCGCGCTGACACGCACCACGCCGGCCCTGCCGGCCTGCTGCTCCGCCGCGTGGGCCGCCGGCCGGCTGCGCGCTGCGCCGCCTGGTCTCGCTGTAGCTCGGTTCAGTGCGGTCTTAAGTCTTAACCCCGTTTTCTGTCCTCGATCACCCCTGCAGTGACGCTGCAGGCACTGTGCCGTGCCGTGGCAAACCGGTCGCCCGCGGCAGGCAGTGTGGATCGGTGTGGTGTCATTTGAGCTGCATGCATGTTCAAATGCAACGCGGAGGCGCTCGGTTTGACCGTGTGAGGGCAGGGCTAAAGTAAGCAAAGCATCTTTCACGGTCTCGGCCATGCATTAATGGCATTGGCCATTGGTGAAGCTTTGGCAGCATGCAGGGGCGATTCAAGCCCCCCCTCCAACACTGTAAAATTTATTTCTACTACTAGTTTTACGGCCCAGCCCAACTACTTGCAGGCCCAATCTAACACATATTTGTATGACCCAGGCAGCCCAGCCCGTCCTCCATTTTTTTCTAGATTCGCCACTGGCAGCATGGTAGGTGACTGGCCGGAGCGCTTTCACCCTGAGCTAAGCTAAGGGCATGTACAATGGTTGATAAGATAGTCTTATCTTAAGTCTTGCATGTGATTTAGAGATGACAAAAAAAATTGTCTACAATGGGTCATATCTTAGCCTTATCTTCAATAACTAGTAATTCCTAAAAATATGGTGAGACATATTGTGCTAAGAGATCACCTCTTGTCTTCTCTTAAATAAGAGAAGACAAGTCTTTTCTTATGAGTTCTCTCTCCTCCACCTCATCATCTATCCTACGTGGTATTGCTAAGATAGAACCATTGTACATGCCCTAAGCTAGCAGTAGGAGTGGCTCTTGACTGCCCCGCCCTGCTGACCCATTTGTCCTCACTCGTCCTCAGAGAAAGAAAGAGACAGGCAGCCGTGTAAAGCGTATCGTCTTTTTGTTCGCTTTAACTTTTCCTTCCCCCTCCTCCTCCCCACCCATCCATCTCTGAAAATGAACTACCGCGTGTTATCACGTGGTGATAACAAAGGGAGGGACCGGGCACGTAGTAGTACGCATCTCTCTGATATCTATGTCTCCGTCGGTCCGTCCGTCCGTGGCGACGACGATCGGAGACCCGATGAAGAGTACGTACGTTTTCGTAGTTTCTCTCTCCACCGGATCGATACGGGAATCACACTCGATCACACACACGACACACATGCATGCATGCCGTGTATACATGCATGCGCGCGCAGAAATTTGAAGCGACGGCTTTGATGCATTGTAATTGCATGCACTCCTCGCTTCGAGCCGTGGGATTCAGGCAGGCAGGCAGGCAGGCAGGGGAAGCAAGCGCCAAACGGGCACCACCACGTCTAGCCGCTGCTACTCAGACTGCAGATTGACGCGACCGGCCGGTTGTCGCGTGGGTTAGCGGCTCAGCGCAGAGTTTCTCTGCTCGATGGTGATAAACACAAAAGGAAAGGCGAGCTAGCTACGCGGCTACTGCTTAGAGATTCCCGGCCGGCCAGCCGGTGAGATGACTAGATGGCCAGTACATGCATCTTGCATGTGGATAGCTCCGGTTTCCGGCCGTTTGCACGATGCGCCCGCGAGATTTGATCCGCCAAGAAATCACACCGCTCGTTCCAGCGGGTCAAGCTTGCTAGCTTGAGAGAACTGCATGCATGAACCGCACGCAGCTTCATGGCGGTCGACGTGGTCACGGATCACTCGGCGATGGGGAGGGGAGCCGCAGTGGTGCTGGTGCCAGTGCCGCGATGCCCACACAGACAGTACCACAGTGATCAGCAAACGGCCGGTCCGCACAGCACAGCCTGACAGTAATAAGCGGTCGATAATTAATTGAGGAATGAGCAACGTTGCGACCACCACCGGAGACACCGGTGGCGGGCCGCGGCCTGCTACTGCTCTGCGCGTCTTAGTAGGAAACGGATCGATCGGGAGTGGCAGAAAGACAACGCATGGCCCATGGGAAGGTATGATGAAACGCTTGTATTATTGCCGATCATAATCCGGTTAGTTAGTTGCCTCCGTGATTCGAGGCTCCAAATACTAGCAAGGCATAGTGCCGATACAATGATTTGGCCCTTGACTCAAAAGACGCATGTGGTACACGTCGTATTTCGCAAAGCCAGGAGCCGCCAACGGCAACAAGACGGTACGCCGTACCCCCACTGCTGCTACATATCCTGCAATGATCGTTCGTGCATTACCTCATTGCGTTTGCGCTTTTGCATGCAGCCTAGCTTGGACCGGGTTTGTCCCGTCTGGGCTACAACGGGACAAAACGATATGGGATACACGTGGCGTGCGTACCACCTACGGGCCCTCCTAGCTCCGGGGCCCCGCCTGTCATCTCCGAGGAGCGAGCGTTTACTTCTAGACTAGAGTAGATACCTTCCCATGCATGCATGCAATGCATCGATGCGGGTATGCATGCTGCATGGACCGGGCTAGCTAGCTAGTGGTGGTGGATAGATAGTGGACGTGCCCAGCGATGGCTCTACCTCGCCCACTGTCCACCGATACCCCGCCACCGGCTTGCCAGCTCGGGTGATATTCTTCTCGGGCATAACACGACGAGGAGACCAAGTAGGTTAGCGCGGGACATTTGCTGGTGCCTTACTGTGCTGCTAGCCGCTAGTCTGCTACGCACTGTACTCCATCGCCAAACTTCTCGTCCAGACTCGAGAGCCTCTCTCTGATAGGACCCGGTGGAGAATGGCACAGGCACACTCGCACAGCCTGAAGGAAATGTGGCGTGTAGTTTATCGTCGAGTTCATGGTGTGTTTTGATGTTTTCTTCGTATGGACAGTGAGAGCAACTCCGACGGGCAACTCATTTCGTCCGTCCATATCCGTTTGGGTCACTGCGGACAAAAACACCGGCCCAACGCGCCGACCCAAATTTAAATTAAGTCTGTTTCGTGTCCGCGCCGATGCATTTCAAGTCTAAACGGACACGAAGCGGCTTGTTGCGCGTCCCCTTAATGTCCGCCACGGCACCACATGTCGGCCAGCCTACCACCGCACGCGGTCGTATTTAACGCGGTCACCAACCGCGGGCACACGCGTCAATGACAGGAAGCTAGGGGGCGTCCTTTTTTAATCCATGTGTGCGGCGAGAGGGGGGGGTGGGGCTCATCCACTTCCACTTCGGCTGCCCGTCCACAACTAGCCGCGTGCTCCCTCGCCGGCGACACAACAAACCCTAGCCATGGGCTTCTTAGGCGGCACCTGCAAGAACAAGGGGAAGCTCACCCCCGACGCTTCCTCCTCCACTGACGTTGGCGCCTACCGGCCCCGCCAAGCAGCGTCTGCACATTCTGGTGCACCAAGCGCGGTGGCACTGGCAATACACGCAGCCGCTGCCGTACCCGGACGAGAACCTGTCGCATGACTGGCATCTAGATCCGCAATGGATCTCGATGCCAGTGATGCTGCAGTCCCAACCAGCGCAAGCGGAGGAGGTGCGTAGCTGTGGGAGTTGCTCACGCCAGAGCAACGTCGGATGTCGGAGTACGCGTCGGACTCTCCCGATTGGGACGTCTGGTTTGCCCTCGAGCACGAGGAGCAATGGCGCCACGGCTTGCAGCACCACCACACCAACCCCTCGCTGCCCCCAGCCATCAAGCCAGAGGAGGAGGAGGAGGCTGCCTACGAGGCGGCGCTGGCGGCGGACATGCATACCTCCATCGAGGAGGAGTGGCGCAAGGCGGAGGCGGAGAAGGCAGACTACCAGGCGCGGTTGGCGGAGGCCTCGCCCTCTCTACGGCGGGCGACTGCGTGGTGCCGTCGTCGCCGCCATCGCCGCCGAGGCTTACTCCCCCGATGCCCAAAGCCGAGCCGCCGCCGGAGCGGACCGTCGCTACGT